>NC_091546.1:7041666-7358750 GCF_030788295.1 Drosophila virilis
CCCGCTAAGTGCTGGAAAATGAGCTCATTTTATTTTATTTCATTTTTGGCCATTCACTCACAAAAATTTGTGAGCGCAAAATGTGAATATGTATATATATATTTTTTTAAGTAACCAAATACAACAAAAGTTATTATTTATTATAACAATCAGCTGCCAGAGGCTAACTGAAAATCTGAGTAAAATTTGCAACAAATTAATTGCCTGTCAGCTTTTAGCTTCAATTAATTGCCAGAAGTTTCGCTTACTTAATTAGCCACAAAAAAAAAAAAAACAACATTTAGAGTTTCTTGTGTTGAGAACAGTTTTGTTTTTCCTCGGGGAATAGATATTTTTATTTATTGCACTTTCCGCTAGACAAATCCAAATCGTGTTTTTCTCCATAAACGGGATCGGTTCGAAAATCAAAACATTTTTGATGGTTTTTTTTTGTAACATCAGATTTCTACTACGAATTGGCATTCAAACAATTTAAAAATCGATGGGCTTAAAAAGAGTTGTTGGCCAAAAAACGATTCGTTTGCAAAGTCAACATTTTTTGATTATTTCTCGGTGTCGGTTTGAAAATCAAAAATTTTTTGGATGATTGTTTTCAAAACATCGCAAGAATCTTAAATCCATACAGTTTGAGAATCACTGCCTGTACAGTTGTAGAGCCACCAAACAAAGCTCTGCAGTAGCTCTCGCCAGCTATTGTAAGCGACTTAATATCTCACAGAATCTGTTTGCACTCCGTTCTATCAGGTCTCTCTTAACAATGGCCTGAACGCATATCAGGTTTCAGCTAGAATTCAGACTGAAGCTGCTTCAGTGTTAGACAAAGAGCGCACTGTTGTTCACAATGTACCTAAATTAGCTAAGCTGAATCTAGATTAAAAGATTGTCGCGCTAGCCTAAGCTAATCCAACCTTAACTGAAATACCTAATTTCAAGGCTTCTAGCAGCTACAGCAAAAATCTAGCTGGCTTAGATGCAAATTGAACTAACGTAATTTAACTAAATATTATTTATATTAAATATGCGTGTAAGTGTATTCAATCTTCGTCTTCGCCAAGGCAAATTCTTCTCTCTTTTCATGCATTAGTTGACATCATAAATTGTTGCTGACGTGTGCCTGGCTTGTATTTGTATTGTATTACCTACTTGTTGTTATTGAGTGTGTCTCTGTGTGTGTGTGTGTGTGTGTGTGAGTGTGCAAAAAAGTGCGAGTTCAAAGTTGGCATCATCTATCAAGATCTTCGTAACATTAGCATAGAGTCATGCAACGAAAATAGCCGCCTGACAGGTTTCTGCGTCGAGGGGAGCTCACGCAGGTTGTCCGGAAAGGGGAGGTGATGGGGGAGGAGGGCAGTAAATGTGGGCGTGCACTCGATCGAAATCAATTTGAATGAGCTCAATTGACAATCGAACCGGTTGTCGGTGACCTGAGCACCTTCTGGCACTGATAAACTATCAGCAGCAGCATCTGTAATTAAAGTGTAGCCCGACACCTGTTTCCAAGTGCGCCGACTGCAATTGCTACACTGTAAACAATTTTTGTTACAATCGAATGCGAACCAATTTTTAAACATTTCGAGCTCGAATGCATTAAATAAACGAGTAAAGTGTATGTATAAGTATATGTAAGTATATCCATAATTTTCGAAAGTCGCACTGGAATTCGAACCAGCGCCTTTACTTAGCATTGAGCTATTCAAACCTCTCCCTACACTTGAAAAATAATTAAGACGCTCCATTCAATTCAATTAATTTCTAATTTAATTTTTTTTTCAACTAATTGTTAAATGGAATTTAATTTGCAAAATGCAATTCTATTTAGAGGAACCTTTCTTGCCGTGTATGCATGCTTGTGGCTCTGGCATTGCATGTGCACCTGATTAATTCGATAAATGCGACTAAGTTGGCGCGCTTTAACACGATTTTAGGCCACAAATTAAGATTAATAAGTTGGCGGCAGGCAACATTTTGAGACATGACCACGCAAATCTGTCTGCCGGCAGCCAGACCTGAGCTGATTCATCTCGAACTCGAGCATGGGCCATGTGTGCTTTAGACAGCTTTGATTGATCTATGTATAGTAACCCCCCCCCCCCCCCCCCTTCCTCCTTTGGGGAAGTGCAATTGCGCGTGTGGGTGCCGGACTCGTCGATGATGTAAGATTCGGTTCTAGAAGCGCATTTGGCTACCAGAAAACAGAGAACAACAAACACAAAGGCAAGCCGAAAATGAACATGTTTCAATTGCGTGCGAGGTCGCGGGCCGCAAACACGCCCACTTTTTAGCCTCAATTTGAACAGCTTTGCTTTATGGCATCAAAATGCCCCGCCAACCGTCTGTCACTTAGAGTGCGAGTCGTTGCTGTGCCACGCCCACACAGAAATTGGCTCAACTGTATTTACATAACATGAGGCCGAGAGCTGTTGATTTCACGGTCAAAGAAGTTGCACGCTTTGGCTGCCACAGCCACAGCCAGACTGGTTCTTTGGCTGGGGGCTAGAGATGTGCGCGTGAGGGCACGACACGAACACGAATCGTAAAGTAAACACACGGGTTTTCAGCTGGGACTCACAACACGTCGATCTTAGAGAAGACAAGAACTAGATACTCTAGATTGTTGATCGATAACTTCCAGCATATCGATAATTATCGATTTCTAGTCAGATCGCATTGTACGACACGAACACGAATCGTAAAATACACACACGAATTTTTACCTAACACACATGCCACATCGATCTTAGAGAAGAGAGGACCTAGATACCTTAAATTGTTGATCGATAACATCCAGCAGATCGATAGGTATATATATTTTAAGTGTTTTTTGAAATCGTGATTGATTCGTGCTCAACTCGTGTATATTCAGCTGCATTGCCCAACACTGGCGCGAACGAATTGAAATTAATTTTCGCACGGCACGCGCGTAACTTGAATTTCGACAAGCCATTTTCTTGGCATGCAATTGTCGCTCCATAAGTCATTAAATGTAATCGTTTTGTTGGCCCAACATGCGCCAAATGGCCAACATTAGCACTTAGCATACTTTTTGGAGGCGCAACCTTGCTGCCAGACTGTCCAGGCCAGGCCAGGCCAGGCCAGGCTAGGGCAGGGGTGAGGTTAGGCTCTGAGCTGACGTTCAATCGCTTCAGCTAATCGCCAGGCTAAAAGCCAATTGGGGTCGTCATCGCCAAGTATCGATTACACTGCCACGATGTCGCTACCTGTTACCAGACCAGACCAGACCAGACCAGACCAAGCCAGACCAGGCCTTCGCGCCTGTGGGTAGGCAACACTTTTGGGCGCTGTCTGAAAATAAGAAGGTCACGTGCCCTAGGACTACCACAAACTTATACATTTTGTCCATTGTGTGTCTTTTTTATATTTTCTTGACGTGACCAAACAAATCGGCAGGCGAACCAACCCAATTCTCGGCGAGCGTTGTCCCAGAAAATTCGAAACAAACAAATCGCACACACGGCAAGTCACAAATTGGCTGCCCCTTTTTATGTATACCCTATACTTATTGAATATGGGTAAATGGTTTGGGTTGACCTGAAACGCCCCTTCTGGCCCATAATCAATCCTTTGGCTGAGCCAATTTTGGCTGTGTTTCTCTGCTACTTAGTGTGAAGCAGCCTTCAAATTTCCCATGCTTAAACTTATGCAAAGCAAGTGTTTCCTTTGGCATCTAGATTCATTTTTGCTTCAATCCTTGGCGAACCTTCTCTGACAGTTATTAGGGAATATATCAGTAACAGTAGTCACATAAATATGTTTTAGTACAGGGTATACGCACGTCGAGCACGCTCAGCTGAAGCACTTTAGTTCGACTTTATGGATTTTACGTCATGAATTTGATGTTAATTTAGGCATTTGGCTTATTGGGTTACCAGACATTTTAGCCCAAAGCACCCCCAACTTTCAATTGAATTCCAAACAAATACAAAAGTCAAATTTGTGTTTTTTATTTCTGTGTCGTAAATTCCGCAATCCGTGATCCATAATTAACGTCCGTAGAGCCATCCGACGAACTGCAGCAAAATGATTAAAAATGTGCGGCAACTGTTTGGAAGTTCGAGTTGCATATTAAACCGGAACTGTCGCTTTTTTTGCAGGTTGCCTTTCAGGGAAAATTCAGGTACAAGAAGAAGAAGATAACGGGACCCTGCGCACCGGTACGCATAATACGCACACTTAACATGGCCGGCAGCATCGAGCAGCGCCCCTGGACGCCCACAGTGCGCACGGGCCGCATTGCGGCGGAGACGACCAATCCGGGTCCGGCAATTGTCCAGCTGCCCACGTTAATCGGTGGGTTACGGGGAACGGGAAATGTAAGAGTTGAGCAGGGATGATTGATGGGTTTCTCTACCTTTGCAGGCAGCAAGGTGCCGGACTCGAAGAAGAAGGGCGCACCCTCGTATTCGTTTGGCCACAAACTGATCAACAGGGATGAGACGACGGGTCCTGGCCCGGCACAGTACAATGTGGCCGGGATGCGACCGAAGGGCAAGGATCATGCACGCGCCGCCACACTGCAAAGTCGTCCCAAGGAGTTGACCACCTTTGTGAATCCCGGACCCGGGGAATACGACGTGTTGCCAGCCTCCAAGGCTGTCATCGATGCCACGCCCAAATACACATTCGGCAGGAAGCCGGCCAGCGCCAAGTACCAGCTGATACCGGGTAAGTCGAGGCGGTCCTCGTTCGAGCCGTGCTCACAGTGTTTTGTGCTTGGTTGTTTTGGTGTTCCTGTTGGTTGTTTGAATGGTTGTTGGTCGTTGGTCGCGGTTTGCATGCGCATCATTAACGCTAATGGATTACGGAGAGGCATCATCATCAAGCATCCAGCATCAGCAAGACATCAGCCATGTCTGGCGCAGACGAGACGCATCCATCATGCATTGTGTATATATATAAGAAATCATTTTGAATAATTATGTTCCATGTGAAAGTATCATCCAAAGCAGCGCGTAAGTAAACGCTGCGTTTTAAATTGAGAGCACCTCTCTCTCTCTTTCTCTCTCGCTCGCCCTCTATGTATTGCCTCTCTCTCTCTCTCTTTATCTCTTTGTAGTTAGCTGTATCTGCTTGCTTTTAGTTAGTATAGTTATCGCTCTCTCTCTGTCTCATTTTGTACAGTACTGTTTCTCTCTCTCTCTCTCTTCTCTCTCTTTTGTAGCTTAGTTGTACACAGGGTTGCCACATGTGCTACAAATGTACCAAAATTGGTTCCTTATATTTAAATGGAATTGATTTCAAATATTTGAAAATATATTGGGTCTTATTTTAATTTAAATCCTCATGAAAAAAAAGGTACATTTCATCTATGCATCTGGTACAAAGTAATTTGACAGGGTGGCAACCGTGTTTTTGTTGAGAGCGCTCTCTTTTCTAGTTTGTGTTACGCTCTCGCGCTCTCTTTTGTATCATAGCTCTTAGACACGTAGCTCTCTTGTATGTTTCGTTGTATTTTTATTTCGTTTTATATGTTCTTTGTGTTATCTTTTGTATTTTTTTTCTCGATTACTTTGATCTTGATTTTAATGGAACGTTTTTCTTCTTTAATAAAACCGACCCACAACACTGACTGACTGACAATTTTAGGTCCCAACCATTATCAAGTGGTGCCGCTTGATGTCATTAAGCCGCGTGCGCCTCGTTATTCCTTTCGCATTAAGGTTAACGTTTATCTAGTTAACAATCCAGGTAACACAACTAACTGGCCAACAGCTTGCAGTTAATCCAGTTAATCCGTCGTACACACACATTTCTCTATTGCATGTGCTCGCTCTCACCTCCGATTCTCTGGTTTGGGGTTTTCCCTCTAGTCTGTTAGGCACTTAACAACACTTTTTCGTAACTCGTAACTCGTAACTTCTAACCTCATTTAGTTTTTTTGCAGTATAACCCAACACTAGTTGCATTTCCGCATTCTCGTATCGTGTAGTCTAAACAAAAATAAAAACGTTACCCGTACCAAATATTTTGTTTTATTAACACTAACAGCGCCAAATAGCTATTGTCCTGAAAAGTACACGCAATCAAGAAAGAATTCGCCACGTTTCACATTTGGTAGACGAACTAAAATCCAACACGATCAGCATACACCAGGTAATATGTTGTTTACCTCCTCCCCTCCCCAAGCAGCAGCAATCAGGCACTCGTAGTATTTTAGTTAGAAATCAGATTAGAATTTAAAAATAATAAAAAACGCACACTCCGAGGTCTGGTAGTAATCTGTTCGTATTTGTTCCACAGCTCCTGGCGCCTATTCTCCCGAGAAGGTCAACCCCAGCAAGACGCCGGAGTTTAGTTTCGGCATCAAACATCATGAGCTGCGGCCTGACTATACGCCAGGTTTGTTGTTACACTTAAACCGAACAAAACTTAAGCCAGCTTTCTTCAATGTACGATCGCGACGCTAGTCGGCTCAGCCTCATGCTAGTTTATCCTGCAGATAAACTGCCTAGTAAATAGCATTGTACGCCATTTTCCAGCACTGTAGCAAATATGTGTCCAAGAAGAACAAAACCACGAAAGTGGCACTCTTGAGTCAGCTTTCTTCAATGTACGCTCATCCTTTGGCAGTTTATCATGCAGATAAGCTGCCTGGTAAATAGCATTGTACGCTTAACGTGCCTAAGACTTCGAGTCGTACATTGAGTATGGAAATACAATATGTTATAAGTTAAAACTTGGCACTCTTTTGCAGCACCTGGCTCCTACAAGCCCGAGCAAGTAGTTCTAGAGCACACACCCGCCTATAGTTTTGGCCTAAAGACGCAGCACACACAGCACAATGACTCGCCAGGTGGGCTCCAGATTTAGCTAGCGCGATGCTTAGCCTAATCACGATGTGTTTTATTGTCACCCACTTTTAGCACCTGGCACATACAGTCCTGAAAAGTCTAAACTGCACACGACACCCGCTTTTAGCATTGCCGGCAAGTCCAATCACGATGTTGTTGATGCCACGCCAGGTGAGTCGCCTCCACCACATCCCTTGCGATCTTAGTCCACGCTCTAGGATTAATGCAATGTTCCCCATTTCTGTTGCAGCGCCCGGCGCATACGAGCCAGAGAAATGCATTTTGAACAAAACACCTGCCTTCAGCTTTGGGCATCGTGTGCAGACGACCAAATCGCAAGATACACCTGCACCCGGCACCTATCAGCCGGAGAAGATGCGCTTGGATAGTGGGCCCGCCTACACGCTATCCGGCCGACATGAACTGAAATCCGTAAGCCTAACGCCGGCGCCCGGCTCGTATGCCCCGGAGAAATATCGCAGTGATCACACGCCAGCGTTCAGCTTCGCTGGTAAGCATGAGCATCGCATTGATAGCTCCACCCCGGCACCAGGCGACTACAGTCCCGAAAAAGTACGGCACGATCACAATCCAGCTTACTCATTTGCCGGACGCCATGACGTACATAAGACGAGCGACACTCCCGCACCAGGCGCCTATGAGACCGAAAAGGTGCGACTAGACCACAATCCCGCCTTCTCCTTTGCCGGCCGCCATGATCTTCAGAAGCCAAGCGATACCCCAGCTCCCGGAGCATACTCTCCTGAAAAAGTCCGTCAGGATCACAATCCCGCATTCACTATGGCTGGCAAGCATGAGGTTAAAATGACAAATGGTACGCCGGCTCCTGGGGATTACTCTCCTGAGAAGTCCCGACTCGATCATGCTCCTGCTTATACCTTTGGTGGCAAGAATGATCCCAAGGTGGAAAACCATACCCCTGCTCCCGGTGACTATCACCCTGAGAAGGTCAGACAAGACCACAATCCCGCCTTTTCCTTTGCTGGTCGTCACGATCTTCAGAAGCCCAGCGACACTCCGGCTCCAGGCGCATATGCCCCTGAAAAGGTTCGACAAGATCACAATCCCGCATTCTCAATGGGTGGAAAACACAACCCTAAGATTTCGAACGATACTCCAGCGCCCGGAGATTATTGTCCCGAGAAGGTCCGTTTGGATCACACACCCGCTTACACTTTTGGTGGAAGAAATGATCCCAAAGTAGAGAATCATACGCCTGCCCCAGGAGATTACCATCCAGAGAAGGTCAGACAGGATCACAATCCCGCTTTCTCCTTTGCTGGTCGCCATGATCTTCAGAAGCCATCCGATACCCCAGCACCTGGAGCTTACTCCCCTGAAAAAGTGCGACAGGATCATAATCCCGCATTCTCTATGGCTGGAAAGCACGATCCAAAGATTTCAAATGGCACGCCAGCTCCTGGTGATTATTCTCCCGAGAAGACCCGATTGGATCACACACCCTCCTTTTCCTTTGCTGGTCGTCATGACCTCCAGAAGCCAAGCGATACCCCAGCTCCCGGAGCATACTCTCCTGAGAAAGTTCGCCACGATCACAATCCCGCATTCACTATGGCTGGCAAGCATGAGGTTAAAATGACAAATGGCACACCAGCTCCTGGGGATTACTCTCCTGAGAAGTCCCGACTCGATCATGCTCCTGCTTATACCTTTGGTGGCAAGAATGATCCCAAGGTGGAAAACCATACCCCTGCTCCCGGTGATTATCACCCTGAGAAGGTCAGACAAGACCATAATCCCGCCTTTTCATTTGCTGGTCGTCATGACCTTCAAAAGCCAAGCGATACCCCAGCTCCTGGAGCTTACTCCCCTGAAAAAGTCCGTCAGGATCACAATCCCGCATTCACTATGGCTGGCAAGCACGAGGTGAAGATCACAAATGGCACGCCGGCACCTGGGGATTACTCGCCTGAGAAGACCCGATTGGACCATATACCCGCCTACACCTTTGGGGGAAGGAATGATCCTAAGGTAGAGAATCATTCGCCCGCTCCTGGTGATTATCACCCTGAGAAGGTCAGACTAGATCACATTCCCGCCTTTTCCTTTGCCGGACGTCACGATCTTCATAAGCCAAGCGAAACTCCAGCTCCTGGAGCTTACTCCCCTGAAAAAGTCCGTCAGGATCACAATCCCGCATTCACTATGGCTGGCAAGCACGAGGTGAAGATCACAAATGGCACGCCGGCACCCGGAGACTACTCGCCGGAGAAGACACGACTGGATCATGCACCTGCTTACACATTTGGTGGCAAATACGACCCCAAGGTGGAGAACCATCATCCAGCGCCGTGCGACTATGCGCCCGAGAAATTCCGGCTTGACCATACACCCGCCTACACAATTACAGGTCGCTCGACCATCGAGCATGTCAGCCATACTCCGGCGCCCTGCGACTACAGGCCGGAGAACTGTCAGCTGGATGCCTCGCCAGGCTTCACCTTTGGCATGAAGCTGAAACGGGAGCATGTCAGTGATACACCAGGTAAGTTAAGAGCTCTATCTAGGGGTACTTCTAAGTGGTAGTCGCACATTTTTAAAACGATACATTGCTTTACGTTGCCTTACGTCACGTTACGTAACATTACAGCACCCACTGCATACGAACCGGAAAAGCACACCCAACACCCAACTCCAGCCTACACGTTCGGCACTCGAACTGAGATCAAGGTCTCCAGCGATGCACCCGGTAAAGAACTATCAATAGCATTACCCTAGCAGCTAGGCTTAAGTTCACTCGCATGTTGCTTACTCTTTGTTTTGTGTCTGCATCTTGTTGCGCCTGCCCACAGCTCCCGGACGCTATCATCCGGAGCAATGCAATCTGGATAGCTCGCCGGCATATAGTTTCGGCCTCAAGACCTTACCAATGCCGCCCATACCAGGTAGGTGCTGCTCCCTGCTTTTCGCTTAAGCTTTAAGCTGGTGCCGGTTATGTGCCACATTGGCGTAGCATGCATTCGAGGCATACGCTCAGACCCTTGCAGAAGGTATTCCACATGGTCCATCAATCTGAGGTACTTTACTGTACTATACTACTTCGATAACCGTCAATATACATACTTATATCTGCAAGGGTCGCATGTCTTCGGCAAGCCGAGGCTAGCTTTTGATCTACTCTCTAATTGTTTTATGTGTATTTTCTGTATTTCATATTTTCTTTGTATTTCATATATCTGTATTTATGTCCACGCACAACTCTTGCTCACATACTCCCCGGTGTACTGGCCTCCACAAACCACATACATACATATGTGCCCCATATGTATTCATGTATATATGCATATATACTGTATTCATCAAATATATATATATATACATAAAAAAACTGCACACATTAGAGCCAAGAGGCGCTTACATTGAAGATCGCATAGTGCAAAGACGTGAAAGACGTTTGGCTAGTCCCGGTAAGCGCGTCATCCAAAACTCGAGACGTTTCAAGTACTCGTACTCGCTTGTAGGATAATTGCAATTTAGACAGTCGAAATTGATTCGTAACCCTTACGTAAATCCCTACATGGGGGCATAGCCATACAGTTGGCAGCAGCTTAGACATAATATGAGAGTAGAATGAGGTGGCTGTTATACGGATTTGTTGTCTTTTGGATCGTATCTCTGATCGACATCATAGATACTTCACGCTGTAAGTTAGAATTCATTTGTGCTATTTGGGCCTCAATTTACCCGGACACATTTCAGACAGGCCAAATGGCGCTTGTTTGGTCAAGAACAAGTACAAACACGAGCGCAGCTGCTCGGGACCACGTCGCAAGTTCTATGTGTTCCATCGGATCATACTGAACTGCGTCTCGGTGTTTACCAAGTGCAAGCGCATCCACAAGCACAACGAGTGGCCCTCGCTCAAGAACTGCCAATACGAATGCGGCTGGCACATGAAACTCCATTTGGCCAAAAATGCCACCAATAGCACCAATTCGACAAGCGTATCCACAACCACAGCCATAACTCTCAATGCGGAGAGCACAACCATAGGCGACGCCGCTGGCGGCGAGGGTGCGGGCGGCGACACTGAAGCGCCAGCAGAATAAGCCAGTTGGACCTGACAATTATAAATTCATATATATCTATGTAAGCTTAGATATACATATACAATAAAAAAAAAGACCGTTTGTAGCACAGACAATATTAACACTAATGCATAATTTGGCTCAAAGTAAATATAGAAATATTTACAGCGACAAGATAACGCAGAAAACTTACATATTTCTTTGCAGCGAATTGCACAACACATTCAAATATACTGTTATGTATGTATGTATACACACATACAAACATAATTGCTTGAGAGTATATTCTATTTTTAGTTTTCTCGCTCTTTCGCCTGCGAGAGCGCAATGATACGAATTTCGTGTTCGTACTCAATACATACAAATATGCTGTTATGTATATATGTATGTATATACACACACACACAGTTTGCTTAAGCTCAAGTCTTAGGCTGGAGCAACAGGCTCTGATTGGTCAGCTCTTGTAGTCGAAGCTAATTGTTATTGGTTTGGCTGAGCAGAAAGTAAAACCAAGGCTAATAGTTTCCAGCTTATCGTAACTAATGTTTTACACATCGCTTAGCCAAGATTTTTGGCATATGCCCTCAATAAAAGCCCCTTGTTAAGCACTGAAAATTCGATTGAAATCGAACTGGTAATAGCAAAGTTATCAAGGAGTGCAAGCGAGTACTTGAAGCGTTTAATTAGCTTTTAGAGGGCAAGGGCAAATACATATGCGCATCAGCATATGCATATTTATGTGTGTATATAGAACTGAAGCAGCACAAATTAGAAATTCGAAACAACTAATTGCAATTTGCACCACAGTACGCAACGCTGTCGACGGCAACAGCTCCTCGACGACAACGACAACAACAACAACAATAACAACTGAGAAGCGTCTTGTGAATGGCGCTCCGCTGCCCGAGCTGGGCAGTCAGGAGCAGGCGACAACAAGCACGACCAGGCGCAGCACCAATCGCACCGAGCTTTCACCCACAACAACCACAACAAAAACAACAAAAGTAGTGAGCACCACTTTAGGCAACGATCAGTCCAAGTTGAGCCACAGCACAGAGCACCACTCGGCACAGGTACAGTCACAGGCCAGGTGCGACAATCTGCAGGTAATTGCCGCCGGTCGAGCGGAGGCAAGCACCACCAAGGCGGCGCAGACGAGTACGCGCCAGGTGGTGCAGCCGGATGGGGCGATTGTGAGCAGTGGCCAGGCGATCAGGTCGAGTACCGTCAAGTACGCTGTGGAGGCAAGCAGCGTGCAGGAGAAGATCATCAGGTAATCCTCCAGCTTTACTCAAGAATTTCGCCGCCTTTTGTGTGTGTGTGTGTGTGTTTTTTGCAGCCCCATCATGAACGAAGCTCTCTCTCATCTATTAACCCAGCCATTCAGACACCAGCAAAGAACAGCCAGTCCAGCCGATATAATCTACCTAATATACCCTGTAATTTATTGAGAATTTTATTTGCTTGCGACAGCTCCTAATGTCTACAAGATACCCACTGTCTTGGGCAGCAGCAAGGAGGGTCCCATACGTTCAGCGCCCGCTTTTACCATGACCGGACGCATGCATCCGTCGTTGATACCCAAACTGGTGCTGCCCGGTCCAGGGTATTACGATGGCGAATACACGGCCACCAAGTCCAAGCCGCCCGTCTACACCATGCGCGGCAAATACAAGATGATCACGGACGACAACAAGCCCGGTCCCGGCGCACACTGTCCCGAAAAGGTAGGCCCCCGATCTCTATAGAGATCTGCCATAGACTATAGCTAATCGACCTGCCTTAGTATTGGGAGAAACGTTCCACGCCGTCCATATCCTTTGGCATTATGCACTCGCCGTTCTGCGGCCGCCAGGGTCAATATATCTTGCCGGATCGTTATACGCGCTGCCTGCTGGCAAATCGGCCCGATAGGATTTATCCCTAGCTTTCCATTCGAATTTGAGCGTTTTAGCAAAAGCACAAACAACAAATCAAATGAAAATCAACTGAATATGACATTTTCCTCGGCTTTTCTTCCTTTCTTTTTCGCACCTCTTCCATTTGCAGGTCAACCTCTCCCACATGCCCTCCTACAGCTTCGGCATTAAGCACTCGCCCTATCTGGGTCGCTTGAAGGAGCAGGACAATGACTGCGACTATGGCTTCTCGGGCATCTGCTGAACTCCTGGACTCCCAACTCGCCCTGCTCAAGATGGTCTCACCCCCCCAAAAAAAAAACACGTAACATAACAAAACAGCTTCCACACTTTCAGTTGCAGCTCAGACTCAACTTTTTGTGCCTAGAGCCTAGACTAACGTTAAGATTTGATATTTTTTGAATTCTATATTTTAAGCTAAAGTGTTGTAAAATGTTTAAATATATACGGTATTACTAACTAGCTGTGTGTGTTTTTTTTTAAACATTCTGACTTTGGCATTGACTTACACGCATTTTTCACTTAAACAGGTGAATTGAACACGTCTCGAATCATTTTAGTGCAGATCTTTGGTAGCTGATTTGGATTCGATCGTTTGAAGAGCCACAAAGTGTGACAGTTACATGCCTTACACCCATATTCCACGCTTGGGGGTGAAACTTTTAATGAATTCTTTATTGTAAGCTAAAGTGTTGTAAAATGTTTAAATAAATGCGGTATTACTAGTTAGCTGAAGTCACCCAGCTTTGCGCGGGTCCAGTTTTTTTTTTTTTAAATTTTACGTCTTAAATCATATTTAGCGCAGATCCTTAAAAAATTAATTTGGATTCGATCAGCCACAGAGTGTGACATAACATGTTTTCCACGCTTGCGGGTGAAAAACCTTGTAGATGCTTTAACTCTTGATTCTCGTGTGCACTCCATTACCAATATGTTTATTAAAAGAAAATATACAGCTAATTTGCAAGACTCATAATATAATATCAGATCAATGAAGATCTCGGCTGAGGCAGCGCTTACTTCTTGACAATTTCGACCTCGGCATGGAAGCAGGACTTGCCCTGGATAGAAAAGGGGGGTGGATCGTAGGCAAGGAGTTATTGAATCGTAGATATGAAAGCGACTCACAGTATCGTGCTTGATTTCGCTGTCGATAATCAAATGACCGCGTGCCATGCCCAGCATGGCCTTGTACTTGGACAGATCGACGGTGTGATCGTTGGCGCAGATCTTCTCCTCGGCCACGGGGCAGCTCGACGGGGCACCGAATACCTTGAGCATGTCCTTCGCCTCGGCGGACACCTGATCGACGGCGGCACACAGATCGATTTTGCCCTCCTTCATGACGATGCCATCCTTTTGGACCTTGTACTTGGCCACGGCCGTGGCGAAGGCCTTGTTGCTGAAGCAGCCGGTCGGCACCAGCTCGCACTTCTTGTTCAGCTTGACGCCGAAGCCCTCGTCCACCTGGATGATTCCCTCCTCGCCGGCACAGTTCTCCATTTTGACAATCTTCGCCTTGTAGCCGTTCTGCGGATGTTCACGAATGTTGATTATGTGCCGCAAAGTAACAGATCTCCGTTTAATTCCCGACTTACACAGGCCAAAGCCACTTCAAAGGCGGCACAGCTGAGCAGCAGAAGTACAAAATTCGGCAACATTTTCGCTATGGATTTGATCGGTTTGGGTTCTATGCCAGCCCTACTTATATGGCCTCCAAGTTGGAATTTCTCCAATTATAGGCACATTAAACGGTGGCTGCCTCCGGCGATCGCTGATCGTTCAGCTCAATTGCAGGCGGACGGGCCATTAAGTCGGTCTATATATATGATTAGCTACCATATTTAATTGGTTACTCTTTTTGTTTGACATTAGTCGAGCGGTATTTGACATGCATGTAGATCTAACAGATAAGCCCTTCCCAAACCCAATCCCGATGCCAAAACAATTCATAAACATGCACTTTTATAGCGCAGCATCATGCAAGAGGAAGCTTTAAACAGCTGATGCGCTAATTAGTCTGATTTGTTGATAGCATCTAGTGCTCTAAGCTAATACTTTTTATTTCATTTCAGTCACCTTAAATATATAAATAAATAAATTCTATCATAAATATTGCTGAAATGTCCCCAATTGAAATTTTTGAAAAGTAAGGCGCCAAATGGCAGCACGCTGTAAAGCTGATTGCTACTGCACTTAGCGAGCATACCGCATCATTTAGTACATGTTGCAGCGATCTGGCAACGCTGCGCGCAAGCTTGCCGCTGTGTGTCGCGCGTTTAACATTAACATTTAGTTCAGTTTAACGACTCGCGCCGTGCAGACGTTACGAACGCTCGAGTGCGCGCCCAAAACGGCCAAACGCGGCTTTTGCGATTCCATTCAAAGCTCAAAAAATATTGCGATTCAAAAACAAACAGAAAAGAAATATAAAACAAAACGATTTGCTGATACAAACAGTAAATAAATCAATTTGTTGTGCGTCTTCTCAAAAATCAAAATCAAACGTAAGCGTTAAAAAAGTGCAAAATTATTAAAAATTATATTTTAAAAAAAGAAAAAGTTATGCCAAAATCGAGTGGGTTAAAAGTGCTCATTTATCAAAAGGTGCTAATGCGTGGCCTTAAATGAAAATACGATAAAATAAAAAAATTATTAAAAACTGTGTGGCTAGAACTTTGTGCAAAAATATCAAAAACGAAAGAAAAAACAGATAAAGCTAGACAGCGGAAGAGAGAGAGAGAGTGTGTGTGTGTGCGAGAGAGAGAGGGGCAGAGCTGGAGAGCTACAGGTGGTGACAAAGCATCAAAACACGAAAGCAAATTTTCTGTTATATCAATTCAAATGTTAACTCAATACAAATGAATTTTAAGTGTGTGTGTGTGTGTGTGTGTGTGTGTGTGTGTGTGACGCCTATTGACAGCGCTCAATGTCGCATTTTTTTGAACTAGCTGCATTTTTTTGGTGCGCCCAGGGATACATACATACACACACACACACACTTTTATTGTGAGCCGCTATCAGTGACCTCTGTGGCTGTGTGCGTGTCGTATTGTTATCAAATTAATTTTCATTGATAAGTGTCTTTAAAACGTAGCTGTATCGGTGTGTATGTGTGTGTGTGTGTGTGTGTGTACGTGCTCATATGTGGGGGCATTGAGGCATTCCAGCGAAACGAGAGAACAAACACGGCCCGGCCAGGTAACCAGGCCGTGATTCATCGCTGTCGTGACTGTAAATGTGAAGAGCTCTTGTTGTTGTTGTTGTTGTTGTTGTTATTGTGGTTAACTGTAGACTGCGTAAGCAGCTGACTATGACAGTCGCTGGCCTGGCTTAATCATCGCTAGCATCTCCCATTTGTATCTCACAGATACTCGCCGTTTTGTATCTAATTACCAAAAATGACGTCTGCGCCTTTGACTTGCAGTTGCAGCTGCCAAAATGAAAGAAAACCCGACAAATCAAATAAAACATTAATATATCAGCTACAAATGCCGACAAGTAAATACCCTATCAAATACCCTTGAAAATTGTACAGCTAGAATAAGTTTTCGAGGAAAAACCAACTTTCTGCCACTTGATGATAAAGGAGAAGCATAGCAACTCCTTTTCACATTGTATACAGAGTATAAGAACAGTTCACATTAAAAGCAAAGAACTCAAAGAAATAAATAATGTTCAAGCTGTTGAGTTAAATTATGAAATTGAATCGAAAAATGATTCATATTAAAAAAAAAACCAAGAAGCAAAAGGTAAAGTTCTAAGAAAAGACACAATAGAATTGGCTGTTAAATGTTTTAAATATTTATGCTATTTAATATAAACAATTCAATTGATCAATAACAAATAGACTTTGTGACAAATTTAAAGTATCCGCTGTTAGGGTATGAACAAAAGACTGTTCTTACGCTCACGTTTTTCATTGTTTTCGGTGTGTGTTTTTTTTTTTTGGCAGACAAGTTTTGGAAACAACTTTCTTAAACCGGTTGCAAACAAGAGCGAGGGCTCCAAAATATAAATTTCGAATGCGCTGTGTTATCAACTGGCCCGAGTTCATTTCCGAAAGACAAACAAATGTTTATTGATCCCCAAATGAGTCAGGCTGTGCAACCAGCAGATACAAAGATACAGATACTAGGCACAAGCTGGAATCAACAAGATAAAAAGGTACAACTGGACACAGGATGGAATCAAAGATAAAAGATATAGCTAGACACATGATCGCATCCAAGATAGAAAGATAAAAAGATACAAAGATACAGCTAGGCACAGGCTGGAATCAAAGATACAAAGATACAAAGCTAGGCGCATGATCGCAGCATAGATAAAAAGATACAAAGATATAGCCGGGCACAGGCTGGAATCAAAGATACAGAATACACACAAATTGTATCTGTTTGGCAATTGGGTCAACTGCTCAATTGCCTGCTGTGTCCGATTTGTTTATTAAAGGCAGACTTCGTGCGGCAACACTTGAGCGAACACTTGCCCCATTTGTCCATCATCCATTCAGCTGCCACAGAATGCTAATTGCTGCAGTTGCATCAATCACTTCTGCTCTCACACACAAGCTGTCTGGTGCGGCAGCAGGAAATGCAACTATTTGCAGCACTTGCCGCAGTGGCCGCACTTGCCACACACGCCCCGCGTACAACAAATGCTAACTGTTTTGATAAGCCGGAAAATCAATAAAGCCCAAGTACTTACACGGAAAATGGCCAACAGCTCGAATATTTTCACACCTTTTCACACCTTTTCTGGCTTTCAGCATGCCATAGCATATTATAGCTTTTCCTGGTATCCCTGAACCATATATATATCAAATTTATGCCAATTGCATTACTTTGAACTCGAATACCCTACACACAGGGCATATGCGACAATTGCAGCAGTTGGCAACGCAACAATTTGCGATTTGTGGCTGCGGTTGGGAAAACATTTGGTAAATGGACTAAGGCAGCATAAATAAATAAGTAAGGCTCCAAATGCGACTGCTCAGTTGGGCTAACATCTCTGTTGATGCGAATGCCCAACTGCGAGATACCCTAGAATCAGTTCAAAATAGGCTAACGAACTTATCTAAATCATCTTCGTCTTTTAGATTTCATTTCTAATTTGAAGAGACACAAGAATGGTTTTTTTATTTATTTCACAGCTTGTTGTTGGGCACTTTCCTTAGTTGTGCCCTTCTGTGTGTTTAGCATGGAATTACCTCAAGTTTATTTTGATGAGGTGTACAAGTTCTTCAACTTAAACTTATTAAGTCGCTGACTGAAATAGTTAGAATGAATGGACTTGAGGTTTATGCTCTTAAAGGCACCTGAACTGCATAGTCGAGCCTACCCTCCCATATGTTGTATACAGGGTATTTACAACAGGCCAGCGCTGCCATTGAGCTGTCTGTTTGCTCAGCCTGGTGGGTGGCCATGGCAAAAGAGGGGCAGAGACGGAGCGTGGGGAGGGGGGGGGGGTTGTTTGTGGTTGGGTGAAAGAGTGGAGCTTAAGCTTGGCTAACGTTTTTGGCCATAACTCTTGGCTTGGCTTTAAAGCGTTGCCTTTCACCTGGCGGAAAGAATTTGCCAGCTATTCATAATGTTTATTTAGAAGTTTTCAAGTTTTCAAGTTTTCATGTTTTCCGGCATTTGCAGCACGTAAATTGTGAAAACTTGCCTGCAAAACAGCAATAAAAACTTAATCTCATTTCGAGCACAGAGTCCCACAGAGCCCACCCCACAGCCCTTTTGCAGCTTGTTTTCATTAAGATTTTGATTGTTTTTTTTGTGAAAATGCATTTCCGTGACCCAAATGCGCCAGCACAAAAGAAAACTGCAGCCGGCGAATATAAAAATGTTTCTTAAATATTTATTTATTTATTTATGAAGCGAAAAGTCAACAATCGAATGCAAGTTTTTGGTGCCATTGCCAGGCAGTCGAACCAAAAATTGATATATAAAAATAAACCCGCAAACCACTTGGGGATTATTTTAGCAATAATATTCGCGGCATTTGTTGCTGTTGTTGTTGTTGTTGTTGTTGTTGTTAATTCTGTTTACATGCCAACAATATGGCTAATATAGAAATCGGGCAGCGCGCCAACAAATTGCCACGAAAGATGTTTCTATTCGAAAAGATATTAAACAAAAGTATCTCAAAAGAAATAAAACAAAAGTATCTCATCGAGACTAACATAAAAAGCACTTAATAGGACGCGACAATGAAATCGAAAGCGAAAAAGTAATTCAAAGATTTCGCTTGAAGTCTCAAGATGTGTTTTACCTACTGACCACATTATGTAAGACACATTTGTTAAAGCCCCAGTCGTGCTCTATGAAAATTTCCACCTTGCCTCTGACTCATGCCTCAGCTACATTTACCGTTTCAGCTATTTTGTTACACTGCGCAAAAATAAATGTGGCTGATGTGCTCAACTTTTGTTAAATGTTGGCCAAAAATTGTAGCTGTGTATTTTCACTTTTGATTCGTTTGAAATACGCCACTTTCTTTGCAATTATGTAAAAAGATATCAATTAAATCCCAACAAGTCACTTGAGCCGTGTGCTTACTCCCCCCACCCCTCCCCCCCTCTAGCACACCACAGCCCCCCTCGCGTCTGCCTTTTTGCATGCGAGTCTCTTTTGCAGCTTCCCTACGTTTAACTTGGGCAAAACTGTATACGACTGCTTAGATAAGCGAAAACCCGCACACACACACACACACATTCGCACGCACACTCGATCATTGCAAAACACATGTTAAACAATGTGATAAGCCCGCCGTCTGTTGCTGCCAGATACAGATACAGTATCTTAAGCGAGCCCGCACTTATTGCGAGCCCGAAAAAAAAAAGGCAAGAAAATATATATGTGAGACGGCCTTTATCTGGCAGCGTCTCGCGAGGAGCTGGGCAGCAGCTGCGGGGGAGTACGTAAGGAAGGGGTTCGGGGAAGGGGCGTGGCAACAGGCCGCTAGCTGTCGCTCTGTTATTCTTGCCAATTTATCAAAATGCAAAACTTTGTTTGTTTTGCAGTTGTTGTTTATGCAACTGTCTGCTAGATTAGCTGCTGCTGCTGCTGCTGCTGTTGTTGTTGTCCGAGATGTTGTTGTTCGTGTTGTTGTTGTTGCTGCAAAGAAACTGCATTCGACATAACAGCTCGCCCGCAATTGCGCTCGTGCCTCCCTGCGTGGGCGTAACCAGCGAGAGACAATTGCGCAATCCAACTCCAAGCAACCCCCCCGCTGTGTATGTGTATGTGTGTGTGTGTGGTGGGTGGGGGGAGTTGCACTTGTTGCCCCGCCCCCGAGCAGAAATATGTCAACAACAGCCCACGCCACGAGCTGCAACAAGCTTATATTTCGGCTCATATATCACAATTAAGCGAACAGCTCGGCAAATGTTGGACAAAGATTGGAACAAACCTTAAATTGTGCCAAAAACAACAACAATTGTCGTTAGTTAATTAATTAACAATAATTAGAAAATACTTTCGCTTCAACATGTAGTTGACATATTTCGCAAGCAATGTTAAGATAGAGAGAGAGAGAGAGAGAGAGAGAGAGAGAGAGAGTATGACCATAAGTTTAGTTGATATATTAAGTAGACGGGCTTAAGGCCTAGATAATAATAATAAGTAAAATATAACAGTTATTTTCAGTGCAGTTGCGCAATAGATATAGATAAATATATAAAGAAGATATATATAAAAGGAAGATACATATATAAATACCAGAAGATTCTTTCAAAAGTATCCATCAGATACATTTGCTATGACATGCTATTTGAGTTGCTAATAAATGTTCAGAATTCCATACAACTTTTTTCTCAGTGTACGCATATCTCTAATAAGATACGAAAATGTGGCCAACGTAATTCTAATTGCTCTTTAGCTGAATTCACGCCCACACAACGCGACTCTTAAGTACGACAAAAAAAAAAAAAAGGAAAAACTAATGAATTAGACAAAAGCTTGAGTGTGGCATGTGTTTCCAGCTAATTTCGTCATCATTTCGGGGAGCACGCGAATCGCGTCATGGCCGGAACATTTTTTGGGAACCATCTAATGATAATGCTTAGAGCAGGACTCGAGTCCATTTCAAGTGTAATTAAACGCCTCGCAAACTGAATGTGCCAGCTAATAACCAAATGGGTTAACGAACGAAGTGTATATAAAATTTTGACCAACAGGTTGAAGGGACTTAACACAATTATACAAATATATAAATATATATAATATTGCTTATCATATATTATATTAAAAATATAAACCCTTCGGGGTTAGTAATATAATATTATCTTAAAACTCTTTTTCTATAAATATGATTTACAAACAAAAAAAGTTACCTCTTTAAGCTCTTCTTCTTGAACTACAATTTGCGTATGATTAAAGTAAGATATTTGTTTTTTTTTTTCAGCAATAATTTGTCAGATATTACAAGAAAAGAGTAATATCTTTAAGCTCTTTTTTTATAATATAATTTCTCTCTTCTTCTTGAACAATAAAAAACAATTTTTCTGCAACTTCTATATACTACAATATGGCAATAGATGTGTTTTTCAGCAACATTTCCAGTCGCATTTCTCTAACCAAGTTCTGTGCGCCTAAGCCATGTGCATGTGCCCGCTGAACTGAGGACCCATAAGACTTAGGAATCGCCGAATTTGGTATATATATAATATGGATATAGATTTATAGATAATTACCCACACACGTATTGCTGCTTATCTATTTAGTGCAGCTTTCTCTCAGTCTGGGTATTTTTACTGGGTTTTCCTTTTCTCGCAAGTCCAAACACCACAAACTGTCCGCCCACTCGTTTTCTTTTGTTATTGTAGATCTTCGCTGATATGCAGCTAACTTGGCTAACAATTGACAATTGTTAACTATGATTTATGAGTCGGAGGCGGGACCCGCCTGCCGGCTGGCTGGCTGTCAATCGGCTTGGGCCAAAAATTTGCTGAAACCACAATAAATCGCTTGTTGGCCCAAATTTGCAAAATTTTCAATTTGCGTGCATAGTTTGCATAGTCTGAATTTTAATGAGCAGCCAGCCCCCGTGCAACCGCCCACACTCCAGTTCCAGAAATTGCAAATGCTTGAAAATATTTCCTCATATTTTTTTTTTTTTTTGGCTGCATGCATTTCTTTTTCTTTCTCTTTATTTCAGTTGGCTTAAAGCCAGCGAATTGTTGTCGCTGTTTGCATTTGTATATTTTTGTTGCTTAAGCAGTTTTTCCCATTAAGTTGTTGCGCCTGCAATGGCAAAACAATTGAGCTGGAAAACCACTTGACTTTACCGCAAAGGTCACAAGCTCTGCAGAAACATAAATCTAAATGCGGACACTTTGTTGGAGAACAATTTATGGAATTTTGTGCTCAGAATAAGTTGAAACTTGTTTCATATATCAGAAACTTTTTCTTTAAATACTTAAACTTAAATACGCAATTCCAGAAAATTTCTGATATTATTGAGTATTCAAATTCAAGGAAGTGTGTACTTAATTAAAGAATTTTAAATTTAAAAGCAGTTAAAAACTTATTGCCCATCCTAGAAAAACATCTTCTTAATAAAAAAGTTGCAGTTGAAGAAAATTGCAATAAATTTTTAACTTAAATCAAGAATTGTTTTACTTTATTGACAAAATGAGAAGTTGCCAAAATCTAGTTTAAATAATTCTCTTAAATCTCAAGCTGAAGAAGACCTAACTATTTTCAAGACTTGTTTTCTTAAATTCAACTTAAATGCATAGTCTACAATCTACTTAAACTAAGAATATTTAAAAAACGAAATTTACTTAAAATTTTTAAGGCAGAGCAATGTGAATTCTGTTCAAGTTGTACGCGAATTTTCTGGGGAAGTGCACAGCTCGAGGATAAAAACGAAATAAAAACGAAATGTGCGACACGTTTGGCCAACAATTTTGTATTTGCAATCGTTAAGAGCGAACATAAAAATTCAATTTAAGACTGAAACGAGAAGCGAACCGAAATTAGAGTCCAAAATGAAATGGCCAATGGCGCTGAGGATGAGGGTCAGTCGGCAGACATGCCGCATTATGTGGCAGCCAGGCACGTAGGGGAAAGCAATGTGGCAGCAGGTAGCTAGCTGCTGGCGGTTGCCACAGCTCCAATTGCTGCACAGAACGTGACAGCCACAAATCTGTTGCACATGCAATGTGCAACGCGACGCAAAGTTTTCCATTTATTGGCCATAAGAAGCCAACTTCACGCCGGGCCAGCCTCAAAGTGTCAAAACTTGCCCCATAAACAACAATGTACCCAAAAAAAAAAATCCAAAAAAAATAAGAAAAAATAGCTAAGTGCCAGGCGCTGAAAGATCTGAAACAAGCAACGATTCAAGTATACAAACATTTTGTACATCAATTCGAAGACTTGAAAAGAAAATATATTTATTTCAACAATCGCAAAGTGATTAATATGATTGAGTACACTGGGAGAAAACTCAAGTACAATTCAGCTCAAAATAAATGCTGATTAATAAGTTTAACACTAAGTGAAGAATGGGAAAATGTTTGGATATATGATGATATGAAATGATATGAAGAAAAATAAAAATAAAAAATATACGTAAATAAATAAATTTAATATAAGGTACGAGCAGAGTCTACCCACAAGCAGACATATCGAATTTCATACCCCTCAGAAACTATTCTATATTTATTCACTTGCCTTAAGATTTGCTCGGCTTTGTTCAATTGTGAAAAGTCATGTGAGAAATGAAGATCATAACATTTGCGCAGATCAATTGAAAACAAATAAACTTTAAGCGACAAATGTTAATTCTTTTCAATAGAGTGTTGGATATATGGATAGTTCAACTATTCTAGGGGGAACTGGGCGGGGAATTCGGGCCCCACCAAGTCATAAAACCGGTTGTCCGGACAATCAGTTGTCGCTTCACTGGACCGCATTTCAATTAATACGCAAATATTGTCTTTTATCTAAACAGATTTTCATGCAGCAGACTTTTACAGTGTGAGCTAACATAAGTGTGTGTGTGTGTGTGTGTGCATTGGGGGAGGGGCCTCTATGGCGTCTCCATTGAAGTGAGCCGAGGGTGACCGCTCGAGCGTTTAGCTGATGACGTCATAGCACAAACAGAACGGTCATAAACATGCATGTTAAATATTGCCATTTCCTTGTGCCTAAGCAAATTTGATTTGCGGTTACGTGTAAAACGAAATTCGCCCAAAAAATTGAAGTTGAATCATAGTTGATTCAAGCAAAAATTAAATCACATTTCAAATTACACTGGACAGCAGTTGATGAGCTCCTTGTGCCCTAGAGAGGGAACAAATGAAATCCGTTGCAATTGTCGCTAATTGCGCAGAAGGCAATTGCTGGCCAGAGCTGGCTGTGGGACCAGGACGGGCAACTGGTAATTAGGCGGCGCTGTAGGGGGGGAGGTGGGAGGGGGTTAGGCAGTCAGAGGAGGCTAAATATAGCCAACAGCAACAGTTGCAACAAAAAAGTGGCCAGTGGTATGCGTGAGCGCCCTTGAAAATTGCAAAAGTGGGCGTGTCGCCATGGTAACTCCACGACAGCGATGCAACAACAACGTCAACGTCAACGTGAACGACAACGACAACAACAACAAAAAGGCAGCCCCAGTCGAGCGACAACATGAGGAACAGCCCCAGAAGTCAAAGTCCAGGCAACAACAGCATGTTGCTGGCATTGCAGCCACATGGCAACATGTTGCCAGACACATTTCATAGGAATAGACGCCGTGCGCAATTGAAATGAAAATGATCCAAGCAAGTTTTCATACGCTATATACAAACACAGCACTGGGCATAGCCGGCAACTGATTCGTTTTGTCGCAGAAACATTTTTCGCTTTTTACTACTGCTTGCAGCTAGATTGTTGTGTAAGAGGTAAAATGTTTCTACGCTAAGTACTTGAATGTTAAGCGCAGCTGCTAATAACATTAGTCTGTTAACTAAACAGTACACATGCATGTTGTGCTGCTATTATAATGCTATATAATCATAATTGCCGAGAAACACTTCTGCTAAAACACATACATATGAATGTTAAGCAACTGTTATGATAAATGTGATAAAAGCGAATTGTGTATGCGATGATGTTGTTCAACAGAAAATATCACTAGCGCTGTAGCGCTGCTAACAACATTCATGTGTATGTTATGTTAAAGGGTCAGAGTCGCAAATGTTACTTAATAGTTATTTTTAGCTGTTTCAAACGAGATATAAAGTAATGCTTAACTCAAGCTACCCAATTCCCTTAAGGGCATAATCTATTATTAGTTTAGTCGCAGAGCATCTGCTGGCCACTTACAATCGCTCTGCTGTTCTGCTGCACTGCCATTAAGTGCCAGCCACATCATGGGCAGGCGATTAACATAAGCTGCCCTTTCAATTTGGCTGTCAATATTTGCACTTGACCAAAGTCTATGTAAGTGCCTGCAATGTCACTCAGGTGAGCTGGTTGAGTACATTAATTAGCTGATAGCAAACCGCTCTTTATCAGCAGGAGATGACTCATGTGTCCTTATGTCCTGCCGCTGCCGCTGACAAAGATGAATGCCTTTTTATTTGCCAGCCGAAAAGGCAATTAACCGACACCATATATATGCAGCTCCTTTCTAGTTGATTTCTACGTTCTTGTTTGGGTGCGCCCCCAAGTAATACAATATATGAAATTCCTGTTTATACGTTGTACACATGGGCCACTTGTTGTCAACAGAACAACAGCTGTGACAGGGGGCGGCGGGGGCAGATTGGATGGACGGATTACGAGCACATTTATGTCCGTGCCCTGCCATAAAAAAACGACAATTGCCTGTTCCAATTTGTGTGTTAGTCAACTTGTTTAATTGTGCATGTCTCGTTGTCATTTAGTGCACAGCTGGGCACGAAGACGGCCACCCACACAGAGTTATGACTGTAGTCAACGGTAGCGAGTGCGACCTGTTGCTGCCCTGTTTTATTGGTATTACACTTCTGACATTTGACATTTGACATTTGACCTCAGCACGCGACAGATTGCTTCATTTTCAGCTGCGGATATCATTTACAGCGGATGTGAGAGATTATGCACAACAACATACTTTGCGACATCTGGCAACACTGTGCGTATGCGTAACGCACAAATTTTTGTTTTTTTTTTTTGTTACCCTGCGTGTGCACACACTCTCACTCTCCCACATTGAAAACGTTTTAAATGGGGTAGATTGGTTAGTTGCGGGTCTATGTAACAGTCGGATCGATGTCAGTCGATCTCAGAGTTACTTGAAACATTTCCCATTATCGATACCTCGTCTCTTTGCCGTTAAAACGTTAAGAATCCCTTAAGAGCTTTTAAGAGCCAGTTAGAAGTGTACGCTTTTGTATAGTTTATTTCAAGTTTACCCTTTAGGCTTTAGTATTTGCACATACTTGCATGCAAGAGTTATGCAGCTCGATTTTCATAAAGATCGGACAATAAGCACCGAAGTTATTCAAGCAGTTGAATCTATTTGACGCATGTGTATAGATAATGCTACGAATACTTGTAACAGCCGCTTGAACCTGCGTTGAGGGTATCTTCTGGTCGAGCACAGCCGACTCTCACTTGTTTTTAAGCATAGTTTGTTTTTGTTTATGCGCATACATACGATAAACTGGAGCTGTGATAATGCTACATCGGACAGATTAACAGTTCAGCAGTCCATATACATGCAACAACAGCAACAACATAAGCAATATGAATTCCACAGTGATATCCTGAAACAGTCCAATGAATGCCCGACTCGTTCTCAGATTGGGAATTCAGTTGCTTTTCAATGATTGCGCGTAACGCTCGAGCGGAAAACTCAAAGAATATTGTAAATGGATTAAAAAACAGTGTTGTGAATTGTTGTGAAACGAACGGCTACACATACAGTTATTTTTATAAATAGTTTAAAAATAGATTTTATATAGCACTTGCCGCTCAGGCCAAGACTGGCTAAGACTCGAACTGAGATTCGAATCCGTATCGATTTAAAATAAATTATATATAAATAAATAAAATTATATAATAAATAAATACAAAAGTTACCAAAATAGGAAATAGGGAAAACTTTAAACAAATATCTATCCCAACTATTTCTTGCAGTGCATTCAACCCAACTTCGCGCACTAAGTGATACTGGAGCCATGGCGCTGCTTTGCCAAATTTTGTAAAACATATTAAAAACACCATAAAATCCATACACATATTCAAATATTACAAATCAACAAATATCATAAAACATAATTATCAAAATGCGGAAACTCTTGTATGTGCTGTTCGGCCTTATCGGGATCTCAATATTCGACCGCTTGGAAGCATGTAAGTATCGATTTTTTTATACATAAATAAATACACTTCCATGTAATTCCATAGAATAGAAATCATAAGACTAGGGCATATAATAGTTGTAGTTGTTTCTATTTTTAAATATGATAATTATTTGCAAAATTTAACGAACCGCAAGAAATTTCTGAGAATCGATAAGTGCAAAGAGCAAAAAATATCCGGAAAAGGCGACAAGCGACTCGTTGACAAAAACATAAGTATTTTTAGAATATTTGAATGCTTGGCATGCCCTGTTTAGCATTCGGTTGCAGGGTATGCTTGGCAAAAAAAAACGATTTAAATGATGACCATGAAATGCTTAACGCTGACAATTTGCACAATTAAAATGTGCGCATACATATATATATATATTATGAGACTTGATCTCATATATCATGTGTCTAAATGTCGTCTCGTTATATTCTATGAGTATTTATGCGATCCACTTGGACTTCAATGAACGCGGGCCTTGCTTCCTGTCAAATACACACACGCAGCGAGAGAGACTTTCTTATAATTTATGATCCACGCTCGATTGCCTCATCTTTTCCCGATCTTTCAATCTCTATAGAGAGCCTTAAGTGAATCGCTAGACACAATTGTGAACTTCGAACGATCGTTGATAAGCGAAATCGTTTTTCTCTTCACTTCTTTTTTTCGGCACTGGCGCCGACTATTAAAACGATCAGCATAACCCATTAAAGTGTCAGGCATTAAAATGTGTCCCCATATATATATATAATTTAGTGTATGCCAGCCATATTTATTGTGCGACATATCTATTGCATATTGCTTACTTAAAATGTACTAAAGACAAGATGGCACGATGGCGCAATACCCTGTACACAATGTTGTTGCAGCTTAGATAGTAAAAGATAGACCTAGCTTCTCGGTTGGTAGCTCTAAAACTTCTATCAGTGGCTTTCAAACTGTAACATTTGAAAATATCGATATATGTTAGATTTGAGCAGAAATAGCTCTAAAACTGTTGATGATAATCATATAGAATATACACATATATGTATATGCAAAATTTGGGAACCCAATATACTCTCATCTCTAATGTAAACAGTGAAAAATCCAACCAGATCCAAGAACTATATGCTATCAGCAGCGCTCGCTTTCTCTTATCAACAGTAAACAAACAATTTTTATAAAAAAAACAAAAAACAAAATATAAAAAGAAAAGAATATAAAATGCATACGTGCCTTTAGAGCTACAGCCGTGATCTGAGTATGAGCCTGAGTCTCCGATCGGGAGCTGATGCGGGCGCAGCCAAGCGTAACGGCTGCTGTGCCCATATCAATGGAGATGAAGCCAATGCGTGTGTGTGTGTGTGTGTGTGTGTGTGCCCAATGGGGCAATTTGAACCAAATAACAGTCGATAGCACTACGAAGCCACGTTCCACAACACTACGAACTTCTGAATGGGTTAGCGATATTTGCTGCTGACCTTGAAATAAATATATCGCAAATAATGCCAAGAGCGGGAGAGACGAAGAGAGCGAGAGAGTGAGCTAACCTATACTCTGTAAACAAGTCTACATGTGACTAAAATGCTCCGTAATTTTTGTAGAGAATTTATGCACACATAGATTTCTCGTTTGGCTCGAATGGAGAGTATCAAATTCGCCAATTATTATATAGGCAAGTACTAATACCAACACATATAGTCAGCTAGCCAAGCTTTCGATACTACCCCTCTCCCCCACGGCCATACTCTCTCACTCTTTCCCTCTCCACATCTACAAACCCCTTGTATACATACAAGTATAGAAGCTGTAGAGTCTATGGAAAGTATTCAAGTATCGCAAATAATTTAAAAGCATAATAAAAACATATACCAAATGATGGACTAGCAAATACCCTGTGCTCGCCCTGAAACAAGCTTGGCATTTGTTTTATTTAATTAGACCCCATACTCCATGAGAAATTGAATTCCAATGCCTGACTGGCAGATACCCCGTAAGATGGAAGAGAAGCCTAAAGCTCACATGAAATATTTGCAAATTGTTGGGAATTGAATTGAATGAGAAACCAAACATAATTTCCTTTAAGTTCTAGCCATCCTCTAATGAGAAAAAGATTATAATAAAATAATAATAAATAATTGGTATTTGATTTGATTGATTTTGTATCTAGTGCCACGTCCTCAAAATGACTTTGAGGATAACGATATACTCTACAATTGTGGCGGCGAAATGGGCGTGCCGCTTATAACGCCCTGCAAGGACTCTCTCAAGCTGGATGCGGGCACCTCGTACACGCTCCAGTGCGAGGCCAGTGAGCCCATCGATTGGTGGCATGGCCACTATGGACACAAGCTGAGCGAGACATTTGACAACATTGGGGATCCACAGCGTCCGTATGGCATTAGGCTGACGCTGGACGAGGTGAGCGTTGAAAATGTGGGTGCCTATTACTGCATCAAAAGCTCGCTGGGACTGGATCCGAACAACTGGACCGAGGAGACGCTGATCGAGCTGGTCAACAACAATGAAGCCAGCACCATCTATGTGTTTGTGAATGACAAAAGCAATTTGCTGGCGCCGCTGGAGCCCATCATCCAAGCACGACAATACTCCGAAGTGATAATACCCTGTAAACCGGCCATGCCCGAGACGGAGGTGCTGCTGACATTTAACAGTGATGTAAGTAGTTACCCAGATCTCATTTAGCTTATCAGATTCACACGCTTTTCACGATGACTTTCGATTTATATACTTCCCGCCGAGCAGCAAGATAAAATATACTCAAGTATGCTTCATCTAAGCCGACATAGTTTCTACAATAATGCAAGCTACGATCCCAAGGTGGGATTCAAATTGTTTGTCACTGACACAGTGCCCGTCTACTTGAAGTGCAAACCGAATAGCACGACTAAAACAAAGGATCCCAACATAGAAATAATCTATTACAGTAGGTTGAATTTTAACTGTAACTAGTAAATAGCTGTATTATCGCTGAACGATAGACATAATCTGTAGTATTGTAGCATTATGCATAGAATATATAGACTGGACAACCAGAGTAGAAGAATGGGACCATGCTGATTTTTCTGACGACAGCTCCAATGTCGTCTCTGTTTTTGTTCGGGTCCAAGAGGGTACGAAATACAAATGATTTGTTTGGTAGAACGGCTCGCTGTCTTTTATCTCGCTCCCACTACGGGAAACTTTTTTGGCTTACGCTCAGTGCTCCCTCTCTCGAACGAGGACGAGGTTGGACCTATCCACAAAAATGTGCATGGTCCCATTCTTTTAGTCTAGCTGTCCAATCTATACGATCTATGGTAACTGCTTGTAGTCAGCCCCCCCATACTATATTTGAGATCGTCTGTATATATTACATATCCACAAATAAATTTATATATATATATATATAAATATATATAGGTTAATATTTAAAACATAAATTCGTGAAGAAAAGTTTAGGAGCGATTTTTCAGATTTGTTGTTCACTTGATCGATCGATAGGAAGGAAAGTCTTGTCATTTAACGCTTTCTCTATCTGCTGCACACCCACCCACATAACATTTGATATCTGTGATAAATCTGACGATAATTATATATATATATATGTATATATATTGTGCATTGTCCGTAGACATTTTCCAGTGAGACAGCCGCTCGATATGATCCGAAACGCGGCTTTGTTATCGAAATACGCAGCGTTACCGATGGCGGTGAATATTACTGCGAGCCCAAAATACCCTCGCCGGATAATGAAGAGGAAAGCACGATCATAGTTGTGCGCTTTATTGGTAACGGTCACATTGATAGTGAGTTTTTGCACCCCAAAGTTTGTGATTTGTGATTTTTTCCGTCCATATGTGTCGTAAATATTGCTTTATTATTTTCAAAACCAAAAAAAAAAAAAAACAAAAAATACTCGTATTACTCTCAAATTTCTCAAAGCGGTTATTGGATTTGCACCTTCTATGGCTATGGATCTAAGTTGTTCGAAAATTGAATCAAAATTCTTAAATGCATTAATCACACGCCACAAGAACACAATCACATACACACACACACACACACACACAAGTACAGTAGTTCTTGGTGAATTTAAACCCGTAAATGCTTTTTAAATGTGAGGTTATGTGTGCTAAATAGATTCCGATATCTAGCGTTAGCTACTCTATTATTGCTAATTATTATCTACTGTTTCTATACCTGTATTATTACCTGTCTTATTAATATGGCTAACACATTCTCAGCATTCGGATTGGATGATAAGACTTTGGTGCCATCTATGATGTTAACTAACATAACGCACGATGAAATTAAGGTTATGGTTATCGCTGGTGAATCTATCAATGTTACTAACAGTGTAAATGATACCGTTGCACTAATAATATCTGGTGCTGGGCATGTTGCAAACGCTATCGATAACGTGATCGATAACGATATCGATAGCGATAACTATACCGATAACGTAACCACCGAGACCCTAGACCCAGAAACTGACTACTCATCCTCGTTATCATCATCCTCGTCCTCCTCGCCATCGTCGTCTTCTTCGCCGCGTCGTCCAAAGCGCAGCCCCACGAAGTTGGCCCCGATGCAACCCTTGCCCTCAAGGCAACCAAAAGGGCGTAAGTTGTTGCGCTTGTCCCTCACTTCCCGTTGTTTATTGTCTTGTTCTGAATGTCATGCATTTTCGTCTTTTTATTTTTATTTTTACTTTTGCTTGGGTTTCTGTGTTTGTTTTAAGGGATTTTTCCGCTTGTGTTTTGCCTTTTTTTTCGCATGTCAAAAATAATCTATTAATATCGCTTTATATATAAACAGTTAAGCCTTACTTCAGATTCTTCTTATGCGTCTAACCAAAACCTGTGTGTCCACGTCTTTAACTAACTCCCTCCTAAAACCCGACTAATCCCCAATGCATGTAGCTGTAGATACGCTTGTCAAACCCCAATTGGTTCTAGTCTAAGTATTTGTCTCTAATAATGTAATGCTCTCTGCGCGCACAACAGAAGCGACCGATCGCCTCAACAAGCCCATCATCAACTCGACATCGCGTGGCCATGTCTACGAGGGACAAACATTCCAGCTAGTCTGCGAACTGTCCGCACCGTACGGCGTTTCCTACGACATGCACTGGGTTGTTCCGGACAAGGTGGACAAGGTAGGTTTGTCGATATCTACACATCTATCGATATCTTAGAGCTTATAAATAAAATACACGCACGAAACGGAATCCTTTTTCTCAAAAGCAACCTAATCGAAAGCCCATTTCAATATTCTCAGTTTCGCTACAACTATACCGAGGCGCTGTTCGACGAGCGGGCCAAGAATACCACCCACCGGGTGGGTCGCAGCAAGCTGACCGTGACAGATGCCAGGTTGACCGACAAAGGAGCCTACAAGTGTGTCGTGAGTGACTCGTTTAGGAATATGGAGTACGCTTCCTACAGGATGCATGTTATGCGTAAGTATTTCTCATGTTTCTCACCCTTCTAGAAAGCAAAGAAAATAATTCCAACTTAACAGAGCCCAACTCGAGCTATCTGAAGGTGTCAGAGCCCTCGAATCACTATACGGTGCACGAGCATGTCAACCGTACTATCCAGATGACGGCCAACTTTGAGGGCTTTCCGCAGCCGACATTCAAATGGTACAAGCCCAACGGCATTGAGGTGTGGGACACCGAACAGAACTTTCAGATACTTGCCACCGAGACCAGCACAACGTTGAAAATCCTGAATGCCCAGCTGGAGGACAGCGGCAGCTATGTGCTCAAGGGCACCAATGGCATTGATGTCAAGCAGCTGAGCTTCAATGTGAGCGTCATTTCGGGACCTGTTCTCAGCATGGGTGATGTCTATGTGGTGGCCGGCCAGGAAGCCCATCTCAATTGCAGTGTCAAGTCGTTTCCTCAGGCTGTCGTCACATTTCTCTTCAAGCCCTGTAGCCTCAAGCCGCGCTGGCCATCGTGTGAGCTTGCTTCGCAAAACTTTAGCGTAAGTATTGAATAGTCTATGCAAGCCACGAAACCTTTTAATCCAACTAAACCGATCAAGCTATCCGCCCTAGCTAACAGAGAGTTTAACATCATGTTCCGCCTTGACTAATAGAGAATTTCACATAATGTTATCAAGCTATCTGCCCTAACTAACAGATAGTTTAACATAATGTTATCCTAACTTTGTTTTTATAATATCCTCCTGACATTCTATGCAGTTTCTAACAAACTCCACTCACTAGTCATTTTAAATACTAAAAAATATATCAAATTTATCAATCTTCAATTATTTCAATAAATTTTCTTTTGATTTTGCTCCTGATTTTCGCTTCGCGATAAACAATTGCCCTTCCAGTCGGAAACAGTTCAGGAAGAATATCAGGTACTAGGTTTGCTTAGGCTAATCATCCATATATGCTTTTAACCCAAACGAAATATTCCGAACCGATATTGGGAACATATAACAGCACTGCTGTTAAGCAACAGTGGCAGCTGTTAAGGAGCAGTTGCTCTTACAGACTCGTTAGACAACTCTTAAGCTTAACAGCTGTAAAGCTTGCTAATGAAAAAAGAGAACAGAAAAATGTTCGTTATGTATCGTGAACATTTCGTTTGAGTTAAAATGATTATATTGTATTCTCAGCTTCTTTTTGACTAGTTGCAAGATGCTTTTAAGTTTTAGAATACATAGAATAAACTGACCTGTAAATAATTTTGAACAGTATAAGACCAACACGCGTCCCGGATTGTTAAGCGTAGAGTCAATACACGAGGCCATTTTTACGCCCGATAAGCCTGGAATTATTATTTGTGTGGCGCAAAATCAGATCGACAATAAACTGGTTACATCACAGACCAGGGCACACGTACTTTTGGGCACAATTGCCGAGAACATTAGCATATCCGGCATGGATCCAAATCGCAAGATAGCCAAAGGTGATCAAGAGAGCTTCACTTGCGCCGCCTTGGCATATCATTTCGATGGAAATCTGGAATGGTATCTCGACGGCGAACTAATCAGCGAGGGTCCAGGTAGGTGCACTGACTGATTGATTGATTGACTGGTCTTGATTGATCGTTCTTGCCCCTAGATGTTGAGCTAGAAACGAACAGCACGGAATACTCCTACACAAAGACCCTCAAGTTCCATGCCATTGCTGACAAGGATCGCGGCACCTACGAATGCCGTGCCCGGTACATCAATGACCCGGATAAGTACGATAGTCGCGAGATTACCGTCTATGTCCACGATCCAAAGGCACCACAATGGTCCTACACGAATCTCAATGCCAAATCGAAAATCGAACGCAACTTGGGTGACTCGCTGATACTGGAGTGCAAATCGAAGGCTGTGCCGCAGGCGAAGGTGAGCTGGTACAAGGACGATGTGGAGCTGTTCGAGACGAATCGCACACACCTTGTGGAGGACGGCACCAAGCTGTTGATACCCCATCTCTATCCCAAACACGATGGCATCTATCGCTGTGTGGTCGCCAATCGCCTAGGCAGCATCGAGAACTCCGTGACCGTGGTGATTGCCAGTATGTTTAGAACTTTCGCAGAGATAGAGCCTCAGCTTGAATTTCAACTGTTTTCCATCTTTTACAGATATTCCGGGCGTGAGCAAGTTATGGATTTGGGTGGGCGCCATCTTTTTCGGCGTACTGATTGCACTCTGCGCCTTCCTGGCCGTACGCTATCGGGAGGAGCGCAAAAATCATTTGGCCTTAAAGTCCGCGGGACTGGCCAACTTTGAAGAGGGCGATGTGGCGCAAATAAATCCGGCGCTGTCATTGGACGAGCAAGCGGAACTGCTGCCCTACAATCGTGAATTCGAGTTTCCGCGCGACAAACTGAAGCTGGGCAAGCAGCTGGGCGCCGGCGCCTTTGGTGTGGTCCTCAAGGGCGAGGCCGAGGGCATACGCAGCGATGAGCCCGTCAGCACCGTGGCCGTTAAAATGGTTAAACGCACCGCCGACGCGGAAGTGGTGCGCGCCCTGGTCTCCGAGCTGAAAATAATGGTGCATCTGGGACAACATTTGAATGTTGTTAATCTATTGGGCGCTGTTACTAAGAATATAGCAAAGCGTAAGTTCCCCTCGACCTTCACTATAGTTACTCTGCGTTATTAACCTAATCCTTAAAATTTACCAGGCGAATTGATGGTCATTGTGGAATATTGTCGCTTTGGCAATATACAGAACTTTTTGTTGCGCAATCGCAAATGTTTTATCAATCAGATAAATCCCATAAATGATCGCATTGATCCCAGCATCATGACGCAACGTATTTCGGACAACTTTGATTTGCATCGGTAAGTTAATGGTAACCGCATGGTAACTTTAACAGTAGGTTTACAGCTAATGTTAACTAACATTGTTCTTGTTTCTTCTGCTATAACTAATACGAATTGTACTAACAACCACTCTACCTAAACTATGTCCAATCCTTAACTAATAACAACAACAAACAACTTACCCCAAAATACATCCAAACACACAAAACCTAACTGTGCCTGTGCCTATGCCCGTGCTTGTGGTTGTGGCTCCGGTTATGTTTATGGTCTACTCCTCCTCTATGCACTGCTCTGAACCTGCTAAATGTGTCTGTGTTGTGCCCAATATATATTAACCGTGTGCATCCAGTGATGTTGGTGGTGGCTTGAAATATGTTAACGTCGGTTTCCCGAACCATCCATATATCAATCACGTAAACAACAACTATACGCACACTCATCGCAGAAACTCCGACAATGATCCACGGTCGGGCACCCGTGCCGGCCGCACCGTAACCGGCGGCAGCACCTACGATCGTCAGCTGGACACCTGCGCGACGGAGGCAACCGTGATGACCACAGTGCCAGAGGGTAAGTGTCGGGCATCAGCTACCTATAACCCATTCGGTTCCTTGACGAGCGCCCCTTTCCGTGCAGATGAACATATCATGTCCAACAACTCGATACAACCCGCCTGGCGTTCCAACTACAAGACAGACTCCACCGAGGCGATGACTGTGACCACCATCGACCTGGTCAGTTGGGCCTTTCAAGTGGCGCGCGGCATGTATTACCTATCCTCGAAGAAGGTACTACACGGCGATCTCGCAGCCCGTAACATACTGCTCTGCGAGGACAATGTTGTGAAGATCTGCGATTTTGGTCTGGCACGTTCCATGTACCGTGGTGATAACTACAAGAAGTCCGGTAAGTGAAGTTGCATTTATATCTTGGCATACATACATTTAATAGGCATCTCTTGTGTTGCTTGCAGAGAGCGGCAAGCTGCCCATCAAATGGCTGGCGCTGGAATCCCTGAGCGATCATGTGTTCAGTACCTACAGCGATGTCTGGTCCTTTGGCATTGTGCTTTGGGAGTTCTTCTCGCTGTCCAAGGTGCCCTATCCGGGCATTGATCCCAATCAGGAGCTGTTCAACAAGCTAAACGACGGCTATCGCATGGAAAAGCCGCCATATGCCAATCAGGAACTCTACGAAATAATGCTCGAGTGCTGGAGGAAGAGGTAAATAATATTATATAATATCTTCTGATTAATTATCATTATTATTATTATTAATTATTACCTTTTTCTCATGATTAGTCCCGAGAGCAGACCTTTGTTCCATGTGCTGGAGCGACGCCTTGCCAACATGTTGGGCGAGGATGTGGCCAATGTAAGTAGATCTCCATATACCCAGACTGTAAGCCGAACAGGTTCGAAACTATGAAACTATGTCCCAGCCGATGTTCAAACTGGGTGTTTATCAGGTTCACGAACCATACTCAAAACCAGGAAGCGAGTTTCAATTGTGAACTGAAACAAGGGATATTTTTATTTGGGTTTGGAGCCCAGCTATATACACTTCTACAATTTATTAAAACGCACTCGTTTTTGGTTACCGCAGCACTATCTGGATTTGAACGATCCGTATATGCGCTCGAATACGGAGTACATGAAGAATCGGCCCACGGACTATTTATCGCTAATGGGCTCGCCGGATGAGTTTGCACCAGCGGCGCCGCGCTATGTCAATGGGCACATAGTGCCCGATATACGTAAGTACATATGGAATGCTTGCTTGGATGTGGTCACTAACCGCCTGCACACACACACACACACCCACACACACATCCTTCACACTAACCCGTTCACAGGAATCGAAGCTTCACCCGATGATTACCTACAAATGAATGCCGAGAACAACACCGCCATATTTTCACCCACGCGTCCCAAGGGCGACGCGAATCAAAGCACAGAATTTGCCGATTTGCCAGCCATAGAAACAAACGAAACCTCTTTCACGTTCCCAGATACGCGAACCGTTGTGGGCCAACATTCGCCAACGCTGGCCAACAATATGGACAGCAGCGCACACAAGCCGTTGCGCCGAAAGAACGGCATGCCCACCGTGGATGCAGCGGATCAGGCACCCGAGGAGATACCCATGCTACATCGCACCTCCACATCGGATGGTGAACGCAGTCCCGAGCAGGCACGCCGCTTCCCTCAGGCGCTGAAGCAGCAATATGTTACGCCCACGCCCTCGCCACGTCATCACATCGAGACGACGCTAAACGGGAGCGGCGAGAACTATGTGAATGTGAAGCCGCCGCGTAAGAATCTTGTCAACAAATCTGCGCCCGGTGGCAACAGCAGCAGCAGCAGCACAGACGCCTTCTCCAATCCCAGCTACCAGCCGCTGACCGTTGTTAACGAGAAGCAAGAGCGTAGATATTAAATCTATATTACTTAAGAATAGCACCAGGTGACATTACTAATTTAGTTGGTCATTTAGAGCCTAACTAATTAGGCATAGTCGCCCACACAATCATCTCCTTACAGTGACAGCATTTCGTATAAATCATTAAGTTATAATACTACTTAAAGCTCTATCTTTATATGATCTACCCTAGCGCTTAGTTAATTGTAAGTGAAAATGTATGTAAATATGTTTTACTCATTTAGAATGTGTATAATAATAAAAACAAATCCAATTAACTTACATGATCTTTTCTTTTTTAGGTATTTAGATCTCCACATACCAAGACTGCAACCCGAACAGGTTCGAAACCTTGGAACTATGTCCCAGCCAATACTCAAACTAGGTGTTCATCAGGTTCATGAACCTGGCGTTCCTCAGGTTTCGCGATTTCCAAACTTTGGCGATTATTAGTCTTAAATATCGAGCGCATGCTTTTGTATTTGTCCCTTAATGCTTTCCAGCTACGTTGTGTTCCAGTTTGCTTGAAGAATTGTTGGGCCACATCCTCTCAGGATTTCCTTTTGCGCGTTTTAGTTGTGGAATTTTTGAAGACATGATTATTATTCGCCTTTATTAGCTGCAGAGGATTCAGTTCCTCCCATTTTATTAAATTCTTTACACGTTTTCTCTTGTGCCTGTACATCGACATTATATTTAAAGAATTGCAGCTAACTAATAACTATAACTTACGGTAAATTAATTTGCACGCAATTGTTTACATATTGCATTGCAGGGCTGCATCAACTATTAAGGATGATACGCAGTTCAGACTTTCACGCCATATGAAAGGCTTAGTACGCGGGTCAAATCAATCTTAACCGATAACTTAGTTATTTTAAGTTAAATTATCAAATCAGAAAATTAACTGCGATATATTTGTTATGCGTTTAAACAAAAATATTTTGTGTAATATATGCCAGTGATTTGAATGCAGGCAAAATGTTTGCATTTGACTGCGTACTGTAATGAACAGTTCTAAACAGATTGGCAGCTTTGTAGCAATTCACGATGCTAGGCGACAAATTCTCATGAAACGGTCACACTGCATAAAAGAATATAAAACGCAAGCACGGCGTTTCTATTCACCTTTGGTAATTTTGTTCTTCAATTGTTAAAAACAAAGTGATAATTAAAAATGACTTGAATAACATTGAGACTACATATCCATCTTTTTTTTTTTGTTTTTTTTTTTTGTATTTTTTTTTGGCACGTGAAAAGTATTTCTAAGTATTTAGCCGCTAAGTGAAACAGTGCAACCACAACAACAACAACTGCTAGAGGAACGCCAGGCAATATTCGATGCTGACCGGTGGAAAAAGTATAGCAATAATTCTTAAATAACATGTGTTAAACAATTGCTGGTCAATTTCGGCAAGGCAGGCGGCAGCGCAGCGGTTTCGCCACCGGAGTTGCTAACAACGGAAACTGTAAACAATCGCGAATGCTTGGTGGTTTGTCCACATTGTACAGTCTCTCTCACACACACACACACACACACACACACACACACACACAGATACGTCCATACGATGGAGGCGCAAAAACTTTATATAAAAATAACGCGACTCTCACTGAAATCCGCCTCGAATTTGTCCAAGCGCCGCATCCAAGAGCTAAACTCCGGCATCGGTGAACTGCGCCAACTGCTGTCGTGTGCCGTCTGCTGCCAGCTGCTGAACGATCCGTACAAGCCGAAGGACAAACGCTGTGGGCATCATGTGTGCCGGCTGTGCCTGCGAGGCCGCAAGCGTTTGTTGCCCAGTTGCGCGCAGTGCAACGATTGCTGCGACTTCAAGACCTACGAGGAGAACAAATCGATGGCCATGCAACTGCTGTGCTATAAGACGCTGTGTGTGCATCTGTTGCAGTCGTCGCTATACGCCCAGCTCTACCAGCTGCAGCCGGACATTGAGACCAGCTACCACATCGAGCGGCGGCCACGCATCAGGTTGCCGAACAGGCCAACACAATGGTTCATACAGGAGGGCGCCAATTATGAGGATATGTGCGATACATTTTTATCACAGCCCGAGTTGCCGTTTCTGGGGCACATGCCCCCATCGCTGCCAGCCGAGACGCCACCGACGACTGCGGCCACAACGCCGGAGCTGCCGTACGAACAGCATATGCCCGATCAGCTGTCACTCACAGATATTGAGCTAGAAGCAGCGGTAACCGGCGAACAGGCCCAGTACGCGCATCCTTTGCCGATGATGACACCGGGTGCGCGCATTTTAACCCACAGTCACATTGCACCGCAGCCACAAATGCTGATACCAGCCGAACAGACATTGCTGCCAGCCGGTTACATTGAGTCCCGCTGGTCTGATCAAGTGGATTTATCCGGTGCCCTCTCGCTGCCCACATATTCCAACAGTCCGACTTACACTACATACGTAATGCCCAGCAACGAGCTGCATATGCCCTCCATTGGTCAGGTGGTGCAACTGCCGCAACAGATGGCAGCAACGACGACGACAACGACGGCGTTTGAACCAGTTGCCGTCGGTGGTGCGAACAGTAAACGTCGGCATGCCCAGCTATTGCTTGAAGATGTGCCGGAGGAGCAGTTGCAGCAGCAGATGGAGAGCAGCGAGCCCGTTGTCACAAGCCAGACGGACACACGCATGAATTTGCGCAACCATAAGGCCACCATAATCTCATCGGTTCAGGTCAAGCCACCCACTGCGAACTCATCTCCAATAATTACAGCAGCTCCGGTGGCTGCAGCGCACATAGCAAACGTTCCGGCAGCTGTAGTAAATGTCGCAGCTGCTGTTCCTCCTCCTCCAGCTGTAGCCGCTCCCGTGGTTGTAGCTGCAGCCCCGGTAGCTATTGCTCCCGTAGCCGCAGCTCCCACACCTGCCGCAGCTGTAGTTCCTGTAGCCAAATCAACAAGAGCTGCAACTCTTGTAGCCAAGGCTACCACAGCTGCAGCTCCCGTAACCGCGCCTCTTGTGGCTGCAGCTCCGGTAGCAGCTAAAGCTACCGTTTCCGCTTTTCCAGTCACATCCACACCAGTCAAGGCACGCGGGCCACCAGCATCAGGCAAATTCCAAAAGGCCAAACCGAAAGATACGCGCATGTCACACATCTGTCGCTGTGGCACCACATCGGCACCTGGCAGAGCGACCTGTCGCAACTCACGTTGCACTTGCTACGTGGCGGGTAAATCATGTGTCGATTGCAAATGCATTGGCTGCAAAAATCCGCACCAGGATGCGGCTGATACCAGCGACGAAGAGGACTCCAATTTAGAGGCGCCCATGGAAACGGTTGCAGAGGAGCCCGCGCCGGTCTCAGCAGCTGCAGAGGAGCCCACGCCATCTGCACCAGAAGCAGCAGCAGCAAGCACAGCTGGCATGCAATCTGGCTTCACTCTGGTGCCGCTGGACAATTTGCAGCAGACACAACATCCGCTGGTGCTAATGCAAAACGAAAATGGTCAATATCAGGGTTAGTCCAGCTGCGCTTAAACTTGCTTTACGTTTGTGGCATCGATTTTTTTTTTGCATTTACGCTGCAGGCTTCAACATCTTTAACGGCACCGAACCCGTCGATCCCGCTCAACTGGGCTTCCAGCGCGTGCCGCTGCGTAGCAATGATGGCAATACGTCCATACCTGAATTTGCGTACGTTATGCCGCCGCCAGCTGTGGTGGAGCCAACGCTGGAATCACAGTCGACGCCGTCGCCAACAGAGCAGCCGGCAAAGAAGTTCAAGGGCGTAGAATCGACCGAATTAGATGCCGATTGCGGTTCGTCCATCAAGTCTGCGGCTGAGCTTGTCAGCGCCGTCAATGCTGCCGCTGGCGACAGCCTCGGCGCTGACAAGGAGCATGCCATGTTTGAGTATTTCCTCAACGAAGATGACGACCTGTAAGCAATCCATGTGACCGGGCAATTGCGTCCAGTGTGTGTGTATATCGTCCTCGTTCCGTAGTTGCCATCTATGCTTGAAAGTGTGTTGTTGTTACAATTTGTGCGTAGGTAGCAGAGCTGTTTGTCATGTCCATGCCCTGTGCCTGCGTTCCATATATGGATATATATATGATACCTACACTCAGGTACAGGGCATTTGTCTAGTCGGTTGCAATCGACTTAAGCGCTCATCCATCATCCTTTTTGTTTTTCAGCTATAATTATTGCACAACCATCTACTCATTTTATGTTTTTATTGCCCAAGTGTTTTACCCTGGTACAACCAGGTTCGCCATAAAACCACAATCAACACATCCATATACTCTAATCCCAATGTCTCCGGGAAAGAGCTCTCAAAACTCATATAGACCCTAAGTGAGGACACTTGGGCGACTAACCGAAATTATTTATGACGCACCCCTACTTTCCCTCTTTTAATTTTGTGACCTCTTACTTTAAGTGATATGTTTGTATGTTAATGTACATGAAAAACTTGATAACCTTAACGCTTAAGTCAGGCGCCGCGTTGCAGGATCTGCACCAACTAAATCCACTTAGGTAAATCCAAAGCAATTTGTATTCTTGTCGTACAACGAATTGTAACAATAGGGCAAAAAGTTGATAACTAGTTAATAATTGTAACTATGCTTTGTGTTAAATGCGGTCGCTGTAAACCAAAAAAACAAAAACTAATTTTTTGCATAGATTTAAGGATACTTTTTTTTTCATAATTATAAGCCAATTTTTTTCATATGTTTAAGCCAATTTTTTTTTTCATATTTTTAAGTACATGTCATACTATTAGGTCACTTTTTTTTCATAGTTTTAAGCAACATTTTTTTTATAGGCTAAGAACCTTTTTTTGAGCATGAAACCTTATTTTTTTGAGCATGAACCTTTTTTTTGAGCACGTGAAAGTCAAACATTTTTTTTTTCTTAATTTAAGATTGTGTATACTCGGAATTATGAAAGCCAGTTGCAATAAAAATATTTGTTTGCAAATTTAAATAAAGAGATTTATCTAACGACGAATTCAGATTGTAAATTTAAAAATATTCTTGCAAGAGTATTGCAAACCAAGCTCGAAAGCTAAATTGTATTTTTCAAGGGGCTTGCAGCAAGCAGCTGAAGATCAGATCATAATTTGCATGTTCAGCTTCCTATTTTATAAATGTTTTGAGAGAAACAGATAAGTTTTCCAGGAGACACAACCCGCTCTATCTATTGAGCGGCTAAATGGAATTTTCTCAAAACATTTGTAAAGTGGTGACCGCTTCCGGCGAGTCGAACTCAACGCCAGCCACGCGCTCACTCAATTCCGAGTTTAATAAAAAAAAAATTAGCTCATCTCAGCTCAGCATTAGCCGTGCCCTTTGATAAGCGCTGCGACGGCTGCTGTTGCTGCCGCTGCTGTGAAGTGCTCATCATTATCTGTTGATTAACTCGGGCCAGTCGTCAGTTCGAATCCGAGTCGAGTGGAGGCAGCGAAACGCGCATCCGTAATCATTCTCTTCTTGTTGTTGTTGTTCCTCAACTGATAAGCAGAGATTTATAAGAAAATCGCACAAAGATGAAATCGCTGATAGTATTACTCGTGGCGCTCCTAATCCTAGCTTACAACGTGCCAGCACAGGCGCAGGATGAGAATGGTGAGTAGATAGACTGCATGTCAACTCCATGTAGGTCCAATGTATAGTTGAACCTTGTCCCATTCGCAGAAGCGGAAGGGGGCGATGAGGCGCAAGAGATAGAGGCAAGCAAAAATAAACTGGCCGCACAGATTGAGGCGCTGCTCGAGCACTACAAGCAAGAGGATCCAGTTGGATTACCTGGTGCGCCCGTGCCGGATCCCATAGAAGTGCCCGATATGGCCAAAAACATGGGCATAAGCAATCTCAACATGATGAAAGTGAAGGCCTACGGCCTGTCCAAATTTCGCATAGCCAGCATCAATGCAGACTTCAAGGAGATGATGGCAAGTGGATGATGACCAAAATGGATTATGACCACAAATTAAAAGCGTATCTTTGTTGCAGATAGAGGCAGGCATACAGCTGGACGAGATGCTGGTCAAGGGCAATTACATACTCAGTTCCTTCTTCTCCAAGACCAACGGACCGTTTACTGTGCTGCTGAAGAATGTCTATGTGCGTGGTTCGGCCACGCTAGGCGTGGAACGTGATGGTCATCTGACCACGGAACAGATTAAGATGGACATTACCTTTGGCGAGATGGCCATGGATTTTCAGAATCTCGGCTTCCTGGGCAGCGTATTCCAGAGCGTCATCAATTCGGCGCCCAATGTTGTGTTCGATGCCATGAAGCCGTTCATGCTGCAGGAGGCGGACAAGCAATTGCGTACGGAGATCAATGCGTTCATTGAGAAGAACATGGGCGATCGTCGGATGCCCAATTCGATAACGCCGCTGGACAGCGCTATTGCCGAGGGACGCAAGCTGGTGCGCCAAAAGGGTCTCGATCCGTATCATGTGGCCGACATGAATCGCACAATGGGCGTTTTTAGTGTACAGCTCTCGAACACCTGGATCAATGGCATCTCAAGTTTCTATCGCGTGGGCAACATCACAGCTGCCATGCAAAATAATACTGTCTCGCTGCGGTTGCAGGTGGGCACACAGCAGATCACCGGCGCCGGGCAATGGGAGCTGGGCTTTGGACTCGTGACGCGCGTCGGTCATGTGCAGTTCACAGTGCAGTATATACGTGCCACCGTTGAGATTAGCCAGCCTCTGGACACACGACAACGGCCTCAGATTAACGATTTGCAACTCGATATGGGCAATATTCAGGTCCGCTGCGATGGCGCCGGCACCTTGGACTATGTCATGGAGTTTGCGGTGAATGTGCTGCCCAATCTGTTGCGCTATCAGATAATGGATGCCATCGAGAATCCCATTAAGCAGCGTGTCCAGGAGAAATTCAATACCATCGATGTGGAGCAGGTCATCAAGCAGCAGATCGAGAAGAACGATCACGAGGGCGGCAACTTTGCCATCGATATGAATCTATTCAAAATGTTTTAGTTATTGTTTTAAAGTTTTATAGAGTTTTACTCTGCAATGTAACCATTACTTTTGCTAATTAAATACTTTCAATTACCATTAATTACAATTTCTTTAGCAAATCATAATTACTCTCAATTACAATGCTTACAATATTGATTAATATTTCACAAGCCTCCAAAATGTATGTTATGTAATATTTTATGAAGCGTAAAACATATTGAAAGCGTAAATGTTACATAGAAAGGTTTCCCACACATTTTTCATGCCCTTAGGCGGAATTGGTAATTGAAAGCGATGAACATAAATACAAAAGTAATTGTTGCGGTAATTGCAAATGATAAATATTTGTATATCTAGTTATAGAGGGAATGTGTCTATGGCTCTTTGACGGCAAAGCAGAGCAACTGCAGCCGCATATTGCGCTTCACACGTTCAAGAATCTCATCCGCTTTGCGCTTCTGCTCGCTGTTGAGTGGCGGAGTAATGGCTTCCAGAGCCTCCATAAAGTAGTTTCTGCGAGAGCAAGCAAAGTTTTAAAATTATATATAAAATGAGGGGAAACATTATACAACTCACTTGGCCGTCTCGTTGGCATAGTTCTCAAGAGCATCGCGTAAAAGTCGAATGTCCACATGCGCCTGAATGGCGCCCGTGTAGCTAAATCGCTGCACACAGCTCATCAGACGCGCCAGCTCTTCGGAAATGGTCTGCACAATCGATTCCAATATGGGACGCAGCAGTGAGGGTGAAATGCTGTATATCTCGGAGTAAACACCCACCAGATTATCGCAGCACTCGTGCGCATAGGGTCGCAGCTGACCCAGACCGATTTCCATCTCGTGATCCCACTGAAAGCGGCCCAGGTACATAGAAGGCTCAATGGTGCCCACCAGTGGATCACCTTTATGCTCCACATATTCCTCCAACAGATTGGTAAACAGCTGATTGGCATTGTAGCGCGCCGTCTCAATGGCCAGTGTGGGCAACGGATAGCCATAGCGGACGAAAACTCCGCCAATGTGCGGAAAGAAGCTCTTGTTGCAATACGCATAGTTGGCCAGGCAGCAGAGCATGCGCTGTTCCCAGTTAACAGCTGCGCCTCCAACACCGGACACCGACTCCGGTTGCTGGGCATTTGGAAATCCGAGCAGCTGGGACACATTATGCGTAGGCGTCTCATCGTCGTGGGTTGAATAGGCCAACTCGGCTATGACGGCGCTAAACGCGGACAGCAGCTCTTGCAGCCGCTGTGTTACCTCTCGCTGCCCATCTGAATGTGGCTCTAGCAGGTTGCCTTCACGCACCTCCGGCTGCATGCACACAGACTGCACCTCATCTAGGGTCTCCACCAGCAGTGTTTCCAGTGCAGCGGGCAGCTGCGTTGCGCCGGGATAATCCTCTACTGTCATTTCCCATGTCTCCTGCGCGCCCAGTTTCTTGCAGCGATCCGTGGCCCGCTTGAAGATGATAGAGAAACAAAAGAGGCGCACCTCATCAATTAACTTCTGTATTATGTCCAGTGCATCCGAGGGCAAATCCAGACCAATGAGTGTGGCGTATGCAATTCGAGTGTAACGCAAACATTGCGGTATCCATGGCAAAAAATGATGTGTAGCCGAGGAGGAGCCAATGGGCCAAGACAAGCCGCTCGACTGGCGCAGGGCCCGTTGATCGGCTGCAATGAGTATGGCCAGGCGCAAGTAGACACAAAACTTCTCGATGGCCGTTAGCACCATGCGCTTAAAGTCACCCGGCTTTGGGTCGTGCGGTCCGCGTAATTCGCCCGTGAAATAAAGCTGTCCCAGGCGCCACAGATCGGGTAACTGGGAGGCAGCAATATCGCAGAGTTCCTCGCAAAAGTTAACACGACTGGGCGCCTGGCTGGGATCGCGACTCTTGGACTTTTCCTGCGGGGCGGCATCTTTATTGGCGTGCTGCTCGAATGTCTGGCGGAAGGTGGCCTCCAAGTATTTAGCACGTGCTTCGATGGCATCCCAAGCGGGATCCGTATTGCGCAGCCGATCCCCAATGGTTGTGCCGCTCTGCTGTAGCTCCAGGCTGGTCAGCGCCTTGATCAACTTCTTCTGCTGTTCCACGCTCTGGGGCATCTTGACCACCTTCTCGTGCAGCTGTCGGCGTATAAGCAAGATGCGCTGATCCACCTCCTCCAGAACCTGACGAAATATAGCCAGCTCCGTTTTGCCAAACAGATTCTTGGCGCGCGAATAATCATTGACCACAATGTCATATTCGCCCGCCTTGGCACGACGATCCACAGTGTTGGGCAGGCAGAAGAGAAACTTGTGACGCGAAAGCGCAAAGAGCACCGAGCGCGTGGAGTCTGCTTTCTCCTTGCGCACGAGCACATCTGTGAAGATCTTCTGCGATTCACTAATGGAGTCTGCAAGGGTCAAGATTAGCTACATATATTGACAGGGCTTGATGAAGGGTATGTGGGCACTCACTCTCAATGGACTGCTCGAGAATGTTTAGCGGTTCGCTTCCATGCAGCTTGACATCTTCCTGCAGTTTATCCCGGATGTTCATTAGCGTGTCCAGCTGATCAATTACTGAGCCAGCATTTGATTTCAGAAACGAGAGTTGTCCCTCCTTTTGGCTCTCCACCTTACGCTTTAGATAGGCCAGACCAGCCTTTAGATCTTCAAACGAAGTGGCCAAATGATTCTCGAGCAAAAACCAGGCGGGTGAGAAATTCTCCTGCGACAAATCACCGCAAGCATCGGGAAACAAATCGCGCAAATCTTCCGGTATTTTCTGCTCATTTCCCTCAATGGAAAGACCCAAAGGATCCTCCTGAGTAAGGCCAGACTGCGTAAGCGTGCGGCGACCCCAGGCAAAGTTTTGCGATGGCGACTCCTCAATCCATACAGCCGACTCCTTGAGCGGTCCAATTGTTTCATGATAAGCACGAAACTGCACCGTGGATGTGCCCATGCCACCGCTTATAGTTGTAACTATAATATCACCCTTACCTTTGGCTGGGCCAGTTCTGGCTATGATTTTATTGGGTGACTTCCATTCCGCCGACAATAGACAGTCGGAGCCACATATTTTAAGACCTGAATATATATATACGTGAAAATATACTGTAAAGGTGCTGGGCCGATGACGACGAAACGCTTTCATTACCAATGAGATCCTGCACACGGGTACCCAGGAATTCGCCACGTATAATAACACGCGTTCCCGGCGGACCCTCCTTGGGCGACAGACCCGTTACCACCGGTTGCGGGGCCATTACGACCGATATAAATAAAAATAATAAAAGAGCAACGCCTACAAAACAGCAGCCGCAACAACAAACTCGGAGTTTCGATAAAAGACCCAGTGTGTGCACACCTAGCTAAAAAAATACTGTCATTATTGTTATCGGCAGTGTGTACACTCGCACAGCTGATCAAATAACCAAGCCGAACAGCTGTTTTTGGCTCGGCGTTGCCCGCAGTAGGAAAATGGATGACGTCGCCAGCGCGCAAAGTGAAAATGAAAATTTGCGTAAAATTCGTAACCGTCTAATGCAATGGGAATCCAAAAACGATCCACTGGCAGCGCTAAGCGCACAGCAAGAGGAACACTTGGATGTGCTCACAAATTTGTGGCACGACGACGAAACTGTGGCAAGTCAACATCGAATGGACACGCAGGCCAAAACAAATTATTGACATGAGCTTTTTGATTGTAGGCAACGTTGTCGTCCACACCTGCAAAAGCGTCCCAGCCAACGGAGTGCGGCACTGAGGTGGATATACAGCTGCCAGAGGGAGGCCTGCAGAACACAAACGATTTTCTGCTCTGGTTTGTGAACGTTAACACGGAGATCGAGCGACGTGGCGACGCCAATTACCACAAGTATCTGCAGCAGTTGGAGCAACGCAAGTCGGAATGTGCTCATATGCTTGATCAAATCTCTGTGGCCATGGAGCGGCTGGGTGCGCTTAGCGCTGAGTACGAGTTTGTCTCGCAGAAGACCAGCGCTCTCAACACGGCCAGCGAGCAGTTGATTGATGAGCAGCAGAAGCTCCAGGAGCTAAGCAACGAAATCCAACGACGACTTCATTTCTTCAGTCAGGTGGAGCTGCTTAATCAGCGCCTGCAAAGTCCCACGTTGTCTGTGGCCAGTGAAGCTTTTCGCGAGTGTCTGAACAAAATCGACGAATGTTTGAATTATCTAGCGGATCATGTGAGTGGTACGCCCGAATCCTTGCTAATAGCTTATAATTGTGAATGGTTTTAGCCCAACTTCAAGGACGCAGCTGCCTACAATGTCAAGTACAAGCAGTGCTTGTCCAAGGCAACGGGCCTAGTGCGCAACTATGTGCTTAATGTCATTAACCAGGCTACGGAGGCAACACTGCATCCGCGCAACAGCAGTGGTGATGCCGGTTCGCTGCAAGCACCCGATGCCGCATTTGCACTCTACTATGGCAAATACCAGACAGCGGCGGCTAAAGTGAAGCGCGTTGCACAGCTCATCGAATCGCGTCTTGAACACAGCAGCAGCAGCGAATATATCCAGCTAATGACAGATCTGCAGCAGCATTATCTGGCACAGCGCGCCAGTGTCATGTCACCTGCCGTCAATCAGTCCATACAGAATGTGAAGAATGCTCACAAGGGCGATCACTGTTCGCTAACGCGCAGTGCATGCGCCTTTCTTGTCCACGTTTGTCAGGACGAGCAGCGTCTGTATTATCAGTTCTTCGGCACAGGCGCAGCGCACCTGACGTAAGTTTCCCTCGATTCCGTGTGTTATGCATTGACATATATTTTCCACTTGCAGTGTTTATCTGGAGGGTTTGTGCACAATTTTGTATGATACCTTGCGGCCGTTTATTATACACATAAATCACTTGGAAACGCTTGCAGAGATCTGTTCCATATTGCGCATCGAAATGCTCGAAGAGCATGTCCAACAAAATCGTATGTGTCTAGCTTTATATTTGTATTACACTAGCTTTCCTCCACTAACTAACCTGGCATTCTGTATCTTCGACACAGCCAGTGGACTGGAGGCGTTTGCGACCATAGCTCATCAGCTGCTGCAGGATGTGCAGGAGCGGTTGGTATTCCGTGCGCATTTGTATCTGCAATCCGATATACAAAACTACAACCCTTCCATCGGCGATTTGGCATATCCGGAGAAGCTGGAAATGATGGAGGTTACATTTTGTGCGCCCTATTTTGACTATTTCTTCAAATAACCTTTTGACTACTATTACAGAGCATTGCGCTGTCATTGCAAGAGCCTACCCAGCTGCGACGCTCGGATTCCCGCGCGTCCATGATGTCCAGCGAAGCGGAGAGCGTGGACACCGCATACAGAGTCAAACAGATGAGTAGGTGTAATGCATCATCAGTCAAGTTGACAATTAATTCTATTCCTTTTCTAGATTCGCCCGCTGATCTACATGGCATGTGGTATCCCACAGTGCGACGCACTTTGGTCTGTCTATCTCGTCTGTACCGCTGCGTGGATCGGCCCATATTCCAAGGTCTCTCCCAGGAGGCACTCAAATTGTGCATACAGAGCGTTTCCCATGCAGCGACTAAGATAGCCGCCGCGAAGACGCCCATCGATGGTGAACTTTTTGAAGTCAAGCATTTGCTGATATTGCGCGAGCAAATCGCACCGTTTCGTGTTGATTTTACCATAAAGGAAACCTCGTTGGACTTCAGCAAGGTGAAGACGGCAGCCTTTGGGCTGCTGCAGAAGCGCAAGCAACTGTTCTCCATGGGCAGCAACAATGCATTGCTCGAATTTCTGCTCGAGGGTACGCCACAAATCAAGGAGCATTTGCTGGACTCGCGCAAAGAAGTTGACCGTCAGCTAAAGACGGTGTGCGAGCAGTATATTAAAGATGCAGTACACATGCTGATAGGTCCGCTCATCACATTCCTGGACAAGGCACAAGCACTGTTGGCCCACGACACCGCCAAAGCAGCGAACACAACAACATCAGACGCGTCCTCCACGGGCAAAGTTAGTTATGTGCTGCGGCAAAGCAGCTGGGCGAGTCCACAGCAGATCAGCAGCATTATCCAAGAGACACAGCGCCTGATCAAGGCCAAGCTGGCGGTGCTGCAGCGTGCGATGCAACTCTACCTGAGCAATCGTGATACCGAGTTTATAATCTTTCGGCCCATAAGGGTAAGTTCTAAGCTTGCAATTTGAGGAATCGTTGCACTTAATTTATACACATTCCATTGCAGAACAACATCATACAGGCCTTTGTTAAACTGGAGCAACTGCTAACAACAAATGGCTATTCGGCGGATGATATGATAATTACAAGCTGTCCCTCAGCAGAGCAGGTATCCATTTTGTTGTCCAGTGCCAGCATATTAGCCGCCGAGGGCGTGGCAAGCTTCGCAGCGGCAGCACGTAAGATAAGCACATCATCATCCGTAGAGGGTGCAACAGCTGGTAGAAAGCTAAGCAGCATATCCAACAAGGCAGAGCAAGCCCATGTGGTTGTAGAAGAGCCCGAAGGCGAGCAGACGCCGGCAGCTATAAGCACTCCAATGCCAGTGGCAGCAGACGCCAAGCAGAGCACAGTTTCCGGACAACCACAAAATGTGACTGTAGAGAAGCCAGATAACGAGCAGCAGCCCACACAGCTAAGCTCAGCATAGTATACAGAATATGTTATCCCTATGTATTCCCAATTCCTATGTATGTATTTATAAACCTAAGCAATTCAACATGTATATTACAGTTTGTTCTAACCAAGTAGAGCTAATAAATGAGCCAGTTTCTACAAATTGGGAAACTGGCTCATTTTGAATTATTTTTGCTAAGCAGCCTTAAGCGTGCTGAGAATGTGACGAAGTCAACATAAATTATCAACATTAAATATAAATTACAAACAAAATGACAATTAGTTTAATTAAAGATCTAATAAAAGGGCAGCACACAGTTGGCCGCTGGTCAAGTGTTGGATATGTTTCGTACGGTGTCTGAACTAGGAAAGTGAGCATTTATCCTTTCCATTTGCTTGCTGCGAATCGCGTCCACCCACAGTCGCTGCGCGTTGAGTATTGGCTGCGGACGTGGCGCCGCGCCGATTTGTATTAGCTGCATCATCCTGCTCCATGATGGACAAAGCTAGCGCATGCGCCAAAGCCTCGTCCTCAGTCTGAAAAATGAAAGAATACTTTAATAACTGACGTGGTTTTTATGTTCCGAGTAGGATGACATTTAAAATGATTCGGCTATTTTCTGGCATCTTACTAACAATGTAGAGGCTCCTTCTTAGAAACTAATATAATTTCATTCCAGTAAATCTTACCATATTTCCTTGTATAGTTTGAACTTGAATGGGCGTAGCAGCTGCTGCAGCTGCTAGTGGAACATTCCTTGCTGGGGGATTTGCTTGGGGTTTGCTTTGACGTCGCTTCTCGGCTGCCTGCGCTGCCATTGACCGTGTATCGGTGAATATTTTAAAAATTCCCTGAGATGTGCCCGCCGACGCCACCGGGGCAGACGATCCGGCTGCGCTCGCGGGCTTGCAGTCGTGGTCGCTGGTGTGTCGATGACGTAGACAGAAATTTAATTTGCACTGGGAGCAAAGGACGGGTATCAGCTCTTTGCGTTTACAGCCCTTCGCGTGGCAGCGATTTGTGTAGATTTTTTTGCTATCCGATTTGCATTGCTTGTCGATGTGCTGGCCAACCGTTAAATCTGGCTCAACGCCAGGAGCCGTCGGCACAGGCTCGCCGCACAACGGACATATGGGCACTTGAAAGTTCTTCTTATGGGCACCTGGACAATTGTGACGTTCGTAGTTGTAATGCGTGGCGCAGAATACCTTATCACATGAGTCACATTTAACAGGCAGAAAATCTACGAAACAGTTGTATTTGCATATAGTTTATTAAAGGTCACTTATTCCGTGTGGCAGATATTGTCGCGTCGAGGTCAAAACTCACCTAATCTGTTGCATGTGGCTTCGTTGCAGTGTTGGCCTAAATGTGGAAACTCCATTGTTGCGTACTAACGCCTTCGTTGTTTGTACTCAAGTAAATGCGTTAAATGGCTTGTGACTGTTTTTTATAGAACTAAAATTGACTAAAAATTCGAGAAAGCGCTAGACAAAATGACTAAACAAATTCGCACTATTATTTCACCATTCACACACATTAGTTATCATATGCCATTCACCACGATACGTTGACGCGGAATCTATCGATACAAAATTGAATCTTCCGATGCAACACTGAATATATCGATATAAAACTAAATCTATCGACATACAACCGAATCCATCGATATAAAACTGCAGCTATCGATATAAAACTAAATCTATCGACATTAAGACGGAATCTATCGATAAGAATCTCTGCCTATCAAATTAATCGTTAGAATTTTAAAAGCACTTCTAATGCTTTCTTTAACTATATTACACTTTTATCTTACATACATATTTACAAATTTATTTGTTAAAGTATTATATGTTGCTTTGTCATGTTACAAAAGGTGTTTCGAATATACATAAATATATATATATATAAACCAACAACAATCGTGGGAAAAAGGTTTTCCCAATTCAATCACTTAATTACATTTCAATTTCTTTCATGCATATTCATTTAATAACTGGCTTCACTGAAGTTTTTTTTTTAAATAATACCGTAGATAGATTGAGAATAATTTCGCACTTTGCGATATGTAGATTACACCAAAAGTCTAATAAACATTGATTTTTTGTATACATTTACAAAAATAAAAGCAAAATTTGCAATAATAATAATTACTGTGTACGAATAAAGTAATATATATAAATATATATATATATATGTGTGTATGTATGTATGTGTGTTTGAATGCATCGGTAATTAAAGTTGAACTTTATCTGCAAGCAAAATCGCAGCACTTGGTAACAATTATTGAGAGGAATTTAAAGCGATAGGAAATGCCCAACGGCAGCAGCAGCAACAGCGGCAACAAGTTTTTTCACTTCAAGATCAGCGCCTCCAGTTGACGACAAATTGGTCCCACAAAATTAACGCACGCACATTAGATAGGTATAGATACGAAGCGCAATGCCGCTATGCTGTGAGTTAAGCATGTTGGAAATGCATCTGGTGATTTGAATGAAAGTTAAACGATTTCTCTGGCAAATGGTGCAAACGCCTCCCAGTAGCTGATGATCTGTGTGGAGTGAAGATGGGGACTCATTTGATTAGAAATACAATTTTCGAACTGGTTATCGTATATTATTACCTGTTGTTGATGCGCCATTTGAACTTCAATGTATTTAATAATGTTAGCCTTGAAGTCTTTCACTCTGCTTAGCTCGAAACGTTCCATTTCTCTCTTGATTTCCGACGAAATGTCATCAAATTGTTGCTGACAGCGCTGCACCTTGCCCTGCCACTGTAAAATAAAGAAGAGAACATTATATTACCGCATATATTATATATCATATTATTGTAGTCCAAACCTCTTCAACCTCTTGTTGCGCCTGATCCAGCTTGTCGACACGATTGGCCAGCTCGAAGCGACCGCGATTCTCACGCCGTTTTGAAAGCTGCATCTGGGCGTATTGCCAATTCTGAAAGGCCTTTACACGTTCGTGAAAAATACACTTGATAGCGCCGAACAGCCCCAAATAGTCTTTGATAAACTCGGCGAGTATATAGAAATCAGAATTCGCCTGCTCGGAGCGCAGCAGCTCAATCTTTTCCTCCACATCGGCCAGATTCGAGAGCGCACGTGAAAGTCCAGTATGTTCCTCACAAGTGCTCAGCATAGCCGCCGATTTGGCCACCAGTCCAGTCAGCACAGACAACTCACGGCGTGAGGACACCAACGATTTAAGTGCCGATGAAAGTTTTTGCAGATTTGCATCCAAATTCTCCACTTCGGTTATCTTGTCATCGAACCACGGATCGTTCTCATCCATTTTGTACGTTATTTTGTTAACCGTCTCGCCTACTCTATTGAATAATCGAATGACGCCAGCGCCACTGAGAGCTGACGTATTAACGGCACGTGGAAGCTCCTGGTCGCTTTCCAAGAAATTTATAAAATCCAAATCCACGCGCAACACCGGATGCTGCGCAGTACGATGCACAAAACGCTCCAGTGCCGCACGCCGTACCTCAACCCATTCCTGATTGATTGGTGTGCCCGGCTCGGTTTGCTGTGGACTCATCTTTACCTTGGTGCTGCCAATAATATTTTTGGAAGGCGCCGGCGGTATAATACGACCCATGCGCAAATACTTGTTCACCAAGAGATCATGTATCCCCAAGAAATCGCTAAAGCGTCGCAAAGTGCTAAATTCGGTGCGCTTAAATTTTGGAATGTTGGTTTTCGTTGTCACTCTATATAATATCAGAAATGGCAATTAATAGGGTGAATAAGTTAGGGCACCAGCGATAAGGACAAGTGACTCACTTGTATGCCAAATACGAGCTCATGCCATCGCCAACCTTTTGGGGATCTGATATGACAATTTGAATGAAATAGTCCCCGTCGTCTGTCAGCACCTCCTCTAGATTGCTGGCAGAAATGCGACGCTGCAACATAATACGAGATTGATAAAGATAATAAATGAATGTGCACTGTGATAAGTCCGTCGCCTAATCGCATGGATTCAAACTGGCGCAGCGAGGGCGTGTGCGGTAGGGCGTCAGCTAGGCTTGTGACGTTGTCACAAAAGTCAAACAAAGCAAACGGTCGAGGAAGTTAGAGATAAACGGGCAAAACGGACGCCGCCCATTTGCGACGCAAAATTATGCTTAATTAAATCAAAATAGTATGATTGCTTGGTGAAGCGGAACTTACATGCACTTCGCTCGGGGTCATTGCCGAAACGAACAAATCATTTTCATGCTCCAATGTTACACTGCCCGGCGCTGGCACCTCCTCCTCATCGGATGCACCGGACGCTGAGCCATTATTAATGTCAACATCCGCAAATTCTCTGTTGTGTTCAGGTGTCGTTGTTTCGACTTCCATTGCGACACGAGTCAATATTACTATTAATTAAATGCGTTGCGGTACTCGTGCTCTAATTGTAATTATTGGAATTCTTTTCTTTTTTTTTTTTGTCGACCTACTCGATAGCTGCAAGACAATGGCTGTAGCAATAATATCGATATCTTAAGTGCAGTTTAAGCGTGACCAGCATTCGAAAAAGCTCACTCACTCGAATTGAAATATATACTAACAGCTTAAAATACTAAGCTAATATTTGAACGTATTTATTTATTGAATTATAAACATTATACGTTACTGGACCTTTTGATTGGCCGATATCCAGGATATAAACGAAGACACCTGGACGTAGACAGATGGTGAGTTGGCCTGTCCGCATGGCAACTTGCCCCAGGATACGATTCCAATCAGAACATTACCCTGAACCAAAGGACCACCAGAATCCGAAGTGCAGATACTAACTCCTCCAGTTAGAGGGCCAGTGCACAAGTTAGTGCTGTGTACATCTTTGCCCTTTGAGCCTAATGCAGATTCGCAGGACGCCAGGCTGATGATGGGAACATTTGCAGCTACTTGAAGAACGCTGGGATACGATGCCGTATTTGTAGTCGAGGTACTTCCCCATCCATATAGGTTTGCCTTGCCAGTGGGCACCACACCCGACTTGGGCAAGCTCACAGCCGCCACAGCAGCGGTCCAAGTGAAGGCAGTGGGAGTATAAACCAATCCAATGTCATAGGGAACAGTTCCGCCCGTGTAAAGGTCGTTGACAACAAAATAGGTAATACTACGCTTTTGGGTGGTGGATGCAGTTCCTGCAACTGCATTGCTGCCGGCGACTAGCGTGCTCCCAAGGACCTGCGCACTGTTGGTTAAGCAATGAGCGGCAGTTACCAGCCAGTTGGCGCTTATAATGCTGGCAGCGCAGTAGTGGGTATTTTGGTACTGCATGGACACCGCGTATGGAGCACTGTTAGTTGATGCTGCAACTCCGCCCACAACTCGTCCATTGGGCCCAGCTTGGTCCGTGGATGCTTTAACGACAGCCGCAGATACATGGCAGAAGCCAAAGAAGAGGCAACATGCAATCAGATATAAGCTTGAAGTCTTTTGACCGCTCAGCGACATGGTTTCCGAGAAACTGTTTACAAATGGCTTTATCGAGTGCCGTTTAAATTAAAAACGAGATACGAAATGTCACGCTTTTAGCAGTGATAAGAATTTTCAATTTGCGCCTTTGTACTTTATAGATAAGCGCCTATTTTAATTGGAAGGGTGGGTAGATTAATTATAAGAACTATCTAGGAAGAGACAAATTATTAGAATACGGTCTATGTAAACAATTTATAGTATGTACATACATATTTCATTTGAACTGGAACCAATTGACAGATAAGTCAAAAGTCAAGTGATTTCTAAACAATAATATTCATCAGACGATAGGCATTAATAACTTATCAAAAGCTTTGTACAATAAAAAAAAAACAAATTTTTGAAATTGTGTCAGTTGACTGATGCTTGGAGCAGTATTCATTTTGGTATTTCTAATCGGCAAAAAGTTGGTATTATTGGCTACGAAATCAATTATCGATATAGTATATCGATAGCCATCCCTACAACTGACTCAGATCGACTTGGTGGCTGACTTTTTCTACGAAAATTTTGTTAATACTACTACGTAAATCATTGGACTTAGCGTTACGCAAAACCAGACTAAAAAAGTGCGGGCGACTATATATACATACATATACACATAAACAAAGTGCAACGTGTGCAGCAGAAGCCGCATAAGTAACACGCCCCAATAGCAAAACAAAAGGTGGAGAGAGTGTACAAGAGAGAGGCGAGGAGAGGTCAGCAAACCCGCAATTAAGAAAAAGTCGACACGTACAAGAGTTGAAACAGCAGCAGCAGCGGCCGCACCAACAAAAATAGTAAACATGTCATCCGGCGATTTTGGCAATCCGTTGCGAAAATTCAAATTGGTGTTCCTCGGCGAGCAAAGTGTGGGGAAAACGTCGCTGATTACACGGTTCATGTATGACAGTTTTGACAACACCTACCAGGCGACAATTGGTATTGATTTTCTATCTAAAACGATGTACCTGGAGGATCGGACTGTGCGATTGCAATTATGGGATACGGCGGGTCAGGAGCGTTTCCGTTCGCTAATTCCCTCCTATATACGCGACTCGACAGTCGCTGTGGTTGTCTACGATATCACGAACACAAACTCATTCCATCAGACCTCCAAATGGATCGATGATGTGCGCACGGAGCGTGGCAGTGATGTCATCATCATGTTGGTGGGCAACAAAACGGATCTGTCTGACAAACGTCAAGTGTCCACCGAGGAGGGTGAGCGCAAGGCGAAAGAGCTAAATGTGATGTTCATCGAGACCAGCGCCAAGGCCGGTTACAATGTGAAACAATTGTTTAGGCGCGTCGCGGCGGCGCTGCCCGGCATGGACTCCACGGAGAACAAGCCATCTGAGGATATGCAAGAGGTTGTGCTTAAAGATTCGCCCAATGAGACTAAGGATCCCGAAGGTGGTTGTGCCTGCTAGAACTGGGCACTTACCCAATTACCCCTCAGCTCCCTCCCAACCACTACCACTACCACCACTAGCCTACTATCCGCACAACCTTCGCTGCAACCTCGAAAAGATTCACACATTGACACACACGCTGGCGCGACGGGGTTTATAACAGGTGTATGTGGGCAACAGGCTAAAGATGAACATGCAACAGAAAACAGAAACCAGGCTAAACATGAGATGCAGACATACACACAATTTTATGTTTAAGTTTATTTATAAAAAATAACTAAAAACAAGAGTATAAAACAAAATCATAGCAAAACATAAATAGACTAAAAACTAATTTAACGCAATCGGCTAACTATGTACGTTAAATGCATTGCATTGCAATATATAAGTATGCGCCAAATCCTAATCTCCAAGCTAAGAGTTAAGCTCTGTTCAGACGTACCCAACAACTGGGAAAAACTAAGTTATTTCCTGTTCCCATGTAGAGCGCAATGACAGTGGTCACTCGCAAAGCGAAATGCTTCGCTTTCAGAACAGAACAAAAAAATAAATATAACATCTGGAATAATGAGGAGAAACGGAGAAAATGTCAAAGTATATATATCTTAAATCTAAAAGTTCTCATTTTCGAGTGACCACTGTATTATCACCATATAATATCTGGCATGAGCTATAGAAATAAAACAAATCATGTACTATTGGAATAATTTGTCTCTGGCAAATCTATGCCAGACTATGCCAAGCTCTAAGCATTCCCTAGCCAATCTGGCACGTGTGAGCTCAGCTTAACGAACTCTCCCAAATCTTGTACTTACAACAAAAGAAAAGAGACCAAACCTTGAGCACACGCAAGAACATTCCACATTGTGTACTGGTTGCCCCATTTTCCCCCCCCCGACAACAGATACCACTGAGCCAGCATGTGTTCAAGCCCCCAGAGCATAACCCAGAAAATGAGATCATATTAGGCACTGGCAGACCGATGTGGTTCCATTTATATGACTAAGCCCCGTTTTGTTTGCGGCTTTTGTTTGTTATTTTATTTTTGGTTGTATTCTGTGGAAGGCACGGCAGCTGCAGTTGGTTGGCGCAGAACTTGGCATCTTATGAGTAAATATATATATATGAATTTATAAATATATATATGTATTTTTATGGCAGTGTAAACAATTAACAATTTAAACAACATTAACAATTTTTTGCTTCGACTAGCGAGAGAACTTTGTGCATTTTTTACGCAACAAGCAAAAGCTTACAAAATTGAAATACGAAACGCAATTTTTAATAAATCAAATTATTAAACTAAACATAATAAGTATTAGCAATAAATTAAAAACAGAAAAAAAAAAAACTAAAAAGCAAGCTCTCATTCATTTATTATCCATGGAAAATGACAATTTCCAAAAGCTTTATGAATATCCACGATAAGCATGACGTCCCACTTACAAATTGATGGATAACTCGCATCTATATATAAAACAGTTCTGACAAGCTTAGAAGCCAGAAAAGCTGAATTTTTGATAGACGTGATTTGGAAGATCCGCCAGAGGTTCTGAAAAATGTGTTGCATACAAATTTTATTGCTGCTTTCGTAAGTGCAGTCAACTAGATTTGAAGAATTCTACAAGATGTATTACAACTTTAGCTAAATATCAATTATCTAGCCCAGGTTCATATCATAAGGTTCACAATTTGTCGGTCCTTGTTGGGACTATAATTTATTTGAGGATTTCATGAATGTAAGCGTAAAATACAACTGAAAAATGCCGGTCGTTTGCTTTGCAAAGCTAGGTATACATATGTTGGATATATAAATAGAGTATATTTTGATGGAGGAGCGTGACCTAGAAGTTATCCTCATTTGTGATATACTCGTCGCGTATCTTTTGCAGCTTGGTAATGAGTTCCGCTACAGACACTTCACCATGCACTTTGTTGTCACGGGTACGCACATTCACTGTGTTCGAGGACCGCTCCTTATCGCCCACCACCAAAATAAAATTGAATTGCGCCAGCTGAGCATTGCGTATCTTCTTGTTCATCGTATCGCCAGCATCGCAGTCGGCCTCGCTCATGAAGCCAGCGGCATAGAGCTGATCGCGCACAGACTTTGCATACTCATCGTAGGCGGGGCCCACCGGCACAACCATGACCTGTCGCGGCGAAAGCCAGAATGGCCATTTGCCGGCATAGTTCTCCGTGAGAATGGCAATCATGCGCTCCACAGAGCCAAGAATGGCGCGATGTATGATAACTGGGCGCTTCTTTTCGCCATCATCGGCAATGTAGTTGAGATTGAAGCGTATGGGCAACTGGAAGTCCAGCTGGATGGTAGCACACTGGAATGGACGCTTCAGTGCATCCATAATGGTAATATCAATTTTGGGGCCATAGAAAGCGCCATCGCCGGGATTCTCTTTCCACGGCATGCCGAACTCATTGAGTGATTCAGCCAATGCCTTTTCAGCGGCATCCCATTGCTCCAGCTCGCCCAAATACTTGTCTGGCCGTGTCGACAGCACCAGCTGGAAGGAGAAGCCAAAGATGGTGTACACATGACGCAAGAAGTCCAAACAGCCCTTCATCTCGCTCTTGATCTGTTCCGGCGCACAGAAGATGTGTGCATCATCCTGCTGGAAACGGCGAACACGTGTCAGGCCAGTCAATGCGCCGGACAGTTCGTTGCGATGAAGCACACCAAAGTCAGCCATGCGCAGTGGCAGCTCGCGCCACGACCGATTGCGATTGTCGAAGATCAGGCAATGACCGGGACAATTCATTGGCTTCAGCGCAAACTTCTCCTTTTCCGCCTCAAATGAGAACATGTTGTCCGCATAGTGCTGCCAGTGGCCGGATGTCATCCACAGTTTGGCATTGTAGATATTTGGCGAGATGACCTCCTGGAATCCGCGCTTTCTGTACTCGCCCCGAATCAAATTCATCAGCGTGTTGTAGATGTGTGCGCCTCGAGGCTGAAAGAAGCACGAGCCCGGGGAGAGTTCATGGAAAAAGAAGAGCTCCTGCTCCCGACCAATCTTGCGATGATCACGTTTTGCTGCCTCCTCCTGCAGTTTCTCCCATTCCTTTAGCTGCTTGGGATCCGGGAATGATATGCCATAGACGCGTTGTAGTGTCTCCGCATCAGCTTTGCCTTCCCAATAGGTTGAGGAGTTTTTGGTGATCTTCAAGGCCTTAACCTTGCCGGTGTGACGCACATGCGGACCGCGACACAGGTCGATCAAGGAGCCGCACTTATAGACCGTGGTTCGATCTGTGGTTACCTTTTCATTGAGAATTCGCACCTTAAACTCATTGTACTTGAACATTTCCAGCAGATCGGATTTCTTCATCTCCAGTCGCTCGAAGTTTTGCTTCTCCTTGACAATCTGCTTGACCAGCGTCTCCATGGTGCCGTAATCATTCGTAGAGATCTAAGCACAAATATTGGTTAATGGCTAGATAAATGATTTGAAGATGAGCTGCTTACGCCTTCGCCTTCCAAATGCATGTCGTAGTAGAATCCACTCTCAATGGGCGGGCCGTAGCACAGATGTCCACCATAGATGCGCTCCATGGCCTCGCCCATAATGTGGGCAGAGCTGTGCCAGAAGACGGCTTGTGCATCCGGATCATCAAATTTGAGCAGCTGCAGACTGCAATCGCCCTCTAGAACGCGATCCAAATCCCAAACCTCGCCATTTACCTTCGATATAATGGTATTATCGGCCAGACCCTGGCTAATGCCGCGTGCTACATCGTAGGGCGTGGTCTCCCAAGAGGTAGCATCCACCTGTTTACCATCGGGCAGTGTTACTTTGATGGCCACACGCGGCTTGGCAGCCAGCTCGGCAAGATACTCGGCCTTGCATTTCTCCCAGAATACGTTGCGCTCCTCAATGTACTTTGGCCACGGATTAAGTTCTGCGTGAGAGGTTATGATACGATTGCGTTTTCAGATTCTGTAAAAGCTAACAGACAGCTTCTTTGGGCAAAAAATATGAAGCCTACCCTTGCAGAGGTCGTATTTCTATATAATATACGTGTCATAGGAAATTTTGTATAACCTATTTTATTCGAATCGGAAAAGGGTTTGTATTACAATATTATATATAGTATATGTCTGCAAGGGTATTTATGCCTCGGTACACCCGAGTAAATAGTTTATGTTTTTAATACTTTTGGCATATCTTATAAGCGGACATCACTCAAGTAAGCTTTCACTGTATTATTTAATTACCTTTACGACTGTCGCCGCCGCCTGCAGCTGGCTTCTCCTTTTTCTCCTTCTTCATTTTAGCTGCCTGCAATTGTGTATGAAAAAAAATCAATAAATCGCCAAGGCGTAATAAATATACATCATATAAATCAGAAAGTGTATCAAACTTCTTTTAGCTACGTGGGCAACGTACACAGTTAAGAAAGCAATTATTTGTAATGAATTTTCGGTGTCACTGTTTTTGTTTTGTCGTTTACACAGTTGTCACCAAAAAGCAAATGACAATAAGAATAACTGTTTTTGGTTCTTTGCTTTATCTACTTTCGAAAGAAACTGATGCAATGAAGCACACGAGTTTAGTCAGCATTTGGGGGCAGGAGGGGTGGCGTAACAATTGCAGTTGAATTTAGTGACGTCACAACAGCAGCCGCCGGCTGTGATTCATTTTGGCATTTGGTAGACACACATGACAATAAAACGATCACACACACACACAAGCACACGCAACATGCCCAGGTGAATATGATGTGGCATTTAACAGTTAAATAGATAGAAACACAATTGCGAGCGGAAAACCAACCAAAGTTGCGTAGCACCGACTGCTGCGTATGCCCTGCTGTTGAGGTTGTATAAACTGCTGTTGATTTTTGGCCAACGATGGCACTCGTATATTGTGCACAGTTTTACAGTTGCTGCCTCTAAATGCAACAACGAACGGCAACACTTTTAACATAACTTAATTACGTTTATGTTCTTATACACACGAATGCAATTGCAAGGATTTTAACATGCCTTTTGCTTATTCAAATCCAAATTATTTAATTCCGACACCACGTTGTCACCCATTCCGATTCCACGTTGTTGTTGCTATTGCAGCACGCTGTGTCTGTTAAGCCAAAAGGTATCCAAATGTTATTAACAGCGGCGGCAAATAGTTAATGGAAATGCTGTAGCTACTCGTTTTTATCCTAAGATAATATTTGAAGGCTTGTATTATAAACAAATTTTTTAATGTAACTACTTTTAACAAAAGCAACTATATAGACTGAGTATTAAAATTAACAGAAGCCGGCAACATATTGTTTTGAAAGAGGAAGGCGACTGACTGGGGAGCGCAGCATTGCCAACAGTAAAGTAGGTAACTATCGAAAAGCTGAAGGGTAATCGATAGTCCCAGCTGTTTTTTAATTGGCGCCAATTCGAACTCGAATGTCCTACATTCGTAGTTAATATTGATTTTTAACCTGCTGACATAATTAATGTCCTGGTGTTTATTTTCGATACAATTACGTAGAGTAAACGTATTTTTTAGACTGCGGTTGCCCAAAAAGCCAACAAAATTGCACATTTACTTGAAAACCCGTTGCACCACCAACCACCGCTTTCGGGTGGCACAGCGGAACGTCTTGGCGTAGAATTCGATTTCTACAACGTGGCCTCCAGCAAGGTACACCCCAGTCCGGGGGCAGCGCGCAGCGTTTGGGCGCTGCCCCTGACGGCCTCCTCGTCATGCAACATGGAGGAGGATGGTCACGCCCATGCGGACATTGACATTGACATCGATCATCGTCCGCACTCGCCGCCGGGCACCAACGGGCCAGCCAACAATGGAGAGGGCAGCGAGCACGACAGCAACATGCTGTTATTTGAGGGCTTGGACGGCGCCACCGTTAATCTGGATGATATTTTCGATATTATCAAGAGCGGCGAAGTTAGCGAAGTGGAGAATCTGGTTGAGAAGTTTGGCATGGAATGCCTTTCGGCCAGAGATAGACACGGCTATACGCCCGCTCACTGGATAGCGCTCAATGGCAATGTGCAGCTTATGCGTTATTTAATTGAACGCACTGCGCCCATTGATTTACCCTGCTTGGGCACACAGGGACCTCGACCCATACACTGGGCCTGTCGCAAGGGACATGCCTCTGTGGTGCAGGTGCTGCTGCAGGCGGGCGTGGCTGTCAACGCGGCAGATTTCAAAGGGCTAACGCCTCTGCACCTGGCCTGTATGTACGGACGCACTGCGACGGCGGCCTATCTCCTGGGCATGGGTGCGTTGAATAATCTAACGGACATCAATGGCGATACGGCGCTGCACTGGGCGGCATATAAGGGTCATGGCGATCTGATGCGTCTGCTTATGTATTCCGGCGTGGAGCTCCAAAAGACGGATAACTTTGGCTCGACACCGCTGCATCTGGCCTGTCTCTCCGGGAACATCAATTGCGTGCGGCTACTGTGCGAAAAGTCACAGCTGGAGCTGGAGCCGCGGGATAAGAACGGCAAGACGCCTATTATGTTGGCACAGGCGCATCAGCATCAGGATGTGGTACGTTTACTTTATGGCGAGGTGAAGAAGAAGTCACGTTGGATACCATCCGTATCGGAGAGCTGGGGCTGGCTCTTTGGCGGCGCCGGCGACTCCAAGGGACCGCTATTTCTCTTCCTCTTCTCGGTGCTGCTTTGGGGCTATCCCATGTACATGATACGCGCCATACCCATCACCTGGAACATATTGAGGCGCTCGCATTATTGTTTCATCTATTGGAACGTGGTCATGTGGGTCAGCTGGGCCATTGCGAATCGCCGTGATCCCGGCTATATACCGCTCAGCTCGGATGCCTACTATCGCGCCATCAAGCAGATACCCTACTTTGACAAGTTGAAGAAACGGAATGTGATGCTCACCCGGCTGTGCCACAGCTGCCGCTGCCTGCGTCCGCTGCGCGCCAAGCACTGCCGTGTGTGCAATCGCTGCGTCTCCTACTTCGATCACCATTGCCCCTTCATCTACAATTGCGTTGGCCTGCGCAATCGCATGTGGTTCTTCCTGTTCGTGCTGTCGGTGGCCGTCAATTGCTCATTTACCATTTACTTTGCCTGCTACTGTGTCATGATCGAGGGCTTCACGCTGCTCTATGTGCTCGGGCTGATCGAGGCGGTCGTATTCTGCGGTCTGGGCTGGATACTCACCTGCACTTCGGTAGGGACACGCGGCTGCCTGTGGCTGACAATCGCTAAACAGTTGTTTTATTTTCCTTGCAGATCCTGCATGCCTGCATGAATCTCACCACGAACGAGATGTTCAACTACAAGCGTTATCCATATTTGCGGGATAAGCGCGGACGCTATCAGAATCCATTCTCGCGCGGTCCGATTTTGAATCTGCTGGAGTTCTTTGTTTGCCTGCCGGACCGAAGCGATGACAACGATCTGCTCTTAGAGGATAACATTTGATTAAGAAGCTAGGAGCGCGCTCATGCTCGCCGGCGCAAGGTGCCCGTGCGTGGATAATAGCGACAGTCACCGCTTCAAGGAGGCGGCTGTGCTTTGATTTTGCTCCAGGCTTTGTGCTTTAACTCGGCTTAGGCTCCATGGCGAAGGGTTTTTATCAATCGGTAAGCGGAATAGAAGTTGTCCTTGCAAAAGAATTTGTTTTGGAATGGTTAATGATAGGCTTAAGCTTCAAGAAATTATTGTAATTAAAAAACTTTACCGTGCAGGAATTAGAACTTGATAAAGTTCCAGTAAATTATAGATCTCTCGATAAATTATGCTCTGCAAGGCTATTAAAGCTTCGGTGCGCTTATTTTTATCCTATTATAAGACAGCATAAATAATAATACGCTACTCTTGTTAATTTTACTTTTTGTACAAAATGGTTATGTATAAAACGTTGTATTTAATGAATCTCTAATAATATTATATACTTAATATAATTAACTTTTAAAAGTGTATGTAAATGTTTACTAAATGGCTAAGCGGCGCTTTTGACCGCTCCATTTGTTCATTTGTTTAGACATTGCACAGTTTAATACTAAATCAGATCGGAGAGAAATGTTCTTCTCTATGTAATGGGTACACTTTGGCATGTATTTTGGGGTATGCTTCAAGAATTTGGAACGAACGATTATTGCAATAAAATAAAAGAATAGATAAAAACGAATACTGAGTATCTTTAACTTTCGAAACAAAAGTCATAGTTTTCGGGATCTTCGGGTATGGGCGGCGGATCCTTGCTAATGTCCACGCCCTCGGTATCGAGTAAACGCAATTTGATCTCCATGGAGAGCAGCGTGTCAAAGTCTTCTTTCTTTTGCTTGCTGCACATCTCCTGGCCGAGCAGCGCATTGATGCCGTCTGTCCAATAGTTGAAGATGCTCTCATCTGGCGCCACAAAGTCCAGCGTGGAGTGATCCATGCACTCGAATGTTATGGAAAATGCAAAATTAACCGGCGATTTGCGTGTGCGCGCCTCCTTCATGTGCGGGCACTCTTTGCCCTCCAGCAGCTGTTTGATATCAATGATGGGCAACTTTTTGGGCAGCTCCTCCAGCGTGGGTATGTTCTTCTCATCACAGTCGCCATAGTGTATGACCTTGTGATTGGGCGACAGACGTGCATACCAGAACTTGTCCTTGGTGCGTGTGCCGCGCAAATACTTGGCAAAACGAGTGCCTGCCGAGAGAGAAACGAATCAGTCAGAGTCCAGGAGATTAGGAGCAGGCTGCTTACCCTCCACCAGAAATGAGAGACGCTGCTGCTTGATTAGCTCCACAATTTGTGGTGATATTTTCTCTTTAAGCTTCACAATGGCCGAGGCCGTCGAATCGCATTCCTCCTTTGAGGTGCGCTCCTGTTGGCGCAACGTCGTGATCTGCTGATATGTAAGCAATGCAATCTTGCTGCGAAAGTCCTCCAGGTTTTCCGGACGCAGTTTCAGAGTGCGCTGTATTTGCTCGCGCACCACACTGCACACCTTCTGAAAGTCTTCGGCAGTTGCGCGCATATCCTTCCAGGTGCGATTCAGCGTGATGACACAAATGCAAAAGAACTCCTCGAAGGGCTGATCGTGCGTGAAGAACATGGGCTGAAAGTCGCCCGATTGCTCGGCGGGTGGCTCGCCTATGCGCAAAATAAGGCACAACACCTTCACCAGCTCAATTGAGGTGCGGCCAAAAGGGCACTCGTGCTCATCCGCACGGCAGGAGTTCTCGTGCACAATCTTCGTGTACTGCTGAGTGTAGTTGCGCGCAAAGTAGACCATGCAGTCCAGCGCCAGAATGCCTGAAAGGATATAGGTAAAATTAGAGGCTAGTTAATATGAAGCTGAGCTTCTAGTTACCCGGTGGCGTCTCAATAAAGTCCTGTGCCGGATTGATGTCGCATTTAAAGCCCAGTTTCTTATAGTACTGCGAAAAGTTGACATTGCCAGCGCCGGAGCCACCGCCGCTGCCCCCGCGACGTATGTGCTCATCGTTGAGACTGAGCGTGCCAGCATAATCATCGAAGGCAATGCGACGCAGCTCCTTGATCTTCTCGTGCGCATCCTGATCCTGGGCATTCATTTTCATGCGCATGCGTTTCTCGAGCAAGCCCAGCGTCAGGGTCTGCAGCACGTACAGCTGGTGGGTCATCTCGGTGCTCAGCCCGTTGCCAATTAGGGCCAGGCGGTATTGCTTGGCGCTTATCGTATGGGCAATAGCGCGCTTGCGCGGCTCCTCGGCCTTCATGAAGAGTGCATTGAGCAGCGCAATGGCATTCTGTCGCATCACCGGCGAGTTGACCTCCTGCAGCAGACGCAGAATATCCTGCAGTTTAATTTCCTCTGCCACCAGAACATATTTGCTGCTGCTCTGCACAATATTCTCGAGATTCGAGAGCGCACTCTCGCCGCACTTGGCGGGATACTTTTGGAAATTGCGCACAATTTCAATGTTGCGTGCCACAAAGCTGCTCTCTGGTACCTCCCAGGACACGGTTCCGTGCTCCATTAACTCGACAAAGCTAGCCAGGCTATACTTAAGTATTTCTTCGTCCTTTTGATTGACATCCTCGATCATTTTGATGAGTATGTCCAGGCCCTTCTCCTTGATAAACTCCAGCGCAAAAGTGTGATCCATGCTAAGCGATGTCAGCTCCTTAAGACGTTGTGCCTTCTCCTGCGCGGTGCCATTTATCAGTGTTTCAAGCGCATCGCTGGCCGTCTTTGAGGGTGAATACTGTAGACGCAGCACCGAGCCGTTTTTAATCTCATTGCGATTCTTTTCGGTCACATATTTCATATTGTTTGTTTCGCAGAACTGCAAGGCATAGTTCTGATGATCACTAATGGACCAGATGTTGCAGATTTCCTGGATTTTACCTGCGAGTCGAAAGATTATTATTATTGGCACATATTTATATATTTATCTTCGTATTTAAAAAGTTCACGTTTCCCAGTATGGGGAACAGTCAGGGTGAAGAAAATTAAAAAATAAAAGAAAAGTTGGATCCGAGGCCATCCTCGACAATTCATGATAAATTTCCACCAACATTTCCTGTCGCTTTCGTGCATTTTAATGAGGGCAGCTTATGCTGACATCACAAAGTCGGAAGCAAAGGGCGTTGGCGCTGGATTTAGCTGCAGCCTAACAAACTCTTCCAAATTAACACAAAAACACATTTAAATTGTCTGCTGCCCTAACATTCAATATTTGCATGACTCGCGAATAACATAAATTATTGTTTTTAACGCTGGCCAACTATTATTTATACACATACTTGCAAGCGGATGTCTTTGATCAAGGTTTATTAACTGCGCCATATGATTCTCGCGCTCAACGGCTATTTTAACTATATGCGCATCTTTTACCGGCATCTTTTTCGGTATCATTTTGATCAGAGCAGCTTATAATAGCTGTTTTAACAAAACTTATTGTTGGTTTTGCAGCAGTCCGAGGTTTTGTGATTAATTGGTTATTATGGATATCTTTCTTATCGATAATTCGATAGCGCACAGAGGTAGACGCGATAGTTTTGAGCCAGGGCTGCATAGCACCTTGCATTATCGTTTCAATTTCTGCTACCTACGCGCAATTTGTTTCAATTCAAATTTATAAACAGCTACTTTATTCTTGAAATTAAATAATGCACAAGATGTACTTATAATGACGTCAGCAACTTGAGCAGTTCACCCACAACGCAGACATTAATACTATTGCCCAGTAGTCGATACCTTTGACGATTAGTTGTTTCGGCGGGAAATTCAAAATCTTCGGGAAAACTCATAAGCCGCGCCACTTCTCTGGGCGTAAAATAGCGTAATTTTACTTCTCTTAAAAGTTCAAGACGCCTGTGTTGCGCTGCTTCACAGTTTGTGCTGTTAGGATCCATGTCAATTTCTTTAACTGCCTCGAATATGCTATGGGACTCCGCTTCAGAAAGCGGAGTAAACGCCGAACCGGTGCCTTCTGTGTAGTGGGTATATCCTTTTGTAAAGCACATAGACCTGCTCTGTGATGGGTGAATGATGTCCATGACAAGAACCCGCTTGGTTAGCACGTCATCCGGCACGAGTGTTTCAGCAGGCACATTAGGCTCTACAATAGTGGATATTTTGCACGTAGACTGCTGAGTCGGATCAGCTTTTGCGCCTGGCATATGCTCCCAGATTTTTCCCGCTTCAAATCCGAAATCTTTGCTCTTGCGCGCAATGCAATAGTACCGATGCCGAGTATTGGGCACATTAAACTGTGTGGGAGTTAGAATAAACTCACGCCAGTGGTAGCCAGCTTTTTCTAGAGCTTCAATAAATTGTTTGCGCGCCTGAGACCCCTCAAATCCCTTGACATTCTCCATCAGCACATATTCAAGTGTTTCGCATTGTGGTATCAGAGAGCAGAGGTGGGACAGGGCACAGGAGCGCTTGTCATCGACGTCTCGCTGCAGACCTTGGCGCGTATGCGGTTGACATGGTGGCGACATAAGCAGCATATTGGCACCCAGTTTGGTCACCTCCTTCTCACTTAAGCTCTGGATATTCCTGGTCTTCACTTTTGTACTACCGTAATTATGTGCATAAACTGCATTGGCCACAGTATTTACATCCAAGGCGGCAACCACTTCGCCGGGCAGCTGCGCATCTGCAAGCTTATTGATAGCAGTCGCTTAAAGGTTTTAAATCAATTACTAACTTACATTTAAAAGCATAGTGCATGCCGCCAATGCCGCTAAATAATTCCAATACACGAAATTCCATTATTTCACGTTTGTTTATGCTTTAACAGCACGCTGTAAAAAACAGTCTGCCATTCACGCACCGCACCTGTGTGAATGGCAAATCTGTTAAGAAGCAGAACGTCAACACGTGCCGCTCGGCTATAGTTTCGTATATTTCTAATTTATTAACTAGAAGAATATGGGTAAAATAAGAAGAAAGCCACAGCCACCACCCGTGGAGCAGGATTCAGATAGCGACTCCAGCTTTGCAGACGAGGAACTGAATGAAGCCGAGAAGCCTGCTCAGGAACCAGTCACTGACAGCAGCGACGATAGCGACAAGGAAATGGACGAAAAGCCAGAAAAGAAGGGGCTGAAGAAGCCAGAAGCTGAAGCCGGCTCTGCCGAAGAATGTGATGATAATGATGATGAGGAAGACGATGACGATGATGACGAAGATGAAGATGATAAAAAGGCGCGCCTGCCAGTGCTGAATCCTCTGAGCTTAATGAAAAACAAAGAACAGCGCATGGCGCTCTATCGTAAAATGAAAAAGGAAAAGCACAAGAAAAAGATGAAGGAGCGACGCGCACGTCGCAAGGCGGGCGTGCCAGCCAATCCGGGACACACCATAGAAAGCCTGCGCGAGAAGGATCAAACCGAGGTGAGCAATCTCAATGATTCCGATAATGAGGAGCTACGCAAGGAGCTGGAGATCGATGATTTCAGTACGTATTTCGAACGTATATACGAGCCAAAGGTGCTCATCACTTTCGCCGATAACCCGGTGACGAAAACTCGCAAATTTGGCTTGGAGCTGTCGCGCATATTTCCCAATGCGCTTGTCAAGATACGCAACAAGGCATCGGTGAAGAAAATCTGCAAAAGCGCCGAGCGGGAACAGTTCACAGACGTGGTCATTGTTAATGAAGATCGCCGTAAGCCCAACGGCTTGCTGGTCATACACTTGCCCAACGGACCGACGGCGCATTTTAAGCTGTCCAATGTAAAGCTGACTTCGGACATAAAGCGCAACCACAAGGAGATAACCAAGCACCGGCCGGAGGTTATACTAACCAATTTTACAACTCGTCTGGGTCTAACAGTGGGTCGCATGCTGGGCGCTCTGTTCCATCATGACCCGGAATTCCGTGGCCGACGCGCCGTCACCTTTCACAATCAGCGCGATTATATATTCTTTCGGCACCATCGTTACGAGTTCTCCAAGGAGGGCAAACGCGTCAAGCTGCGCGAGTTGGGGCCACGCTTTACGCTCAAGTTGCGCTCCCTGCAGGAGGGCACCTTCGACAGCAAAACGGGCGACTACGCATGGATCATAAGCAACAAGCGGCATGCCATGGAGTCCAGGCGTCGCTTCTTCCTATAGTTTAAGACTTTTGCTTTCGATTTGAAATATGTTAATATTTTGTGTTACGTAGAGAACATAAATAAACGATAAGGGAAATATAAAACAAATTCTCCTCATGTATAACCACCAAAGACTAATCATCACATGATGTTTAAAATTACAATTAATTGATGTCCCTATGCCTAAATGTGCAACATTCAACAGATAGTGGCGCACTCGACCATTGGCACTCCACCAGGAACGACACAGCCCCAAAAGCCGCAAATTACATGGTTGGGCATTGAGGATTTGGAATACCACCAGCTGCTGTGGGATCCCCAAACGGCAGATCTCCGCCCGTCTCGGCCAGTATTTCTGCTGGCGGTTGTCCATAATCCTGCAGCTTACGCATATCATCCAGCACCACGCGGAACTTCTCACGTTTTACGGTGGCCGTATCATCGGGCTTTTCGCTCTGCAAATGACCCTCAATAATCTTGTAGAGCTCAAACTGTTTTTGGTACCTGCAAAAAACAGAAGTCGAGAGTAAATAAGCTGTAAATGTGATAAAAGATAAACACAATAAAAATAGATGGTAAATGTACAGTGAATGCTCTACTAACGGACAGTTCCTTTGAAGGGAAACCTTTTTAGTTCTATTCCTTTTTCTTACATATGCAAACAAATTTTAACTCTATTGGATGGACGCCAATCATCCAATCGTCATTCGCAGTTCCCTTTATAGAACTTTCACCGTATATGTAATTTTATGTAAACATTTGTGAGTCACTGTCGTTCAGCAACAGGGCGTGGTCGGCATTAACTTTATTGTAATATACCTCTCCTTATCTTCAGCTGAAAGCTTTGAGTCATTCTCCTCGAGATATTTTGGATACTTCTCGAGCAGCTCCTTGATGCTAGGCAGTAGAATCTCGGCGGAGAGCAGGCTCTGCATCATGCCCTCCATAAAAGGCAGGAAATTATTGCCATCACCATCGGCACCCTAGAATTCGTGAGACAATTTTTATTATTAATCCGTAGATAGATATTTGCACAGCGCTTACCTCCAAATTCATGGAACCAAACATGCTGGCTATGTCGTTCTCCGATGCAGGTGCTGCCAGATTTTCGGTGCCCTCTTGCAGGCCCTATACAAAGAAATACAAATTAATAAATGTCCATACATTTTGGGGAGCTACGCACTTTCAAGGCTTGGGAAATGCTATCTGAATACTTGGACACCTCGTCGTCGTTGGCAGTGTTCTCACCACTCAGTGTCAGGGCGGCCGCTTCGGCCATTTTCTTGAAACCGGCCATTATCTGATCCGGATCCTGCGGCATTGGTGGTATGTCGCCACTCGGCGTGTCTGGCCCACCGAACAGTGTGTTCATGCGATCCGCTAAGATTTTCGCTTGCTCACTGCAATTCCAAAGTTCAAGTGATTCGAATGACAAGCAACAATATTTTCTGCTTACATGAAAAATGCATCGGGATCGTCGCCGCCCTCGCCGGCTGCAACTGCTGTGCCATCGGTAGCCACGGGCTTTTCCGGCTTGGCCCCACTCTTGCTTTTGTCAAAGTCCTGCAGTGCATCTGCGAAGTGTAATGGATGTTTGTTATATAAGTTGTAAGGCCGTCTGCTTCTGCGTTTCTTTTTGACACCCACTGTCGAGCAGCTCGTTCAGGTCATCACCATCTCCGTTTTGCTTTTGATCGGACATTATGTTTAATTTATGTGAAGTAAATGATTTAATAACTGGAAAAAACTATGTAACACTTCTTGTGTTGACTTGACACAAGGTGGGCGCATGTGTGTGTGCGAGTGTGTAAAGTAACGTGTGGGGGCCCACATTATTAGCTTATTGCAACCGATGCCTGTCAATGTTATCGATGGTATGACAGACTCTTACCGAAAAGCATGAAGCTGTTTGCTGCTGGTAATTCATAATTCTTGCCATAATGACCCCAAACCAGAATTATCTAGAAGAATTTGTTATCATATTAATAAAAATATATATGGGGAGAAATGTAGAAAATAAATAATTTAAATTCATATCTATGGGTCAAATTAGCGGTGGTCATTTTACTGGCGTGAGTGCAGCAGAAATATCGATAATTAAGCAGAAAGCGTATGAATCGATTGCTAATCTCTAATTTGCCATACAGTCATAACATAAATAACTAAAGAAGAGGAAGAGCACATGTAAAAAACAATAATACTTTAAAAATCTTCAAAGTAATATAATCAATATAAAATGGGTTGCGATGGTGGCACCATACCCAGACGGGATGAGCTTGTGCGCGTCAAACAAAAGCCAGAGCAGGTTAGTCAATTAGATGAATCAAGGTGTTCGTTTTTCTCATGATCTAAAATTCCCGCAGAAAGACAAAGACGCAGAGCGAGAATTTCGATGGCTGCACTGTGCGCTGACCCAGCAGCGTTTGCAGGAACCAATTGCGATGTGTACAATGGGACGCCTGTATTCCAAGCAGAGCGTCATCGAGCGTTTGCTAGAGAAGCTGGAAATGCCCGAGACCTCGGCGCATGTGCGCAGCCTTAAGGACATCAAGACGCTGCAACTAACTCCAAATCCAGCATTCACGGATGAGGACAAGAGCGAGGGTCTGCTGGACACACGCCATGCGCCTTACATCTGCAAACTAATTGGCCTGGAAATGTCGGGAAAGTTCCGCTTTGTTGCGCTGTGGACCTGCGGCTGTGTCATGTCGGAGCGCGCCCTGAAACAGATCAAAGGCAGCATGGCCAGTGTGTGCCCACTTTGCCAGGTACCATACAGCGTGGAGGACGTCATTGTGCTTAATGGTAATGATGAGGATTTGGAGCTAATGAAAGTTAAGTGTGAAATGCGTGCTGCTAAGCGCAAGTCCGCTAAGAAGGACAAAAAGGATGCAAAGAAAACGGAAGCCTGTGTAAAATCAGAAACCACAGATGCAGCTGCTTCTACTTCCAGTAAGACAGACAAGCCCTCTACCAGCAATGGCAATGCCAACAAACTGAAAATTGTAGCCAATCCCAAGCGCCTGGGCGCGGTTAATGCAATGCAAGATCCAGAATTAAAGCGCCTTAAAACAGATTTTAGCGTAGCCAAAGACCCGAAGGCTAGCGATGTATACAAATCTCTGTTTACCAGTCACAAAACCGACAAGGAACAGGAGCGCGCTCACTGGATCACCTACAATCCGTTCTACAATTAGTCCCCCGTCTCCCCCAAATAGTTGTAAACTCTAAACTTTACAAAAAACAATTTAGTTTGCTTTACGTTTTCAATCATTGTATCCATTTGGTTGTACTGAGACAATTCAGTAGCTGCCGTTTCATTTTACAAATAGTAACTGATATAAATTACACAAAATATTTCAATATGTATCGCGCGTCATATCAAAAGGGATTCCTGACGATACTATACAGTGTGGGCAGCTCTCCACTGGACAAATGGTCCACATATGTAAGTCAATTAAAAACCTTTTCAATGGCGAGCAGCTATAAATTCCAATGCACTCTTACAGACTAAAAATGGTTATATTAAACGTATTTATGATGAAGACATTAAATCTTTGGTGCTGGAAATAATGGGGTCTAATGTGTCAACCACATTTATACATTGTCCAAGTGATTGCAAGGCCGAGCTGGGCATTAAGTTGCCATTTTTGGTGCTGCTCATTAAAAATATGCACAAATATTTTTGCTTTGAAGTTAAGGTGAGCTTTTTTCACATATATATATTGGGGCTTACACTAGGTTTGGTCGACTGTTTACAGATTCAGGACGATCAGCGTTTTATGCGACGCTTCCGCGTGTCCAATTTCCAGAGTAAGACATCGGTGAAGCCATTCTGTACGGCCATGCCCATGGGCATGTCCCCAGGCTGGAATCAAATACAATTCAATTTGGCCGATTTTACACGTCGCGCCTATGGCTCGAACTATTTGGAGACCGTTTCCCTGCAGGTGCATGCCAACGTGCGCATCAGACGCGTTTATTTCACTGACAAACTTTACACGGAAGCTGAACTACCCAATGATTATAAGCTGCTGGGCAAACCCAAGGATTTGAAGAAGGAGAAACAATTTAAAGCTCCGCCAACAGCGCGTCCACCGTCGCCACTAAACACGGGACGGGTCGAGTCCAAGACCAAAATCGAAGAAGCGGCTGTGCCCCAAGAGACGGAGACCGAGATGGATATGGGTGCACCGGAGGTAAAAATAGCGACAGCTCCTGATGTTTCTGAAACTGAAGCAGCTCCTGTCGTGTCTGAGGAGCCGCCTGCACAAACCGAGCCCACTGAGGACGCGTATTATTATTAAGATTATTTTAATGTTTATGTTAAATGTTCAACTTAGTTTTATTTGTGCACGCAATTGGACAGAGGCATGGCCGAGTAACAGCTAAATTAGTTAGTCGTAGATATATATAATAGTTCATTTAATGCAAGACTCGACTCAACAATATCCTTGTTTTTGTTTATTCACGTTCCAAAAGGTTGACTTTCCCTTCTGGTGGCTGCATAAAGCCTATTGATTACGAAATCTTTTGATTTACTTTACTTTATTTTGTGTTATTTTTTGATGTATACTTAAAATTTACTATTAAGGGTGTGGCACATTCCATAAAAGTTGTGGGCGTGGCAGAGTAACAACTAAAGTACAATACGTAGACATAATAGTTTATTTATTGCAAGACTCGACTCAAAACAAATTTGGTTTTTTTTTTGTTAAAATACGTCGTCTAAATTTTGCTAATAGATAACCTTACAAAACTCACGCCTATTGGCAATCTGTTTCCGTTTGCGTCTCTTTGGGCGCAGCTAGGACGCGCTTGCTTCGTTGGCGATGCTCATCATGTCCGCATCGATGTTCTTGAGAGCATTGTGATATTCTGTTATCTCCAGTGCCTCCCATTCGGCCTTGAATGCCGCCTTGGGGTCCTGGGGCATTGTCATGGCTGCGCCGGTCATTGCATCGGCCTGGGCTTGTGTCTGATCCGCATGGTTATTCTCACCCAGCACCAGGGTGTAAATGGAGCGCAGGCCAAAGACGTTCAGGAAATACCATGAAGCCGACGACACCCAGGCGGCATCCAGTGATGCCAGCTCCACGCCGCGCTGCAGCATGGGCTTGAAACGCAGTGTAAGGGGAAAGGGAACTTTGGTGGTCACAAATCCAGAGAACATCCAGTTGATCCAGCCACCAATAACGACCATGGGCAGCACATTAATAAAGTTGCCTTTGACCATGTCTGTCAGCATGGCTGAGGAATTTTGCGCAACCGGCGCTCGTTTTTGTGTCTTAAAGTAGCCCGTTTCCTCGTTGTTGAAGAAGTTCTTCCTCATGGAGAACGACTGGGCACTTAGATATTTACCATTCTCGCGCAGCAGCCGAGCGCGGATCATAGCTTGACTGTGACAACGACGAACACAAACACACATATTTATATATTGAATAAACAATATCAGTAGTGAACCTTGCTCACCTGTCCATGATTTGGGTCATCTCGGCCTTTTTCTGTGTGGATATCAGAATGGACACGTAATGTCGCACAATACCAACTAAAAATGTGATGAGCACGATGGGCAAAAACACCCAAACGCGTATATCCGGATCTATTAACAGCTCCGTCATATTTAATTAATAAATCAATTTAATATTTAACAATTTTTTCAGCACCCGTAGAAGACAACTCGGTGCTAGAGATGGATGTTTATCGATATTTTAATTAAGTAACAATGACCGACAGTTATCGATGCACGGAGTCTCCCCAATGTATATTTTTTACTCGGAGCGGCAACCCAAAATGTAATTGGAAAGCATCCTTTGAATCAAAAAATTAATTTTTTGTAGGTTGACAATGAAACTTTGACCTAATTTTCAAAGCAGCTCGTTACCAGTTCGATTAGTGGGCTATCGCGAATAGTCTTAAGCAATTGGTTATCTATGGTAGCTACATATGTATTTTCTAGTTAACATTACAAATTATGTATCAATAAAATTATACTAGAAATAAAGGACTTATAGTTATATGCGTTTAAACTCAATTAAACGATTACATTTTGCCAGGAAGATGCTTGTTGGTTATTGTTAAGTCTTTGCCATCATACACAATGTTTTCATAAAAGAACTTTCTATTGACGCGACATTGCGGACCACATCTGGTTGAGCCACAACTGCGGCACTCGTACCAACATCCATCACATTCTTCGTTCATGCAATCACAAACGTCTAATCCATTGGACCTAATGTTTCCGTACTCATCGTAGGCGCTGCTTTTTCCATAATAGCAGCCTTTCTTCTTTCCTCTGCGCTTTGTCTTCTCGGCTTCTGTACTACTATTATCGTCAATGGTTTCTTTTGGACGTTGTGGACGCTGACGCAAACTTCGAGCACTCATTGCAAATCCTTTTAATTAAACAGTAAAAGTTGCAAAGTAGATCTATTCTTGTGGAACTGGGTAAACAAATTCTATATTATAATTTTTATCGGTAATTGGAAATGTATCGCTAGTCCCCTATCGGTTTGTTATCGGCAGACCATATTGCTTGAATTCTGATTGACAGCGTGCAGTGTGACCATCTGAATATAGATTATTGGTTCCACATATAACCAAATCAAATATTCACCTCCTGTGACGCCAGTAAAATTGTTTGATTTATTAAAGTATAAAAGCAATTGTAGCAATGGAGGCCAAAGACGATTCGCCAGCGACATCAACGAATCCGCCTTCAACTACAGAAGCAGCCAAGGATACGGCCAGTGCCGTTGTCGCTGCCACTGCCAGCAACAACACACAAGCTCCAGCAAATTCGGCGGCAACTGCAACAACAGCAGCCCCGGCACCAGCAACAAGCAATAATTCCAGCTCCAGCGCAGGAGCAGCTGCAGTAACAGCAGCAGCAACAGCATCAACCACGTCAGCAAGCACCGCTCAGCAGCCGCCACCGGCCAAAAAGCCAAGTGCTCCGCCAACGCCGCGTGCCGATCCCAGCGCGCTGCCAACGCGCCAATATCTTGATCAGACCGTGGCCCCCGTTTTGCTGCACGGCTTGCAGGCATTGGCACGTGAACGGCCGACAGATCCCATACAATTTCTGGCCTCGTACTTACTAAAGCACAGCAATGGCTGCGAGGAGCCAGTCGCCAACGAGGCCAGTACTTAGGTGTAGTTTCTCGTTTCTGTTCCCTATATCCCTAGCCCTAGCTATGTAAGTGAAAGTCCCCAATAAATGTTTAAAATTACATAAAACTATAATAATAAATCGCTGTTGCGCACCGTTCACTTAAATAATAAGATAGCAATTTGCATTTAGGCAGTGATGGGATAACCCCAAGGATCCAGTTTACAATTGAGCAGCTGCAACGAGGTGTCGGCAATCTTGGCCAGCAGCTCGGCCAGCTTGTGCTTGGTGTACACCTTATACAGCTGACGACGCTCATCGGCAATCTCGTCCGCCAACCGAATACAGCCCGGATGATCGCGCGATTTTGCCATAACCTCATGCAGAAGCAGCACAATCTCTGGCAGGCAAATCGAACGCAACTTTTCCATTTGCAGCAGACGATTCTCCCAGTGCAACAATGCCGCATTCTCCGGCTCCTTGGCAATGAAGGGATCATTGAGCCAGCCCTTCTCTGGAAACAGCAGCACGTTAAACAGTGCATCCGTGGTCACTGGCAAGGGGAAGCGGAGGTAAACAGACGATTAGACAAAATGAAAGTAGGTTTTGATTTCGGTCTTACTTTTAGACTGTTCCTTGACCTTCTGCTCCCAGCGGGCAAGTTCACTGAGATAGGTCTGCTCCTTGTGCTGCGCATTCATGCGTTCAGTGAAATTGTCCTGCGCCTGGCCGGAATTCTGCGTGCCCTTTTGAGGTGGTTGAGGGCGCGCTTGCTGCAGACGGGTCCAGTCATTGAAGCTGTCCACGCCAGCCAAATAGACCTTGTAGCACAGATACTCCTTAAGGCTGCACTCTTCGCGTGGCCCCAGGTTATCGAGAGCACCATAAATATTGATCAGCTGACTAGTCACATCGCCGGGCACCATGGCAAACACCTGACGCACACACTCAATTTTATTGCTGGCCAAATAGTGACGCATCATGGCATTGGCCTGCCAGAGCAGCTCGCCGCGCTGCTCAACCAAATGAATCAGATACTCGAGTGACTGAATCTTGCGCTTGTCGGCTGCAGATATCGAACCGGTGGGGGGCTCGCCTTGTATGCCGGGTGGCGTGCTGCCCAGACGAATGCTCTCTACAGTATGCCGTGTTATTTGCTCCACATCGAGGCCTGCCTGCAGGGCCGCATCCAGTGCTTGTTGACGCAGTCGTTTCTCATCAATTTGTGTCAGAAACTTGGCATAGAGCTGCACCTGCAGCTTGTTGGGCAAGCCCGCCGCATAGTAGGCAATGGGCTGTGGGTCTCCACGCTGGATCAGTGACTCCACATAGGCAGCGATAATGCGTTCCGCCTGCTGCTGCTGCGGCTGCTGTTCGACTCGTCCAATCTGGCGCATGAATAGCACAATGTGTGCCATGAAGCGCAGCTGATGCGGCGGCAGTTGTGCCTCCTTGGGCACGGCGTCCAGCCAGCGGCACATATGTTGCAACAGCTCGCCGCACGTATCGAGTATGATGTGCTGCTGGATGACGCCTAGTTGGCACTGGGCATAGTCGCGCACAGACACGTCCTTGGCCACGCTCAGCTCATCAAAGATCTGCTCCAGTGTCATTTTGCCATTCCAATACTCATCCGGCATGGGCTGATAGCGTTTCATGCAGCATCCCCTAATCTCGCTCTCGACGCGTATGTCTATTTGCACCTTGATATACGCCCACAATAGATCGTGCCAGCTGCTGTGCAGCAGCGATTTCAGTGCTCCCAAGTGGCCACAGAACACGGCCGCTGTGGCGCGTGTGTACTCATCATATTTCTTGGAATCGGCTAGTAGCCAGGCACAACGCTTCCAAATGTCGCGACGGGGATTGCCTTCGATGGGCAGCTTCTCGTGCGATTGTCCGGCCACGTGCTGCTCAAAATTGGGATCCTCGTGCAGACGCCAGCCCTCCAGGATGGCCGCCCGCCAGGTTTGGCCAAAGTGCTTGCACAGCTTCAGCGCCTCATCGATGTGTCCGTTGCGTATGGCAGCGAAAATGGCGCGACCCAAACGCAGATTGTCCTCCATGTCAAGGGCGTGAAGCGGTTTACCCTCACGCACCGGCGCGTCCGGATCTAGTTGCTTGCATATCTCATGGCCGCGTCCAAAGGCGGCACCCTGCAGATTCTCTAGCTGAAAGAGCGTATTTTCCCAGGCCATCATGCGATCGTGACTCTGCAATGCATTCGCCTGATCCTTCTGCTCGTAGCACTTCTCCAGCCAGTCAACCACCAGCTGATATTCACGCAGCTGCGCATTTATGGAATACAGCTGCTGGATAACCTGTTAAAAGCACATTTCAATTAAATACAAGAACTCGAATGGCGGTTTTTATACGCACCTCTTTTTCACTGCCTCCCAGCATGGGTCCGTCCTGCATTTCATCATCAGCCTGCGTATCGGTCTGCAGCAGCAGTCGATCGTAGTAAAGTGCGTGGAGCAGGCGCCAGGTGTTGATTTCCTGCTTTAACCACTTGACGCTAGACTCGCGCTGCTTGGTGCCATGGTTGCCGCCCACGCCACGCTCGATATCCAGCTCCAGCTGCTCAACAACCTGTTGACAAGCTTGCGCCAGCAGCTGCACCACATCCAGCGTGTCGTTGGTATTGTTGTGCGCGTGAAGCACTTCGTAGAAGTGGGCAAAGAGTATGTCCGTTTTGCCGCGTCCCTGATCCGCTTCATCGATGTCGTCCGCTAAAAGTGTGCTGTCGCCGCTCAGGCTGGTCAAATCGTTGGCGTTGATCGTGCGACTTTGCAAAGACCTCAAGAGTCCCAGAGCTCCCGAGCTGCTGTTTCTAAACATGTCCTGCTCATCCGGCAGCAGCGTTATAGATAGATTGTTTGCCTGACTATTTGCTGTGCTATTTAAGGGCAGGCGCAGCAGGCTGCTGCGTCTGTGCTGGAACGAACTTTCCATTGGAAATTAAATTTTGTTTTTAATAATTTATGTAAAAATTCTAATAACTATCCGCACGCGACAAAAATGCCGGGACTCTGCTTTGCAATCTAGCTCAACACTGTATTCTGTGCGCCTTGCAACACTGGTTCTGTTTGGTATGCACCTCATATAATTTGCTTACACTGCTTGAAAGCAAATTAATGGATGAAATTATTTAAATAAATTATTTTATGGGGTTTCCAATGATATATTAAGACTTCGATTGGAATGTTTCTATAATTATCAACTCATATTATCGTACAAAGATTGTATGAAAAACCAACCGACAATATAATTTAACAAAATGTTCTTAAATTTATATTGGTTTTTTACCATACTATCAAAATTTTGAACAATTTATATTTTCCTAAGACATTTAATCTCAAAAGTCTAGTCGGAATAGCCACAAACACGTATTGTTATAAAAATGTTTGCCTTGTCATACGTTTATTGCGAACAGCATACGGGCCAGTGAAATAAAAATGAGTGTCATACATTGACATGCAACATTTAGTTGTCAACTAAATTGGAACGTGTCTGCGCCACAAAATAAAAGTAAGCCTCGTTTTTATTATTTTGTTGTTACAATAAAAGGACTTTTTTGTGTAATGTAATGCTTAAATTACACGCACTGGCAGTGCACCGCCGCTTGTTTGGCAAAAATACAGTGATAAATTGTATAAAATTATGGTGAGGCACAGGCCAAATTGTTAGACGCTAATTGTGTAAATAAATGTATTACAACTGTAAACCTGAATTTTACTGTAGTGCAGTTAAATAACCACATGTATAGTTTATATGACAAACAAAGAGTCTGTTAAATGGCATCTAGCTACAATTGTTAATACCCAAATTAAATCTATGAAAAACTAACTAAAAACAACACAACAGAAGGTAAGAACCGGAAATTGATTTTTACCCGCATACTTAAGCACATATTTATGTATGCATGTATACATACACATGCACATAAGTATATGCATACATAAATGTATATACATATGCATATACATATATCAGCATGTACTTGCATATGTATCTAAGATAAATACACTTTTCTAACAATTCAACTACTCGCTTAGTCAGTGCAGAGGCAGGGAAAAAAACGAACAAGTCGAGCATATAAATAGTATTTATGCAATTTGTGCACAAAATAGTTGAGTATCTTAACAAAAACATAAATATATAGAGTTCGTATGTTATATGTGTGCTAAAAGATTCGATATATATGATTATTTTCATTGACATTATAGAGTATAATAACCCTTAGCTAACTACCTAGCCCAGCCCGGGGCTTGAACCCGGCTGACTGGGTCGCTTAGACAAGTCAACAATTAAGGTAATATTTTAGTGGAAGCCAATAAACCACGATAGTATATGTTAGCTTTAGAGTTAGCGGAAAATACTGCGGAATTTCGCATTATTATAAAAACAGAGTATGGGTATTTCCAGCTGAAAGTCCAGCAGATCCATGATTAAGATTTAAATAAACTTTTTTCCCACTTATAATTTATAAAAAAAAAGTATACCAATTATCTTGTTTTTCTTATCGAAAAAGGCGTCGACATTTTAGATAATTTCCCGTTATTTTAAAATATAACCTCCAAATAATTAGGGATAAATCCCATTATATATAATAGGGTTTACTATAATCCCATATTTCCCACTAAAATGAATCCAGGGCAAAAATGGATTTATTTTTTGTTTTTCTTCGTAAATGCGCATTCTAATTTAATTAACATAAATAAGAAGGTCAGAGGCAGCACATGAATATGACGAATCTGAATTCTATTGAATTTACTTATTTTGAGCAGATATTCTCCCATTTATATATATATGTCGATTCGTTCAATGCAATCTTAGCGCATCAGAAGGGGATCAGATATCTTGGTAGCTTATTTTGTGCCCAAACATTCTTGCTCAATGCAATAATTGCTTTTCTTTGTTTCGTATTCAAGCCTTAACAACCGCAACGCTACACAATACGATGGCCGTGCAGTTGAAGAATGCGTATCATCATTTGCCGCTGACCATAACGCCGATACTCTGCCAGCCGCTGCTGACGCCGGCGCCGACGCCGCCGAAGCCGGAGCCGCCAGATTTGACGTTTCATTGCATGTGCTGTGCCGAGTATTTTGTGCATCCGCTCGCGCTCTACCAGCACATGAACAGCAAGCATCCAAATGAGGCAACGCCACAGCAACAGCAGCAACAGGAGCAGGCCGCGCAGCAGGCGGCTGAGGATGATAGCACCGACTACAGCTGGATATTCGAGCCGGTTTGCGAGCTGGAAGTGGCGGCCGATGCGGCACCGTTGCGCAGCGACGATGACAGCGACTCAAACAGCGATGACGAGGCGGAGGAGGGCAGCGACGCGGAAAGCGACAATGATAGCGACAGCAGCAGCAGCAGCAACAGCAGCAGCACCAGTTCCAGCAGCAGCAACAGCAGCAGTGGCGCCGGCGGCGGCGGCGTCAACAGCAACTCCAATACCCAGCAGAGCTTGGAGAACGGTGCCTACGTGGAGGTGACATCGACACATCCGATGCGTGGCCTTCTGCCCGGCAGTCAACCCAACGAATATCAGCTGCAGACCGCAGATCCACGTGAATCCACATCCATAATACTTTTGCAGCCGACGCTGAGCATAACGCCAGTGCCGGCGCTCGCCGTGGTACAGGCGCCGCTGCTGCAACCGACGCTCAGTCTGGAGCCGGCGACCATTAAGCGACGTCGTGGTCGGCGCAGCAAGGCGAACGTTAACAGCGAGGGCCAGGGAGCTGCGGCCGCGGCGGTGGCCCAGCTGGGCGCCAATGGACAAAAGTGCTTTCAGTGCACGCACTGCGAGGCCTCGTTTCCCAATGCCGGTGATCTTTCCAAGCATGTGCGCTCGCACATTTCGAATAAGCCGTTCCAGTGCTCCATTTGCCAGAAGACCTTTACGCACATCGGCAGCCTCAATACGCACATACGCATCCACAGCGGCGAGAAGCCGTACAAGTGCGAACTCTGCCCGAAGGCTTTCACCCAGTCGAGCAGCCTGATGGTGCACATGCGCTCGCATGCGGTGCGCAAGCCGCATCAGTGCCTGCAGTGCGACAAGGGCTTCATCAACTACAGCTCCCTGTTGCTGCACCAGAAGTCCCACTCGGCGCCCGTCGAGAGCTTTGTGTGTCCGGAGTGCGAGCGCGAGTTTAAGGCCGAGGCGCTGCTCGACGAGCATATGCGTATGCACACCCAGGAGCTGGTCTATCAGTGCGCCATTTGCCGGCAGGCATTCCGTGCCAGCTCAGAGCTGGTACAGCACATGAAATGCCATATGGGCGAGAAACCGTTCACCTGCTCCCTGTGCGATCGCTCGTTCACGCAATCGGGCAGCCTCAACATACACATGCGCATACACACGGGCGAGAAGCCCTTCCAGTGCAAGCTGTGCGACAAGTGCTTCACGCAGGCCTCCAGCCTGAGCGTGCACATGAAGATCCATGCCGGCGAGAAGCCCTTTCCCTGCCACATCTGCGGCAAGGCCTACAGCCAGCAGGCCTATCTCAACAAGCACATACAGGCGCATGCTATGGACGCGACACCAGCTCGCCAAGCGATGCCCGTGATGCCAGCGCCGAAGGAGACGCTGGTGTGCATTGTGTGCGGCGCTTTGCATGCGGATGCCACTGCTTTGGCGCTGCATGTGACGCGGGAGCATACGGCGCTGCTGGACAATATGAAGCAGGCCACGTTGCCGCCGGCGCCGCTTGCGGCGGGTAAATGCAGCGCCGTCGAACGCCAGGCACAGCAGCAGGCCTACATGCAGCGTGTGCAGTCGATGTTGCAGCAAATGAATCAGCAGCAACAGCAGCTGCCAGCCATGGACTCGGCCGGCGAGGACGAAGAAGAACTCGACGACGACGATGAGCTGGACGAAGATGATGAGCAGCTGGTCGAGGCAGCCGACCAAAACGAGGCGCAGCAAGTGGCTAACAACGATCACGATGACATCGATGATGATGATGATGAGGATGTCGATGATGATGATGATGATGATGACCAACAACTAATTACGGACGCGGATATGTATTATGATATGCCCGTTGATTTCGCAGACATGGAAGTGGGCTGCGAGGAGGAGGTGTGTGCTGATTTTATAGAGAACGACGATTACGCTGCCGAAGAAGAGGTCTACACCGAGGACATCTAAAAGCCGTTACATATATATTAAGAGTTATGCAGTTTCGCACAGGCATTTCACATCAGTTCCACACATTCGCACAGCATGGATCTAGATTTGTCTTGAAGTTTTCCGTATGGAATCGGTGGGAATGTCAAACGCGAAACACAAACTCAGTTTAAGATTTTAAGCATTGTTTTCTGGCCATAGTTCTTATTATTGCTTATGGTATTTAATCATTATTATTGTAAAACCCAAAACAACACACACAATTGTCAAGTGGCGCGCAGGGCTCTTATGTTTAAATGTTCTATAGACTTGTATGTTTAAGTTTAACCCTACTAAAAATAGTGCTTGCATTCTTGCAACAGCTTCAACTTCCACCGGCTGCTGAACCATATCGCATATCATCTCACAATATCTGTAAGCTAATCTCAGTTAGAGCTCTGCGTCGTTCTTGCCAATTCGAATGCACCACTTTAAATGGTATTAAACTTTAGTATTAAGCTACCTACTGTATGCTGCTCATTTACCGAATGCCCCACAACGAATTGTGGGTCATACTTTCCCGAAATGAATTCCCCTATATTACGAGAGCGCACTTTATTGTGCGGATCCTGAAGAGATTACATTAATCGTTAACAACAATCAAAACTGTGTTCATTATTTGGTTATAAGCGAGTAAGCAATAGAGGGATGGGAAACGCAAGAGCTGATAAATAATGTATAATACATATGAACACTAATCCAAAGTCGAGTCGATATTTGGCTGTCAAAGAAGCTACCTGCCTAAACCTCGGCTAAGGCTAAGATCGCACATCGGGCAATTATGTTAAGTTCTGTTGGAAAAGATATCTTGATCAAACTAAGCACATCTGTTTTCTATATTATCGTAACATACCAGCAAAACCGTATCAAATCCAACTACTAAATTATATGAGTCCGAGGAACATAACTTCCGATTTTGCTAAAAATCAATTTTATTGATTTTTATGCAAATTATGTTTTCTTTTTCATAAATTCCTTTATAGTCGTGTAAAGGTCAGCGGGGTTATCGCTTGCTGATTCGTTTCGTTGGTGTCCGTTTCGGCGATGCCAAACATGCCGGCCAGCAGGCAGCCGGAGGCCATGTTGTCGTCCGGCTCAAGTCTTTCTGGTGGTGTTATCAGCACATTGTCGCCCTGATAGACGTAGGGCAAGCGCAGTATCCAGTAGGCGCTCTGCGAAAGTCGCGGCAACGTGGGGCAGCCCAAGGTGAAGGTGTATTTGCCCACGCACATCTTGGGATCGAGAATTATGTTGACTGGCGCCTTGGGTGTGACCACATGAATGCGCATAAGCTGCGCCAGATATGTGGGCTGTGCGCGACACGGGCAGGGGAAATACAGGGGCATATTGTTGTTCACCACTTTGCTGCTGGTGTCGCGTTCAATGTCCGCACCGCCGCGCAGCACACGATCCGGACTGCACATCATGAAGCGATGGCCACGCGAGCACTCGTACTCGAAGCCAACGAAGATCTTGAGCGCTAGGCGATCGCCGTGCTTGCGATAGCGTTGACTCTTCTTGCCCATCGACTGCTGTTGCTGCTGCGGATGCTTGTGCGGTTGAACGAGGCGGACGTGCACGTCCCAGGGCAGCAGAAAGTTGGCGCCGGACAGAAACCCGCTTTGGAAATGCTCTTGCAGTCCGGTATTGTGACTATAAATGGAACTGGGCCCGACACAGGCGAGCGACCAGCTCGGAAACAGCGGCAGTAACTCGCAGCCGCTGCTCATGTGCACCAAGCCGGGCAGATATTCCGTGGTAGAGACCTGCTCTGTCGACGCTACAATCGGCAGCGCCTCCGGACAGATCTCGCTGACTGCGGCATTGGCCGCATTCTGATCGGTGCGCTCCTTGAGCTGCAGCACTAGCTCGTTGGCTGTGTTGGCACTGGAGGTGCCGCTGCTGGTGCTGTTGCTGCGGCTGCTCAAGCCACTGCTGGCAATTTGCGAGCTGATCTCCGGTGATCGCACCTCCTCGCCCTCATTCAGCGAGGCGCCAAAACCCGCTATCGACATGTTTAAATCGGAGCCATAGGTAGCCGACAATGCCGGCTGCGAGCAGCCATTGCTTAGGGTTATCTGCGGCTTCTGTGGTGCCTGTTCCGTTGCGTTAATCGGCTGGGAGTAGAGCTCACCGGCGGCCTCCAGATCGCTGTCGCCTCCTGTCGCGATCTCCGTGCGGTTCTTAGCCGCCTGCAACAGCAGGGGAAAAGCAGCCTCAAAAGCGGCCGCTCGATAATCACTTATTGAAGGCGTAAATACGGGCAACTGAAACTTTTTAACCTTGACGCACAAATTACACATGGCAGCCATATGCTCGTAGTAATCGTAATTGGCCTGCCGCAGTGTGAACGGGTCCTCTCTCCTGCCCTGCGTGCGCCCACAATTACAGCTGGAGATGTGCACAATGCCGCTGCTATGCTTATCGTGCGGCGCATCCTTTGGCTGTGTACAGGGATTGCCACGCAGGCTGAGCTGTTCGCACTGCTGCCTGCCGTCGTGCCAGTGCCTCAAGCAAATTTCACTGAGCTTGGCCAACGCCAGTTCCGCATATGGACCGCGTCCTTCCTCCTCAAAGGCCAGTATAGCATCCGCCAGCAGCTGCCTGTGCGTGACGCTGCCGTAAATGGCGGGCGCGGAACTTTTATAGGCGGATATGCCCTTCTTTAAGCCCAGGTCGCACAGATGGCCCCAGAATCTGTTAAAATAAACGATTACTTGGGATAAATACACAAATGGATTGTTTCACTTACTTTTTCTCATAGTTGAGGCTTTCGTTAAAGTCCCGCAGATAGGCTTTCTATGGAGGATTTCAGTTAATAGACAAAGATAAGATTTGTGATAGCTATTTACATAATTTTGATTATTTGTTACGTAGCTGACTTCCTGGATATTCCCGATGAGCAGCCTGTGTATAGTATCCATGCAAATGTGCCAATCATTAACTCCCAGCAACTGGAACTGTGCCGACTGTGGCAGCTGCTTGAAGGAGCCCTCATCAAAGCAGCCTTGCAGTGCATCCTGCACATGACGCTGCAAGAAGTGCCAAACGGTGTGCTTCTTTCTGTAGAGCTGCTCGTCCGACTCACGCGCCTCGTAGCCCGCGCCATAGGGCTTGACAAAGCCCTCGAACGGTGCAAGCTCTAAAATTTCGGTGTCCTCCTCCTCCTCTTTGGAGTCCGACTTGTACATGGTCGCGTTAAGAGCCTCAATGGCAAGCAGCAGCTGATCCGGACGCAGCTTCTCGTGGGCATTGTAGAACACAAACTGCTTGTTGTTGGGCAGCGCGAACAGGGAATTGTTGGCATTGTTAGTTACAATGTTGTACTGGCGCAGCAGCTCGTATATCTTGTCCTCCGTTTGGAATTCATAGGCGGAAATGCGTTCCCGTGACTTCTCCTCATCCTGGGGATAGTTCTCGAAGAGAAACAGAACGCGTGGCGTGCAGAGTCGCGCCCTATCGCTGAGCAAGCTGCCGGCAGCTGTTTCACGCAGCATTTGTGGCAAAAAGTCCAGCACATGTTTCTCTCGCACATACTTCAGCAGCTGGCAAATTGTCACCAGTGTCGTGTCGAAGGTCTGTGCAGTTTCTACGTAAACTAAAATGTGACACACGTGCAGCGCCAGCAGCAGCATGCGCAGAAACCGACTCCGCATCTGCTCGTAGAAGCTGTCAAAGTCAACGGAAGTTTGCTTCAGCAGCTGCTGGCCCAGCACCGCCTCATCGTGGGTGGTCTCAAAGTGCAGCAGCAGCATGTTGGTGCCGGGCTTATAATAACATAGAATCTGTCCGTCCGCCGGCTCGTGCGTCTTGTCGGGCTGCATGCCAAAGGCGCTCATTTTGTTGGCCTGCGCACACTTCGAGCGCCCAATTATGCCGACAATCACCAGCGAGTTCTGTAGCTCCAATAGCAAAGGCCTGTCGTGGTACACGTGTTGGCGATTATCTAATTCTGTAGTTTTTCACCCACTTACGCTACATGCTCGGGTATGTCCGGATACTTCCATGTGTAATAATTTTTGTAGCTCATGTTTCGCGTGCGGCCAAAATAACGACAAGGCAAACATAAACAAGACGAGATGGCAAAAAGATATCGATATATACCACACTTCTCTGCTCGAAATGCATTACCGATAGCTATCGCATAAAGTGTATCGATTAAAATGTATTACAGCAAGCGCCAAGAGCTATCGTTTTTTAAATCTTTAAGGCTAAGCTCGTTAATTAAACAATTAGATTGTTTTGTTTGTCTAAAGCATTACCTATAGCTATCGCATAAAGTGTATCGATTAAAATGTATTACAGCAAGCGCCAAGAGCTATCGTTTTTTAAATCTTTAAGGCTAAGCTCGTTAATTAAACAATTAGATTGTTTTGTTTGTCTAAAGCATTACCTATAGCTATCGCATAAAGTGTATCGATTAAAATGTATTACAGCAAGCGCCAAGAGCTATCGTTTTTTAAATCTTTAAGGCTAAGCTCGTTAATTAATCAATTAGATTGTTTTGTTTGTCTAAAGCATTACCTATAGCTATCGCATAAAGTGTATCGATTAAAATGTATTACAGCAAGCGCCAAGAGCTATCGCTTTTTAAATCTTTAAGGCTAAGCTCGTTAATTAAACAATTCGATTGTTTTGTTTGTCTAAAGCAATTAAATTTTATTAAATACTTTAAGCATACCTTACAGCTTTCCGTATTTTCCGTATGCCATAGCGTGTGTGTATTTTTGTTTGCTTTCCATATTTTTGCATCAATTGTCAATGTTAAACGAGAGTAAAGTGCATGATTAAGTATAATGTATAAATGTTTAAATTTGGAGCTATATAATGCTGAATTAAGTATGCGTGTTTGGCTAAATGAGCACCTAAAATGATTTATGTGTTTTTAATATTATTATATTTATGCAAAGAGCATGTTTAGAGAGTTTACTTATGCTATGCGTGGGCATAATTAATAGAGCATACAATATAGTATCATAGAAGAGTGCATTATCCGCTAATTTCAAGAGCTATCAAAGTGCTTAAAATGGTGTTTTAAAATGTATGTTGCTTTTGCTTTTGCCATGTTGAGCACATTTAAAATACTTGTATGTTAGATTTCAATTGCTAGTAAGTACTAATAACTACTACAAAGAATGTCGTGGAGTGAAGATCTCGAATGCTTCATCAAGGTATTTACAAATAATTTGATTGGAAGTTTTTCAAAATTCATTTTATGCTTTATGTTGAGTTTAATGGGAGTATTGTGTTGAGTTTCTTTGACATTTTATTTACATTGTGAAAATTAAAGATTATGAAATTCTTTGTGCTTCAAATATTGTGTATGTATTGCAACTGTCGGCTCACTGGAACATCTAAAGAAGTTCCTTTAATACAATTAAAAACAAATAAAAATAAAAACTAATGCTATTTTTTTGCCCGGCTTTTATATTTTATCTTGCACAATTTCTTGTTTATTTTTTTACTTTTGCTTTCGGTTAATTTTAGTTTTTAGCGGCTTTTTTTTCGCATCATTCCTACTCCACGTTTTGGCAGTGAACCTGAGCTTACATCTTTGTTTACGTGTTCGATTTACTTTACACAAACATTTCCATTAAATATCGTCTTGTACACAATTTTATTCAAATCATTTTCGGGTAGCTACAATATTCAAGCACATGACAATAACATATATTACGATAGAAAATTGTTTAATGATTTGTTAAAAAAACAAATACAATTAAGCAGACGTAGGCAAAAAACAAAATCATTTGCAACAACCAGAGTGTTTACTGTAGTTTTTTTTTTTGAACTTTGTTTTACTAGTTTTTACTACACACGCTTTCCGAAAAAACTCATTTTGCATTACAAATAAACAATTTCGTATTAGTTTCAGGCCATTTACTATACACATATGTATAATGTACATACATATATTTATATATATATATATTTGTTAATTTATGAAATATCATCACAAAATTGATGAAGTCATGATTTAAATTTGTATTCTTATGGCTAACGATGCATTTTATCGGTGTGTTCTTTAAATTAAGACTAAACTTTGCAAATACAGATTTCAAACAAGCAAAAGTCCTAAATGAAAAAATTCTGAATAAAAAAAAAATGATATTTCGGTTTTATTCTTTGTTCTTGTGTGGATCTTAAAGCAGCTAAACTTAAAAGTAAATTGTATTTCGCTTGCATATTATATGTTAGTATATATATGTATTACATTATGTTTAATGATTTCTTTTCTTATTATTTTTTTTTATTTTTTTTTTATTATATTTTGTATTTATTGAAGAGCCGGCGATTTACAGCGTTTTTGCGCGATCCAATAAATCGCCAATGAACTTCGATATGTCCGATTGCGGGCGTTTGCAGACTGACAATAATCTCTGCATGAGACGAGAATTTATTTAATTTATTTATCTGCAAATATTGATTAATAAAAGGAATACTTACAATAAGATGAGATCTTCTTATGTCGTCTGTGTCCATGTCTAAGATTTCATCGATATCCACATCGATCGCCTCGCTCTGCAATACCCCAAAAGCAATTTATATAAGAAACTCGACTCGAGTCAGTTGGGAGCTGTCATCTTACCGGCGGATCAAAGAGCTTCTGCAGCTCATCGTATAGCCACATTTCGACGGCCAGACGCTTCCTGATCAGGCTCATCTGATGTGAGCCATATTTGGCGGTGAGGAACTTTTCCCGTCGCTCCTTGACCTCGGCGCCCTTCTCATTGAAGTTGACCCGCAGATTTGTTCGGTTCGGCGAGCGTTCGCAATCGTTCATCTGCTCCAGGCCGCACTGCATCTTCCAAGAGCTGTATGCACTGCTAGTCGTTGTCCGCGAATCAGTTGTTTTTTTATTATTTATTAATTAACACTTTTGCGTTGATTGAACTCGCAATTAATTGGCGTGGCTGCAATTGAAAGCGAACAGAAATTGATCTTTGAAATGCACTGCAAACAAATTTTGTATAAATGTTTTAACTGATGAATTAATTATAATATTATGCAATTGCAGCCGGGCGCTGCTTTCCTCATGCGTCATATACCAGAGGCACGTTCGATCTGCTTGGCCCATACCCATACGCATTCCAGTTATTAATGCCCGTTTTGGCCCAAAGGCATTTTCAAATTCCCGATGACTCACCCACAGCTTGCCACAGGCAGAGAAAGAGACAGAGAGAGGGAGAGAGGGAGCTACTCCTCTGCCTTGGCCCGGCTCTGTCTCTGTGCCCATAAAGTCAGACTCTGATTCATGCTCTTTTTTATTGTTTGGCTGTTGCTGGACTTGTTCTGGCTTTATCTATGGCCAAGATTTGACATGCCAACAAAGCGAAAAGGAATAATTGCCTGTCCACGTTTCACAGTTAATTTAATTAATGTGTAATGCATGTAATGAAAGCTCCACCGATTCGGCTGACATTTGACCTTTTTGTGAGCAGGAACATGCCTCCGCTGGACAACTGTCGACTGATAGTTGCAAAGTTTCAATTGTTGCCTTGATGAAGATAAATGAGAGCACTTGGAAAACTTATCCACATCGGAAAGTGTTTTCAATTGAAAATTACAAGCTGCTGCGAAACTTAAACAAATCAAATAAAGAATTAAGCTAACTAGAAACTTGGGTGAAATATACAGAAATCTAACACCAGAACCACATATTAAAATAAGAAAGTATTCTTTAAAAATGTTGACATACTATTTTTGACTTGGTTTAGTAGGTACATGGACTTTTTCCTAGTGGTTTTCATTGCTATTCAAGAGCTTCTGTTTATTAAATTGTTTATTCTATTCACAAGTTCTAAGACGAGTTCAATAAATTCTTACTTTAAACTAAATTTTCTGAGAACGTTGATGAGTTGGTTTAAAACAAAATTATAAATATCCACGATGGCATTATAGGCAGACAATTCGAGTTGTTGGCAGATCGCGGTTAGGGATTATAATCCTCCATTTCAAGGAGGAACCGCTTTGTTTAAAAAAAAAAAAAAAGATCAGCCAGTGTATTTTTTACAAGCCGAACTATAAATATAATTGTAAAGCTAAATTTTAAGAAAATATTCAACAATTCTGGTCCAGGTTTACGAACCGAACGAGCTAGAGACTATTTCCCTTGGTTTTGTGGACCTGATTTTATTATAATTTAAATAAAACAAATTCTTAATAGTTAATTAAGTTAAATAGTTGGTAGTTCTGCAATTGCAATAATCTATTAGATTCGCAATTCTATTCCCGTATTCCCAATTCCCGTATTTCCTGTTAAGGCCGAATTCCATGAAGAAATCAAATTTGTTTTTAGAAACAAATATTATTCTTCAGCTGTGCAAACAAACATTGATTGGGAAAATGTTTACAAAATTGAAACTAGATTTCGTAGGTATAAGGTATATGATTTGCACTTAATTCTTTATTTGCGTTTAAGTAGAAAAGTTTTTCCCGTTTGCTTGTTGTGTGTGAATCATTCAGTAAAAGAAATACTAATAAACAAAGTATAAGTACATGAACCATATCTTCAGAGGGAAGTACCAAGTATTTAGCCATAAGATTTATTCACGGCCTTTCCGAGAAAGAAGTGCCTATAGAATTTTATGGTAATACTTTGTAATATCTAAGGTGATGTGAATATAAATAAATAGGATAGATATGCCTTAGAGCTAGAGTCTGAAGAATGTGCATCAGTTGGTATATATGAAGATCATGATGGATGAGCCTGTTAATTTTGGAGAAGAAGTATTGCGACTAGGCTAAGGGTTCTCAGTACTCCCGACTTTTCCAATAATATTTGTTTATTCTTATGGTAAATGCCAATTTTAATTTCTAATTGGGCGGACATGGAAATTGGTCAGTTCTAGTTAATTGATTTGTAGTGCATTTGAAATGCAATTAGATTTCCAAATTGGCCACGGTATTGGTAGGGGTTAGGCTGATAGGGGGCGGGGCGGGGAGGGACTCTCTAATTTGAGGCTAGTCACATTTCCTTTCACAACGAATTAGCCAATAGGCAGGAGAACGAAAGCACGGGCTAAATTGAATCAAAACAGTTGTTGGCAAAGAAGGCAGGTGGAGCACACAGGTGAAACTATGCATGTGCCCCATCCCGGAAGTTTCCGCAACGTTGCACAGGTGAGGCAAGGTAAGGGGGTGGGGTGGGAAAACTGCGGCGTCTGTCGACAGTTACAATGTTGTTACAATTTTTTTTTGTTCATAGTTACCCAGCAATTGTAGTGTGCATGCAACGTGTTGCATGTTTTGCTGTTGCTGTTGCTGCTGCTTCTTCTTCTAGCGGCCATTGCAACATCATATTTATGCAAAGCTCTTGTTGCCGTTGTTGCTGCCACAACGTTAGATGTGGCAAGCAATAATAATAATAATAAAGCTAGTTGCCATGTACTTTAAAACTACGCCAAGCTAAAGTCAACGGTCAAATGTTTTTCTTTTATCTTTGAAAAATCCGCAGTTAAGTTTTTCCTATGCAAAACAATTTCTCACATTCCACAATTAGGGCTAAAGCTAAGCGACGCGTTTTAAGCAACGAGCGGCACGAACAGCGCATAAATCAGCGCAGCGCCTGAGAACTGAATAAACGCCTGCTAAATGCTATCATATCATGTCGAGCGGTCATCGTAATACACATAACATGCATTACACACTGGGCCAACGGAACCGCACAATTAGGCCTGATCTCAGGCAATTTCCGGTACACAAGAAATATTTAAGCACAAGCAAACAACCGAAAAAAAGAAAAAAGCCCAAAACAAGCAAAATTTACCCCCCTTCAAATGTCTCGTGTTACCTGCTGTGGCACCCGTTCTGCTCTCTCTCGCTCTCTCTCCCACCATCCCTCTTTCCTACCCCCTTCCTCACTCCACTCTCTCGCTCTCTTTGCTTTGCTTTGCTTTGACATGTTTCATAATTGCTTATGACTCTTAAGTAAATCTCGTATCAGATTTCGCCAGACAAGCACACACACACACACACACACGCACACACCTAGCAAACAGCCCAATTGAATGGTGTGAAAAAGATAGCAATAGCTGAGAAGTGTGCACATAACTCAGCAAAAACTCAACAGCATTGTTATTTATAGTTAATGGTCGGTGGAATATTATTTTTGTTTTATTTCTATTTTCTTTACATGCGGAAATCTTTGCCTTTCTGTTGCCACACACTCACACACATGCACACACAGCCTGCCAGTGTGTACGCTTGGCCTAAAATGCAGTGTGGCCAACAGTCAAAACTATTTCAATTCAATTTGCGGCAAAATTGAATATCTTTTTTTTTTTTTTTGTAGCTTTGTTTGGCATGTTGTGCGTGGGCTCAGTTGGGCGTATCTTGGGCTCAGAATTGGTGCCAGGCTCGTGTTGTCCCTGTTGCCATTGACATTTTTGCTGTTTTTTTTTGGGCCACGAAATTCGGTTGTATAGAGACATATGCAGTCGTTAGAAATGTCAGCGACAAAAATAAAGATTTTTCGCCTGAAATATGTTATAAATAAAAATAGCGAAATTGAGCACATTTTTCGTTTATTGCCGTGACAGCAAGAGAGAGATTAAATGGCATTAGCAGAGCTTAAAGCGGAATTGGCTAAACAGCACACGATTTTATTTATAGGGTTTTAATCGTAAATAGAAAAATTGGAAAATTGAAAATTAAAAAAGTGTAAAAATGTTTATATTGGCTAAATTTAAGAGCATACGTTTTTTTTGGAATTTTTCCCAACACTTGTTGAAAACATATTCCAGCGTTGACAAAATTGGGAGCTCTTCTGACTTATCATTTCTTTTCTATATTTATATTAAACATTTGCCGATATTCAAATAGATAAACAAATGTTGTTTTCCCATTGTTATCATGATCATAAAAATGTAATCAGCCGCAATCCTAAAATGATATCAGCTAAACACATTTAAGAAATCCCATAGAAACAAGAAACTACGAGAAATTTTTGAAATAATTTTCGTTTCCTTTAAATAAATATCTTTTACGAAAGGAGCCTTAAACTAAAGCTATGTTCAGGCATCAACAATTTTCAAATATTCCCATCAGCTTACGTAAAAAAAAAGTAGAATGTCATCAAAGATAAGAGCAACATAATAGCAAGAGTTCATATATACTACCCCAACAGGGATTAAAATTCAGCAATCATATAATTCATAATGTTTCAGTTACCCTAAGAAGAATATAATACCCTTAATATTCAATCAGTTGAGGCTAATCAAATTTTGTTATACTTTGTCAAACCGAAACACGAGCCAATTAACAAAACGCATATTTGATGAGCCATCATATTTACGAGAACAAAAACTCGAAAATAAAAAGCAGAGCAGCATTCAAAAATAAAGAAGAAGAGCAGATGCCAAAAAAGGAACGAATGGGTAACGACAGCTTCCATCTAATTGATTTTTAAGCATCGTCCAATCTGAACGCCAGCGGGCGCCCTGTCATCTTTTATGGCACACTCATAGCGCCCCCCCTGCCACCTTGTTGTCCATTTATGGCAAACATGCAAATCACATGCCACAAATTCGAGAAGTGGCGCAATTGCCGTTAAGACCTTTTACGACTTCGTTGTGGCCACTTTTGATATATATATATATACACATATATATATACATAGGTGCACAAATCGCGATTTATCGACAAGGCCTGGCGCAAAAAGTCTATGCTAATTTCAAGGAAATTACCACAAACGCTTAATTATAGATTAATAGCTGTGTCCATTTATGGTGTTATGGTACACAAACCAAAAAGAGTTCATTAAGGAAGAGCCTTTAATGATAAAATGACTGACTTTAAGATATCCTGTATGAATTCTGTTCTTCTGGATTTGGACTATTCGAGAATCTAACTTAAACTTTTGCTAAGAAGATTTGCCTAAAAAATCAAGATTTAGATATTGACTTTTAACGATTGCTTGGAAACGGAGCATGATATACATTACCATAAAAAAAATATACCCCTTTTACACATTTTTATTGGGTATATCATATCATATATTGAATTCAGCTTGCGGAATGTGATCGAGAGAATATCCATTTTAAGCTGTTGTTAAACAGGATTGTGCCAATTTTTAAAATGCTATTTTGTTGAGTTTTTTTTTTAACAATTTTAAATAAATAAATTATATTTATTAGAGAGCAGCTTATAAAAATCTCTGTGTGCATTCTTTTATATCCTAACTTTGAATTTCGAAACTCAGGATAATTTCTCATTACTTAGAAATTTTTAAGACTCCATCTTGAAAATCTTCCTAAAATTTAGGAAAATATGAAAAAAGTAATATGCTCTTTAAAAACAATATAACATAGCTTTCAGATAGATTACAAGCACCTGATTCCACGATAAAAATAGTAAACAAAAATTAGTTTGGCTCATTCTCTGCTTGTAATTTATTTCTGGATTGCGTTGTATCTCAGTTCTCCGAGTGTTTTTTGAGTGTCTGCCAAAAAAAAAAAATTGTTTTTGGGGCGTTGCGACTTAAGTTTTCGCATCATTTGAACATTTGTGCGGTTTTATGGGTTTAATGTGTGTATTTTATTTTTTATGCCCAACTTGCGCACGGTCCTAAATTGGGCTAATGACTGCAGACTGCGGTTTGTGTATTTGTGGCATTTATTTCAAATTGAAATGGAATCCAAAACATAGAACTATGGTCCGTAAGCTTTTACTAAGCCAGGGGAAAAAAACCGAACATAGATTAACATAAACGAAATCAAATATACAAAAGAAATGCAAATAGCAAAAGCGACTGAGAAATGGTCGAGGCAAAAGAAAGAGTCTATCGTGTAGAGGTGTAGAGGAATAAATATGATAAGGCATTGAAAATGAGTTCATTAAGTCAAAACGGGGCAAAGCCAAGCGTGGCATTAACCCATATTGAAAACCAGTTGCAGCTCACATGAACACGGATATCTGAGAGAGAGAGAGAGGGAGAGAGAGAGAGAGAGGGAGAGAGGGAGAGAGGGATATTGATTTTGAAATTCGAAATTCATTCATACGAGTTTCCATAAGAGGTTTTCAGCTGTTCAGCTTGAGAAAAGTGAAATGTGAAATGTAAAGAAAGAAGATACCCAGCCATACGAAGCATACACAAATATTCCAGTTTTGTGTATGCAAATGTTTATGATTGGAAAATAAAAACCAGAGATATCAGGAATATATTTTCCAAGCTCAAGCATTTTATATATGTATGCCTGACACTTGACTAGCCTAGACTGGGCTTGGAATCGGGTCTATTAATATTACTTATTATTTTTCATGCGTCAGCTTATCAGGTAGACATTACAATAAATTATATTTTATTTGTATTACAGCAGCTGACGCATTACATAAACGGGGCGATAACCCGCAGCTGCCACAATCTCAGGCCATAGAAAATTTCCATAAATACTCATAAATATCAATAAATAATAATCATATTAATGATAATAATCATCGAACAACGCAAAAAGTTTTGTTTCGGCAAATTAAACACTTTTCAATGGCAATTGAATTTTCTCTGATTTTTTCTTCACACCTCAATCATGATTGATTGATCTGTGTGCGCCCAGCCCCGCAGCAAGCGTTCCCTCCGCTTGATGTATGCTAATTTATAGGCGCGAATTCCAATATTTGCGCATTTGTGTTGAGTCTTTTATGCGCAAATTTATCTTGAATACATTTAAATTAATCGGCAGACTACAAACAGAAAAAAAACAACAACAAAAAACCGGCAAAAAAATTTAGAAAAACGTGCTGGCAGCCAAATGAATCTATTTATCAAAATCAGTCGCTAATAGACGACTGACAGATACAGATACAAAAGTTCAGATGCAATTTTATGGACATTAAAATGTTATATAATAAAGAAATGCAGTAGCTAAGAAATTGATAACATAGAGATACCCTTTATATATTTTACACTACAATTTTTATCCATCGAAATTGATGTTCAATGGGCAAATTGTTGCTTCAACATGTTAAAACAAGTAAAAGGTTCTAGTCGGAAGCTCCCGACTAGGGTATACCCTGATCCCTCTTCTTCCAACATCAAATGCATATATATATTCTATTTTAGAAGCTATATGTCAAGTTTGGCGACTCTAGCTCTTATTATTTACCAAAATTGCCCAAAAAACAGGATATCGATATCGATTTTTATCGATTGCTTGGAAACGGAGTAAGCTATCGATTATCGGAAACAAACTGGATCTGCGCGGGAACTAGGAGCATCTAAATCTATAATTTTAAGTCTCTAGCTCTTATAGGTTCTGAGATCCTTGCGTACATACATATGGACGGACGGACGGACGGACAGACAGACGGACATTGACTCGGCTATTGATGCTGATCAAGAATATATATACTTTATGGGGTCGGAGATGCTTCCTTCTGCCTGTTACATACATTTGGATTTCGCACAAATACAATATACCCTTATACCCATTTTTAATGGGTTCAGGGTATAAAAATAAATATTCTTGATATGTGTGTGGTAAAAGTGGAATAAGTTGAGTGAAGTTACTCAAATATATATAGAATATTATTGGTTTATCAATAATTAAAACGAGAGAATAAGGTTAAATCTCCTTGTAATTTCCCTTTCATTGCTAAAAATATTTGAGCAATAAATTAAATTCGAAATTGTGCACACGATTACCCGTAATAAATATAATCTCTATATATAAAAGTGTTTGACCTGACTGATTGATTGGTGATCAACGCGCAGCCCACACCGTACGAGCTAGGTAGTTGAAGTTTTCACTGAAGTTACCTTATGTGATGAAAGTGCACGTCAATTCGTCCTTGCTGGAGAGATTTGGGGTGTGACGGTTCGCGCTTAAATGGATTTTTAATGATCTACATGAAACATCATTTAAGACGTGTTTCACACTTAACGCAGACACCAAGCTTGCTTGGTAGAAATGTGATTCATACATACATACATACATACATACATACATACATACATACATACATACATACATACATACATACATACATACATACATACATACATACATACATACATACATACATACATACATACATACATACATACATACATACATACGTACATACATACGTACATACATACATACATACATACATACATACATACATACATACATACATACATACATACATACATACATACATACGTACATATATACGCACATACATACGTACATATATACGTACATACATACGTACATACATACGCACATACATACGCACATACATACGTACATACATACGTACATACATACGTACATACCTACATACATACCTACATACATACCTACATACATACCTACATACATACCTATATACCTACCTACATACATAACTACATACAAACCTACACGCATACCTACGTACATATGTATATACGTACATATGTACATACGTACAACAAAAAAAAAAACAAGAAAAAAAAACAACAAAAAAAGTACAAAAAAAAAATACCAAAAAAAAACACCACTTCTAGCTAAGCATGAAAAACTGCAGAGCCTACTTGAATTCTTGAGAATCGAGGAGGAGAGCACTTGCTAGAAATTCGTTTTATTTAAATTTGCAGCACAGCGATAAACAAGCTTCGTCTGCGTTTTGTATTAAGAAACAAGCATGCATGCATACATATATACATAAATGCATACATACACATACACACACACACACACACACACACACACATACACACAAACACACACACATATATATAATAGTTAAGTGTGTTCGTAAAAATTACCTGTATTATTCCTGCTTTTAGGCTAACATTTTTATGGATAAACAAATATTATTCTATAAATATATTAATAAATTAACATAAATTTTAAATATATTGTTAATAAACATATATTCTATATATCTACATATATATATAAATATAGCAAAACAGAAACGAGGCACATATAAAAAGATGTATAAAAGCCAATATATAAGATTAAGCCCCCATTGACATTGTGTTCATAAATTTTCTCAATTTTCCTTTCTCTATGTGGAATATTTTTAAGTCAACGCCAGCTCCAACCTACGCAAGCCCGCATTTCCTGCTAATTGTTGTTGTTTTTCATTCAGCCCACACGAAGAATAAAAAAAATAAAGCTACAAGAAGAAAACTTCAGCGCAATAAATTCAATTAAAAACAAATAAACCGAAAACTGAGCAAAACTGAACAGAAAACATTTCCACAATCAAGGCACAATCATTCAGTATATGAGTCCATATATGTCCATATAGGAAAGCAATAAGATCAGGTTCCCGTCGAAGTTCGATGGACGTTGCGACTCGGTTGAGCTGCGTTTTGGGTTTCGGGCTCGAGAACGTTGTGTAAGACGAATTTATATTATATGTATATATATATATACATATATATTTGTGTTATTCAAAAAGCCAATTTGCCTTATTGCTTATTCATTTCAAAAGCGTTCTTTGGCCCCCCGCAACATGGCTTTAATCAATTTTGCGCACATGAAACAAAGAAAAAATGAAAAAAAAAAAAAACTAAATGAGGTTACGCTGCGGGCTGTAAAAACCCAAAAAGAGAAAAAAAATGCGGCTTATGGCTAAATAATTACAAGTGAAAACACCTACGAGATACACGATCTGTGCGGTGTCAAGTAGCCGGGCCAATAGGCTGGCCGCCACTCACTCAGTCAGTCACTCAGTCAGTCAGTCAGTCAGTTAGTCAATCTGTCAAGTCAAGTGCGCCAAGTTCGTTGACCCTGGCCAGAACTAATGGAGTCATATTCAAATGGCCAAAATGAATTGTCATGCCATATTTAGTTGGCCAAAAAGTTTTTCCAGCCAATTGCTTGTTCTCAGAAAATAATAATAAAAATTAAAAAAAAAAAACTCTGCTCTAGCCTACTTGACATCGGGAAAAAGACAAATAAAAAAGAAAAAAACGACTGTGTTTTCCAGCCAATTTTTCGTATTTGTTGCTTAATTTATTGTTTGCGCAATGCTTTTGTGCGGCGCAAGATTGCGTCATGGAGTCCGTTGATGGAAAACAAACATTCGAATAGGTGTGCGAGAGTTCTCAAATACATTTCTGAGCATTCAGTGTGTGTGCTGGCCAGATTGTTTATAAATAGATGGATTTTGTCATTGGCCTAAAGATTTTTGGCCGACATTTTGCGAGACACTGTCAACTTAAGTTGTGGGAACTTTTTCGTTGGACAACATTAGAAATGTATGCAACCACTTAAAAAAAAATAAAAGAGGGAATCAAAACGAGGCAAGGTTTATTTTGATGTCAGAAATGTTTTGCCTCGATCAAAGCTGTTCTGGGAAACTATCTATGCTTATCTGAGAAACGCACACATTTCATTTCCTTATAACAAACCATCTAAGGCCCTGCTGATATAGTGCACTATTTACACGACTTATCAGGAACTGTGCAGCAGCAGCAGCAGCAGCATTTTATCAAAGTCAAAGCTGTAGAACTCGATGCCGACGTCAGACCCAATCGATAATGTAAACATAACTCCCCGAACTCAGACGCAATTCAAAGTCAAAGCCGTACAATGGCAATGGTGTGGCTGAGGGGCGAGAGGAGGCAGGTTTAAGGTTCTCTAACAAAGTCGAATGCGATAGAAGCACAATATGTTGTACGCGCTATATGTGAACCGAAAGGCAATAAAATGAAAGAACTTAAGAAAAGATAGGACCGAAGTTTAAATACCCTTGAAGGTTATGAACCATATATTTCATAGAATATAGATTCTATATAGATAAAAAATTTCAGTTTTTCATTAAAATTTGGTGCAAAACATGAACACATATCATACATATATCAGGTTTGAACATATAATCTCAAGAGCGAACAGTTCTGGCCACGTAAATATGTCTAAAATGATTATTTCAATATGTTACACAAAACGTGACAAATGTGTTATACCCGGTCTATGCAAGGGCGTAACACAGAATATGTATACAATATGAACGATATCTATAAATAGCGACGTTTGTGATAAATAATGCAATAGAAATTGTGCGGGTCTCGCTTTGCACTTGGCGTACGCGAGGAGAGAGAGGAGAGAGCGAAAGAGATCAGGGGCAGGGGCTGTGTGATGGGGTGGGCTATGGGGGAATGGCAGTTGTTCATCACAAGTTGTGACCAGCACAAATCACGAAAATCACGCAAAATGCACGCAAACAACGCCTCGCAGCGGGGGCGGGGGCGTGGGGCGTGAGGTCGCGGCTTTGGCTGTTTATTTATTTATTTATGAATGCGGCAAGCTATTTACGTATGTATGTGTGTGTGTGTATATGCAGTTATATGCTATACATAACGGCTGTTGTCGGTCGCCTGGCAATGATGGAGGCCGTAAAGACGTCAAGCACACATCTCCATATGCCCACAGCACACATACACACATGAGCAGCAATGTGTGTGTGTGTGTGTGTGTGTGTGTGGGCTCGACTGCACGATTAGCGCACAAGATGCATTTAGCTGCGAATATTGATACAATGCAACACTCTATCAATATGTACATAAAGATGTCTTGTAAATATTAAAAAGAAAAAGAGAAATAAACAAGGGAAAATTGCAATCTACGGCAAGTCGCAGACTTATTACCCTTTGGACATATATGACATTATTTGTTTGAATATATTACATTATATTACAAAAACTATATTATATTATATTGTATTGTGTCATAGATGCAGACATCCGATCCGCCTGAGGATCGAGAAAAAATATATATATTTCCTATGAGGAAGTCTTCTTTTATGCGTTACACATTCAGTGACAAAGTTGTTATACCCTCGACAAGTGTATGGACATACAGTTTTATGAAGCACACTCACATTACACATACGCCCCGTCTGCCAACGCCTGACACTAGGTTAAAGTTCAATGGAACGTGCGCTCAGTTCGGCTCTGCTCCATTATCTGACCGTCTGTGATTATGTGCGCCTGATAAAAATTCTGGTTTCTCCGATACTTTATGAATATATAGCATATATATTAGTTGCTGTAATTGACCGCAGCTTTAATTGGATTGATATTGAAACACCTGCCATTGATTCAGCTCTTTTTAAATCAGCGAAAATAATATATTTATTATTATTATTTATTATATACACAAAGAAATGGCAGCTGTTTCGTAAAGGGTGTATATTTATTTGTATAAAGCTGCTTTTCAATCGCAGGCCCAAAAAATGTATCGACCCGGCCAATTGGCAAAATTTTAATTGCCTTAATATCCGGCTGGCGTTGATCTGAACGTCAACATGCTGACTGACATCCGACAGCTGGTTAAATATTTATCAGGCAGTTGACGCTACTTTGACATTTTGCCAGCTAGGCCGCATAAAATATACATAATGCCAACAATTTTTGGATTTGGGTCGTGAAATTGAAATGTTTAACAACTCTTCAGCTTGAAAATCAAATATTAACAATTATTCTGCTTGCCGTACTGCATAAGGCCTAGTTAAATGTAGCTCCAAACAGCCATTTTGAGTTCTTAAATAAAATAATGAGAAATAGCTGTCAATATACGAAAACCGATGAAAAACATAGTTAGATTATGTTTCGCATTAAAAAATGTGGCAAGTGCCAGAGAGATTTGCTAGAGATGAAGGTTTTTGATTGATTGTATACTCTGGAAAATAGGTAAAAAGGGTATAATGTTGGTGTGCAAATGTATGTAACAGGCTGATCTTGAACTTGATCCATATCAATAGTCGAGTCGAGTCGAGTGCGGTCTCTGTCCATTCGACTTATAAATTATATTACAAAACTTAAAAAATTTGAAAGTCTGCTTAACAAAATATTACAAAATTAAAAAACTTTTTTTGTTTATAAGTATAAACAAAAGAATAGCTATTTTATTCTTCACAATTGTCAAAAGCAATTCATTTGCCTTAAACGTCTTTAATTCCGCTTTATTGTTTTTTTTTTTTTTGACAACAAACTCAAGTCTCTGGCAATGTTTATTTTCACATTGCACTCTCTGATAAATTAGTTAATTGCGTTAAAGCCCGCATTTCATTAGTTAATTATGTGCAAGCTGCAAATATAAATAATTGAGCCACAATAAAAGGTTATTTAAGACAGAAATAAATATTTATGAGAATTATGAAAACATGCAAATACAAGAAGAATATATATATATATATATGGCGATCTGAATAAAAAGTTCGTCACGAACGTAACCGAACCCAAATGTAGCTCATTTGTATGTGCTGCAAGGCTTTCAATTAGAAGCAGAAGCAGCAAACAGACTCAATTTCATATATTATAGTTTGATATCTTCGTTAATTTCTATACATATTATCTAGCTGGTGTCTCCTTCACTTAACGTGTCTGACATTTCCGCTGGCAGAGATATGGCCAAGGCGGCAATTGGGCTTTTGTCTATATGCGAGACACGTCGCCTCTTGCTGATTAATCTTTTTGACGAAATCTTTCATGGAGCATGCTCACATTTTCAGACATTGGGGTTTGGCACTTTTCTCAGATTTCTGGATTTATTTGTTTATGTTGTTTTGCGGCTTTTGCCTGCGGATGTTTTTGTGAACATGCTGCTCTCAAAATATTGTTTAATTTCGATTAAATTTATGGCCATTTGACGCAGAACAAGCGTCATAATTAATGCTGCTAGTTGGGGTCAAGACTTTAAACTCTGGCGAAGGTCGAGCTTGTTGTTCTAAAAGCAACAAAAGAGATTATCTTGCGATCTGAAAACTGCAAAAATAATACAAATAAATAAATACAAAGACGACAGCGTATCTTTCAATCAATGTTTAAACAATTATTTCAAATACAATAGAGGGGGAGCACTTGGGCAAAAACTCAGGCGCTTTGTTATTAACGCTGAGGTCAAATCGGGCGAAACGCACATCTGGCCATCCACGTGAGTGTGTGTTTGCCTTGAGAATGTCTTAATATGTGTGTAATGACTTTAAGATACATTTGTATCTTTTGCAGACACACAGCACCCTGTAAACGTATCGATTAATGACTTTCAGATACATTTGTATCTTTTGCAGACACACAGCACCCTGTAAACGTATCTGTTAATGATTTTAAGATATATTTGTATCTTTTACAGTCGCAGCACCCTGCAAATTCAACGACTAATGACTTAAAGATACATTTGTATCTTTTACAGCCGCAACACCCTGTAAACGTATCGATTGGGCGGACAAACAAAGCACACGGCGCAAAACAAAATACAATCTATGTAAACATGTCAGAATCCAACTCGTGTGTCCAATACTTAATGTATCTTGTGCATCGATCTTCTACTACTTCTTCTACTTCTTCGGTTTTTTTTTGTGTTTTTTGTTTTTCCGCTTGCTCTGCAACGAGTGATTAGACACACACAAGAGGCAGCGGCAAATGTTATGGCAGCAATAAAACCAGGTTACAAAATGCAGCCAGACACAACATAAAACTCGCAAACGGCACACTTAAAAATCAGCACAGAAGCGCGCAGAGAGAAATAACATCAATAAAACGCGAATGGAGGTAAAAAAAAGTGAGTCTGTCGATTGATAAAAAGTCTATTAAAAAGAATTATGTTATGCTTAGACTCCACTACAAAGAAAGTCCATGTCGCATATCCAGCAACTTTTCTAGCTTCGAGCCAATCCCAACTTCGATTCACGCACCAAAAGATACTTTTCGCTTGGGTTCAACAAAAATGTTGCAGCTTTCGATAAGGTTGCATCCGAAAACTTTTTAATTAATTTGCTTTTAAATTTTCAACAATAGACCAAGCAACTATGCAATTTCGGGCGAGATTTGTTTGTGACACATTTTAATGGCACAAAACAACTTATTTGCATTTTAAAAAGCTAAAAGTTGTAATTTAACAAGTTTTTTGATGCAAAGCATTTGATGGAAATCCAATTTATAAAATCATTTTGATTTTACTTAACCAGAAAGTTAGCTTAACAATAAATATTTTGCTATTTTTCATTTCGCTCTTTAATTAAAATTCCTTTGTTCACCTGGCTGAATGAATTTTACGTGCAATTTGCAATTGGCATATAAAATGTAATTAAAGCTGGCATTTGCCACTGTTGGCCATCGCAGCCAAGTTCTACTGTACCCAGTGACTAACTAACAACGCTTTTCAACTTCTGTGTTGGATTTGATGCTCATCTAATGTGGCTGCTCCCAAGCCCCAAGCCCCAAGCCCCGGACTGCGACTGCGGCTGCGACGGCGACGGAGACGGCGACTGCGACTGCGACTGAAGCGTGAAGCGCAGTTGCGTTTTCGTTACGTTTGGCTGAATGCGTAGCCAACGGCAGAGCAGGGCAGTCCAGAGACGACCACCCTCCCGGCCAATAAAAAAAAAAAAAGAAGTAGTAGTAGAAGCTTCACATATGAAGTTGTAAATATGTAGGAGCTGGCTGAAATAAACGAACCAGCCACTGCATAAAATTCCTCAGCTCGACACGCACACACACACACTAATAGAGAGAGGGAGCAGCTTCTGTGCCGCAATGTCTGGTGCTCAAACCGGGCAGGTGGCTAGCTGGGCGCGCGCACGCTTCTAGCCAGGCTGGTCGGGTCTGGCCTGGCCTGGTCTGGTCTGGTCTGGCCGGAACGCTTGACCGGCTGATGATGCGCGGCCTCGACTCGACTGACTGGCCAACAACTTGTGCACATATTGGCATATTTTCCGGTTCTAGGCAAGAAGAAAGTGCAGACAGACGCTGGCAGCCGCTATTCGCATAAATATTAAACGGCCATCAAATAATAATATAATAAATAATAATAATAATATGTCAAAATTACTTTGCTTGTTTTTTCTTGGCAGCTTTCCAGGGATTTCGCAATTTGTTGTTTATTTTATTTATTTATATTTTTTTGGCAATTTCACTTGTAGTGATTTTTAATTATTTATTTGTGCTTTAACTGTTTTTGGATTTTCCACTTTTCTGCGGCTAATGAAATTTTCATGTGCACGAGAGCACAATGAGGGCGCACCGTGTGTACACACACACACACAGACACAGACAGGCAGAACAACTCACACTCTGTTAAACACACAGACACACAGATAAACGCGACACGAGACAAAGTGTTTATTTAACTGTTTTTGTTTATTAGTTTGTTAGGCGGCAAAGTCAAGCGTATCAATGCGAAAGAAACGCGCAGCCGATGAGCACCATTAAAAGACTGAAACTGAACTGAAAGCAGAGCCGAATTCGTAGCCAATTGCAGCCTGAGAGATACACAAAAATGTTAACGGCAGCCCGGCATGTCTGTTAACATGCAAAGAGAGCATAGAGCCAACGCATCGCTCTGTTAACATAACATAGTCCCGTCTCTTAAGTGGGCTGTGCGCGTTGATTGACTGTTGATTTGTGGGCTTTCCATGGTGCGATTAATGACAAGAGCTCAGCGGATGGCCGCACAATATGTTAAGCTTGGCTGCGCCGACTTAGTTGGAGTTAATGTTGTTCTTGTTGTTGTTGCTGCTGTCGTTGTTGTTGTTGTATCTGTAACCACAGATTACAAAGCGCTAGAGGCGCAAAAATCTCACTGTGCGATCCAATTTTAGTTTTTAGTTATGCATCAAAAATGAACAACATACAATTTTAAATACATTTCGCATAACGAACCGGTATAAATCTATGGACAATCCGCTTAAGTAACATATATATAGAATATAACATATATCCTATTAACATATCCATAACATATAGTTTTTATAAAATTGAATTTAAAAAGCATCTGTGATTTAATTGACAGGCATTAATAATTTCGAAAATATCTTGATTTTATAATATATTTTGATATTTTACATTAAATGCATAATATGATATTAAATAAATAAATTAATTAATGAAAACTGATTTTACTTTCACTTTATTTGATGGACATTTTTTTTACATCTGACTTTCCAAATTTTAACTAAAATGCTCTTCAAAGATTATTCAATCAAATGTGCTCGAATAAAATAACTTGGGCCCCATACTTGTAGCTGTATTTGGGATCAAACTTGCAGAGAGTGATTACATTTCCTAGGTACATTTCTGGGGCACATTTCTTGGGTACATTTCTTTGCAACATAATTAGTAGTATCACAGACATCAGGCAATTAAAGCATCGTATCGAGCATTAGTCGTAGCTACGCCTACTCGCTGTGGCCCTTACAATGATAGCTCACTGTACGGGTATCCCATAGCGTTAAATGTCACGCTGTTGAGCATTGGCAATGGCCATGGCCATGCTTAGAATGCCAGAAACAAAAGGCGCCGCCAATGTGCAACAAAAAATAAAGCACAAATGCAAACCAAACGGGTCACGATTACAGTTGGAGCTGGAGTGTGTGTTTGGGCTGTTGGGCACAGCGGGGCGTTAGCAGCAGCAGCGCTGGCATGGGTCGTAACAGACGCTTAACAGTGCGAGAGCGGCAGCTGTTAAGCAACAGAAGCAGCCAGTTTGGGCACGCGACAATATCAATAACAAAATCAACTACTGACTGATAGATGGATGGTTTGATTTTCACAAATGTGACAGACGTCAGTCAAAACTGTCAGCGGCAGCATTTAAGAAAATCGATAGATAAATAGATACTTAAACATTGGCTTAAATCGTTGTTGTAGCCAGCTTTTGGCTTTAACTTTTAATGAGCCGCCGTTTTGCTCTGCCTGACATCTCATTCATTACGGCGCGTTTCTTTTTATACTTAGCATCTACTAATGTACACAGTATATATATATGTGTATAATTTTATACCTAAACTGTTGTAGCTCTTTGCTGTGCGCCTTTGCCATTAAGCATTAGCCACTTGGCATTTGCCATTGTTTCGAGGCACTGCGTTTAACTGGCAGCTAGCGTTCCCATTGTTGTTGCCATTCTCTTTTCGGCTCGCAACTAATCAAATATTAATGCGCTGGCATTTAAATAATGCAGTAGCTACTGTATTTTCACTTTTTTTTCCGGGCCCAAGCATATTGCATAAGCTAAGGAAAGTATTTTTGTGCGCTGCCCACGCGGCGTATGCGCAATTTTGATGTATTTAAATATTTAATGCCAAGTCAAGAGTCCAATTCGTTGACCCTTCCAGCCCTGCCCAGACACATCTTATGCTACCTCTGCTCCACAGCCTCACTTGGCTATTTGCTTGTGTGATTCTGAAGTTTAAAGAAGCATTGAACTTTTACAGCTGCCAAGTTCAAGAGTTCATCGCGGCCAGCAGCAGCATCTGTTGTTGTTTTTAGCCCAAAGTCAATGTTTTCTAATGTGCCTTGCAGTGCCTGCCGAGTGGGGTATATCTATTTTGAGCACACAGAATGGCACATATTGGAAAAATATGTCCATCAAAAATGGTAACAATAATAATAATATATACAATAATTAAAATATAGCTTAAAAGGACCAACAGATCTAGTCAATCGATGGCTTTGGTGTCAACTTGCCGATCCTCAGCCAAACAACTCAACGAAAATTAGTCAGCATTAAAGATGTAAATAAGAACTTAAAAGAAAATTTACCTCTTTATGCATCTGATTCAGGCTGTAGATCTCAGTTTCCTGGTGAAAATACACTGTTAAATGTTAACTCTGTTCGTTAACATAAATCTGTTAAATGTTAAATGTCTGTTAATCTTTGTTAATGCAAACACACTCATAGTTTAACATAGCTGGAGTATTTTTCCAGGGCATCTCTTAGTGCAGCAACTTGTTATCCTATCGCATACTTAGCATATTCTCATGCTTATGGCTCTTGTTGCGCTTTTATTGTGCGGCCAAGGCATTCGAACCCACAACTACGCTCTCCTTGGCTTGACTCAGCACGGCGCGTTCCCTTCCTTTGTGGCGTCTGCCATGTTGTTTTGGCCACTTGAAGGTTCCTTGACGCGACGTCTCCGATGCCACAGGACACAATGGGCAAAGTCGCTTTATGCGAGGCGTTCGCCTGTTGGCGCTGCCATTAATTCTATTTGGCCGTCTGCTCCTTTATGCTATCAATGGCCCGGCATGCCACGCCCTGCTCCCATTATCCCTTTCCAGCATAAAATTAGTAAAGCAGTCGCGACTTAGTCGGAATTTTTGTTGTATTCCTTGTCTCTTGTTTGCTTTTCCGAATATATTCTGGCATAATTAATGGTCAGTTCGTCAGCTCATCAGCTAAGCTAAGGGGCTGCGGGGAGGGGCTGTGGGGGGTGTGTCCGTCACGCATAATTATCTGCGATGCGATATTTGGCAAGTTTATCGGTCTGCGAATGCTTCAGGTAAATGTGTTCTTGGGGGAGTTGTCTACTAGTTAAAGTGCTTCGTTAAAATTAAATTAAATTATTTGTTATGCTCGAAACTTTGTATTAATTGTAAAAGGTGAAGAAATATTTCTGTGTTCAAATCTGTTGCAGATACATAGAAAATCTTATCTTGACCTTAAAACAGTTTTTGTTAATTTTATTATGTACGAATAAGTTGAATTGTATTTATTTATTAAAGTTGAATTAAAGTAGTTCTCTAATAACATTAAATTTAAAAATAAATCAAATGAATAATACAAAAAAAAAAAAAATAATATAACAATGTTTGATATATATCAAAATGCGTTTATTTTTCAAAACCGTTTTCCATTTTGTGAAAACAACGAGAAAGAAAGGCTATCTTCGGCACGCCGAAGATCTAATACCCTTGCAGACCTTGATGATTTTTTTGAGTATCTCGGCCAAATAATGCCCGATTAAATCACGCTTGGTCTACTTTTTGAACGACGACTTTTTTTTAATATATTAAATATTATTTATTTCAGGTAAATACAGTCACAACTTGACAAAAGGGAGGACAGAAGGAAAAAAGCTGGAAAAGACAAGCTTGGGCAACGCCGGATAATACCCGCTAAGTGTAGATACATGAAACAAAAACTAAATGTTCAAACGCTGCAAAACATAAACTTTTTTAAATAACTATATAAATAATAATTAAGCAATGAAAATAAGATATTATGAAACAAAATAAATATATTGAAAAATAAATCAATTCTGTTTTTTTGCTTGTGAGGAATTTTTTGGGCAGGTAAGGTGAGTAATTCGGGAGAGTCGACATAGCTTCGCTATGTAAAAAAACGTCTGATTTTCATTTTGAAAGAGATATGACGTTTCGAAACGACATAGCTCCGCCGAGATATTCTGTCGTTTTGAAGCGACATAGCTCCGCCGCGGAAGACAACTCACGGGTGATATGTCGTTTCAAAACGACATAACTCCGCGAAGAAAACGTGATGCAACTTGCAATTTTGTCGATATATATTATATAGTGGTCCGATCTTAATAGGATTTTGCATATATATGAGGAGCATAGTAAAACTAATAAATGCCAAGTTTGGTGAAGATATCTTGACAAACAAAATGTTTTTTCATACAAAAACTTAATTTTCGACCGATCGTTCCTATGGCAGCTATATGATATAGTGGTCCGATCTTAATAGGATTTTGCATACATATGAGGAGCATAGTAAAACTAATAAATGCCAAGTTTGGTGAAGATATCTTGATAAACAAAATGTTTTTTCATACAAAAACTTAATTTTCGACTGATCGTTCCTATGACAACTATATGATATAGTGGTCCGATCCAGCTGGTTTTGACATATGTGCTGCGTGCAACAGAAAGAGGAACTTCTGCAAAGTAACATTAAGATAGCTTTAAAACTGAGAGAGCTGTTGATGAGGATCAAGAATATATATACTTTATGGGGTCGGAGATGTCTCCTTGTATGCGTTACACATTTCACGACAAAATTATAATACCCTCTGCAAGGGTATAAAAAACGTAATGAATTTTATATAAATACGGCTAGGCTCTGCTAGCCTTTATCCATGTCTTAAATATTGGAATTCTGGATTGAAAACAGTTTGGTTCAGAATCAATTTCCAGTCTTTTACATTAGAATGTCACTGTTATTATATTATTGGAATTTATGTAACATATTAACATATCAATTTTTATGTTCTGTTTTAAGATGTTCAATAAGACGCTTTTAGATTTTTTACCAGTGCGAAACTTAATTTATTTTATTTGCTAAACCTTCAGTCGTATTACGTATGCTGTCACACATTTTGCTGTTATTTGCGGTTTCTTTAAGCTGTGCCATGCTAAAAAGACTCCACTTAAATCAAAAGTTTGTAACTTTATAATATAGGCAAGCCAAAACAAACATTGCTTGGGCCTTCATTGTTGTCGGCTTAATGTAAATTTCTATTGGCACTTTTAATTAAAGTTAAATCGCGCTATAATTTCTATGAGCGCAAAAAAAAATAAGACGCTAAGCTATATTTATGAGGCAAAGCCTAGCTAAAAGCCCAGCAGAGGCTTAGGTTATGTGCCTCGAGGGGGGTTTCAACTAAAATATATTTTAATAAATAAATGAACCTTTTTTCAGTTTTGACTCGGCTAGTTTTGCCAGATATTTGCACTCTTACTATTCGGCATTTGCTTTTCTTTTGTCCAACCCCCTTTTAATTAGTTCGTGCACGCCACTGCGCAGCTTGCCAGCAATTTGTCTTACAGCTTTTCTCATGTGGCTTTCGCCTGAGACAAGCTTCATTCAGAATTCTTTTTATTTTCAACGCTTTGAATAAGTGACTCGCCAGCCAGCGGCTTAGATGAATGAAGTTTTGGCCACTGTTTCGCAGCAGCAGCAACAAAAGTCCAGAATACAATATTTTCCAGTTAAGACCCAAACCAGTTTTGGGATGACAACAGCTCACCTGTTTCACGGCCACGGCGGAGATTTGTACGGGAGCTATGCGGCCCTCTGTCAGACATAGAGGGATGTCGCGTCTGTGCAGCATACAACCCCAGATGAAAGTCCCTGTGTGTGTGTGTGTGGATTTTCATTTGGTTAAATGCACGAATTTTACGAGTTTTCTTCGTGCAGTGCACGTGCACACGTCCTTTTCATGCTTTACGAGCATTGGGTATTCACAAATTTTCTACTTTCTCGCAAATGTTATTGAACTCCAGCGAAGGCGTCGTCCTCGGCATTGTGCCAAATGAAAAAGGAAAACAAATACCAATTTGGAATTTCTTCGCCCTAGGCCAGTCATAAACTATTCGCAGAATATGCCGAAGCAGACAGTCAAAAAAAAAAATGATATTTAAAAATTAATTTGTATCCTACAGATACTTCAAATAGTTTGCCTTTGCAGACAGGCATTGAACTTAATGCAATTTGCCAGCACGAAAATTGAAAGCGACAAAAATCAATATGAAACAGCAAACAAACAAAAAAATGCTTTAAAACACGCTCGAAAGTATGCAGCGACAGCTGCAGTTGAAGCAATTAAGTGCAACCTCAACAACTAAATACAAAAGGGCATTATTTTCTAGTTTTCTTTTTTTTGTGGTGCTATTAACTTAAATGACATGGCAACAACAAGCTGTGCCAACTGTAGACCCCAACTGTAGACCCCAAACTTTCACATCTTTCAAATGAAAAGCATTAAAATCGCTCGCCCGAACTGAACATGCAATTTAAAGCGCTCGTTGGCAGTTGTTGTTGTTGCTGCTGCTGCTGGCAGTTGGCACTGTGAGTGCACTCACACACACACACACACACACACACACATACACACACACAGAGTTAACAGCGTCTAACGCGCTGCCACTTGGCTAGCAGCAGGAGCAGCCCCCACAAGTATGCAAGGGTTTTTTTGTTGCTGCTGCTCCCAAACACACATTTGCCCACTTTATGGCTCCAAATGCAAGTTTTTTTGTTTGTTTGTTGTCCTGCGCTGCCAAAGGGGTTGCTGTCCTTGTTGTTGTTGTTGTTGTTGTTGTGCCTGGCTTGGCTTTTGTGCAATGTGCGCCCGGGTGTTTTAATAAACGCAGTCAGTCTGTGTGTGCAGCTCGTTTCTCAGTGCACAGTGTGTGTGTGTGTGTGTGTGTGTGAGTTGGAGTATGAGCGTGTTAGCGACCCTTTTCCATTTATCGCTTTATTTTTCATTAACATTTTTCAAGTTGTTTTCAACTTCAAGTTTTTAAAGTTGTCACCCCAAAGCAACGCATGCGCCGCCATTTGCAGCAGAGAGCGACCGCTGTTAACTAACAGTGTACTGTAAACGCAACTGTTACAGCTGTTGTCGCTGTTGCTGTGTGCAATTCCGTCGGCGTCTGGCTTCTGATGCTATTTATAGACATATTCGGCTTATGCTGCGGCTACAATGTACATACACATATGTATACGGCTAGCTGGTGTGGGTGTACATGCATACGCACACATATATGTGCGGGTTGTGTTAGTTATAAGACCAGGGATAAGAGAAAATTGGCAATATTTTGGAGTCTAAATGAATTTGACAGGTTTAACGCAGACTTTGTATCTAAATTAGTTACAAATCAATTACATATTTACTGAATATATCTCTACATATATAACTGTTTGTTCGTAAGAGCTAGGAAACGGAAATGTTCACAATAGTTTCCTTTTGTGATGAAGGTGCACGTTAGGACTGGGTTTCGGGAAATTCTACACGCAAGTTTGGAAAAATCGCGAAAAACGTTTGTATGAAACTTTTTTGCTTACAATACGATCGAATAAAAAATATTCTCAAAGATCTTTCTTTAAATTCAATTGCTTGACACATCTCAATGTAAAGATAATATTTAATATTTTTAAAGGCCAGGGCCGGGCATTACCCGCTAGTATCCTATAGAGACATATATCCACCTTTCCACCTTTCACCCGTTTTATATAATCGGACAATATTTGGCTGAGTTATACAAAACAAATCATCCAAAAAGTTTGACCTTACAAACGAATCGTTTTTTGGTCAACAGCTTTATACATCAATAACATGCTTTGTGTACATTAATTAAACAAAAATAATAATAAGCAATTAAAGATAAATATTTGCAAAGATTTTTTTTGTTACTTAAGGCACTTGGAAGTGCTGTCTAACACTTAAATATTGTCGCCTGGATTGAATACACCTGAAAAACTTGAAACTGGCAGAGCAAACATATGAAATGACAGTTCAAACATGCTTCCAACTTCTTACATTTTGCAGGCCACATCACAATATTTACCAACAATATTTGCTACCTGCCCGAAACCTGCCCCCACTCCAGCCCAATCCCCCAGACATTAGCACCCTCAACCACCCTCGACCACTGGGAAATTATTAAAGCCAGCAAAAAGAGCAAAAAAAAACAATGCTACAAGAGCTTTTATTGATTTTTATGCTAAATTGCCGTCTGCATGTTTGCAGTTAAAATCTTTTTCAAAGATGGTTCAGGAATAGAAGAGCCTGGCAAAGGACTCGACTGTATATCCTGTTGTTGCTGTTGTTCTTGTGGAAGGTTCGCAAGGTTAGGGTTGAAACGCAAACATAAGGTTAACATATGTTCACTGGAAGAGCGCGAGAGAGCGAGAGAGAGAGAGAGAGAGAGTGCTTAGAGCTTTCATGGAAAATGCAAGAAAATGAAATGCATGAAAAATAAAATCAATAAATAAAGTAAAATAAAATAAAATAAAATTAAATAAATAGCATATGCAGCCTAAATATATGTTAATTATGGCTACCTATAATTTGTTTATTAATTGAAAATTCTTTTTTGAACAACTAAAGCTCGACCCTTACAGCTGATTGTAAAAGCTTGGGAGCTTTGGCTTTTAAGGGTTGCTGTTTGCGAGTTTTCTTTTGCATTTTCCATTGGTTTACATTCGGGCCAACAAGCTGAGCTGGCTTGTTGTTGTTTTCGCTTTTCAAAATTAGCAAATAATTACAAATTGAAATTCAAAAGGCGTTCAAAAATTTTTTAATAATTGCCCAAGCTTTGTTTAACTTCAAGTGCCGTTTGGGCAGTTGAGCAAAAAAAAAAAAAAAGAAACTACGCAAGTTTTGTGCTTGTGCGAAAAAAATCAATAAGCGTGTAAAATTTGTAAACACGCCAAGCCCCCCGTAAAAACCCAACGCCGCCCCCACCCCCACCAAGCCAGTGAGCTGTGTCCAACAAGAGATCGAGCTAGAGGCTAACCACAACAACAGCTGCAACATGATGCTGCCCCTGCTCCTGCTGCTCCTCGTCGTTGTGGCAGCTGTTGCTCAGCCAGAGCTGGCGCCAGCGCCAACTGCCACGCCCAGCGCCAGGCATCGTCTGGCCAAGCGCATGGATCTGGAGGTGTGCATCGGTCACTTCGATGTGCACAAGAACACAATTATACGCACGGGTGAATCGCAGGCGATTGGCGGCAAATATCTGCAGGGCCTGGAGCTGGACACGCTGGAGGAGTGCGAACGTCTCTGCTGCGAAACGGATGCCTGCGATGTGTACATCTTTGAGCGCAAGGCCGGCGGCTATTGCTATCTGTTCGAGTGCGGTCCGCCCGAGAATTTCCACTGCAAGTTCACGCGGCATGCCAACTACACGAGCGCCGTGCTCACGCCTCAGGTGCGCAACGCCATGGATGTGGTGGCCAGCACGCCGCGACCCCAGCTGCCGCACATACCCAGCAACAATATATCGCAGCAGGAATGGGAGCTCAGCAATCTGAAGCTCAGGCCGGACAAGCCACCCATTGTGGCCATGCCCACAGCGGGCGTGGTCCAGTCACCAGCTGCGCCAACGCCAGCTCAAAGCGGTACGCACACACACACACACACACACACACACAGACGCTATGCTAATTTATTCATTTTCCATTTTCAATTATCGCAGCGCCCGTCGCGCACTGCGGACGCTTTCAGTTCAGCTGCCATTCGGGCGAGTGCATTGCCGTTTACAATGCCTGCGATGGCATTCCCCAGTGCGAAGATGGCAGCGACGAGGGACCGGAAGTAAGTTGAATCGAGCAACACACACACACACACACACACAGACTCAATTTCAATTGCTGACCAACTTTTCAGTGCAATGCCGTTGCAACAAAGGCCAGCGCCAACAACAACAATGTTGAGCAATATCAGCCTGTGCCGCCCATACAGCAGCAATTGCTGCCAGCGCAGCAACCACAGCAACAGCAACAACAGCAGCAGCAGCAACAGCAGCAGCAACAACAGCTGCAGCAGCAACATGTTATTGTGCTGGGACCACCACCGCCACCTCCTCCACCGCCGCCCATGGTCAACAATCGTGAGGATGCGACCGCTTGGGCTAATCGCAAAATGATTGCTGAGTCACAGCAACAACAACAGCAACAGCAACAGCAGCAGCAGCAGCAACAGCAACAGCCTCAAGCGCCAGGCGAGATTCTGAGTACGGGTAAATATGAGTCTTAATTGTGAAAGCCTTACTGCATTTCAAATGAAAGCAGATTACAAAAGTCTGAATATCAGATTACAACTAGAAAACATTAGAATAAAATCTATCAACTATCAACAACAATTTAAAGAGCGAGGCCAACACAGAGCTCTAGCAATTGGCTGGGTAAGCCCACACTCTGCTTAAATACCCTGTGATTTTGAAAATATGCAACTTAAACATATTTTGCCAAAAATTTGGCAGCAAATGTTGAGCTATAGATAGGGGACACACTTTGTCTAACGTTTCTTGTCTAATTTTTAATGATAGTAAAAAAGTTGTTTATAAAGAAACACAAAAAAAATTGAGTAAACAGCTCTAAGCATCAGACAGGTATAGGGTATTAAACTGTCATTGAAAATTGGACAAGAAACGTTTATAATATTAAATATATTATATTATATATATATTAAATATGCATTACTTTATAATTCATTGATAATCAATCAATTAGTCAGTCAATCAATTTGACATTAAGTCAACAAAAAAAAGATTTCGAATTTATCCAAGTACGGGATACATCCGAGTCTTGTTAATTATAAGAAACTGTATTTATGGCAAGTTATCTCCTTGAAAGCCTCTCGTTCGATCCCTTTTGAGCTTTACATATGGAAAGTTTATAGGGTATTTGGAAGTTGCTATAACATAACTAACTTAGCTACAAAAAAAAAAAATCTAATTGCGGGCAAACACGTAATTATTTTCACGTATTTCTCAATTCCCGCTTGACAACTTGGTCGTAGGCATCCCCTTGGGTGCAGCTGGGCCTCCTCTTGGCAAACACCACAAGGTGAGGCCCAAAAGAGTCTAGAAAATATTCTGTGCGGCAGCTGTACCAAAGCAAATAAATGAAATGTTGTCGCCGGAATTGCTATTTACAATAATATTTACAAAAAATATGAACAATTAATTTCCAAAGACGACCTTTTTTCTATCCTGTAAATCTTTCAATTTAAAGCATGTTAAGGGCTGGCTAACAAGCTTTAAGAAAACTACAGGAAAATTATGCAATAAATATTTATAACTAAATATAATTTGAAACTTGCTGCTCTTGTGTAGGTTTAGCACATAAATTGCACAGCCAAAGAGCACGCAACCGCATCCAGCTCCAGCTGCTGCTCCCGATGACCAGGCCAGAGTCTGGCCAATTGAGTAGTTGCTGGGAAAATGGCAATTACCCATCAGTTTTCATTGTTGTAATGGGAGCCACGCCGCTCCGAATTGATTTACGACTGTGTTGGTGTGTGTTGTTTTGGTGTCGTTGTCTACTTGTAATTAATTCAATTAGCTGTGCGTTTAACCATTCGCTTCCTCAACAGATGAGCAGCTCAACAGTCACATATTCAATCACAAAGGCGGCCTGCAACTGCAACAGCAGGGCCTGGGGCAGGGCCAGGGGCAGGGGCAGGCGCAGGTTCAGGGCCAGCCACCTCTGCCGCAGCCAGCGCCAGCAGCACAGCTCCAATTGCCGACAGCGTCTGGCTCTTTGTATGGCATGTCGCTGCCACGCACCGGCATTTACCAGACGCCACAACAACAACAACCTTCAGTTCTGAGCGTGCCACAACAGACGCCTCTTGTTAACTGGCCACAAGTCGCGGCGCCGCCAGCTCAAATTGCCGTGCAACAGCAGCAACAGTTACAGCCGCAGCAGCAGCAAAACAGCCACGCCTACATAACTGCAGCAGCAGCAGCACGCCCACCAGTTGCCCCACAGCAAGCCATGTTGCCTGTGTTGAATGCAGCGCCAACGCTGGACAAGAATCAGCCAACTGATGAGGAATACGATGAGTACGACGAGGACAAGTCCACAGAGCCGCCCAAGAAGGTGAGTTTTATATTACGCTCCACTGGAGTTCCTAACTCAGCAGATCCCATCCCACAGAAACAGCGCAAGCACAAGAAGACCAAGCCCAAGAGCAGCAGCAGCAAGGATCCCATTGAGCTGGCGCTGGAGCAAAACAAACAGCCGCAGCAAAAATTGCCGCCGCCTGCCATGCCCATGCCGGTTGGACCCGTGCACGAGCAATACAAAATGATACACGACAATCTGGCGCTGGAGTTTCGTGATCATGATGGTCACTCGGAGCGTCCCGGCGGCGCAGTGCTCTCCCTGACGCTGGGTCTGCTGGTGACCGCGGCGCTGGCCATACTCATTGGCTGTCGGATGCGCACGGTGAGTCGGCGGGCACGTCGCATGGGCGGCAAGACGCCCTATTCCCAGGAGGCGGACTTCCTCGTCAATGGCATGTATCTATAAGGCATAGTCTGTCCTTCGTAGTAAACACATCCATATATATATATAAATACCGTTTTGTGTGCCAGTCTCGCGTGGGTTGGGGGCTTTGGACATGTGCCACATGCATCCAAATTAGTGAATTGAAATTAATGTCAAACATATTTTATATAAACAATTATATACAAACATAACGAATAAAACATAATTTAAAATAAACAAAATATTGCCGAAAACTTAAATACAAAAAATCTGACTTAGAGGAAAGTGTTCTTTAAGCTGGCGAAGATGCATTGGTTCCTCTTCAAAATGGTCAAATTTTTTATATTTTTGAATTTTTTATATAATATTGATGGGATATTGATGTATGATTTATATGAGTTTTGTCAAAGTATCTCAAACAAAACAACAAATGATTCAAAAGAAAAACAGCTTTAAGATTGGCTCAAACAAAAACAGAATGATGAACATTATTCAGGAAGCCTAAATAAGCATTATTGCTTTCTTTTCTATATTTTTTTAGCCATGTTGCAAAATGTAAATTGATATCATTATTTTTAGCCATGACAAATAAAACTGACAAAAATTATTAAATTAATAGACTTAACAAATTTGTCATAATTTAAAAGGTTACGCAGTTCCTTGTTGAGTTTTATTTTCAGGCGCAAGTGCTCTCAATTCTCATTTTCGTTTCTTTTATTGCTCCAAAATTGATTATAGAGTTTTATTAATTTTTGAACAATAAAACAAAATTAATGAAAAATTAATTATTAACTGGTTATTGTGTTTTCATATGACAACTTATAATAATTAGGGTCCCTGATATAAACACATCTCCCATTTAAGACATGGCGCTTCACATCTTTAAATAGTTACCTTTATTTCGTTTTTAATCAATTTTCTGTTGCTCATAAACTTATTGTTTATATTTTCGCATTTTCTTATATTTTCTCTCGAGTCTTTAAAACTACAAAATAATAGGAAGTTTTTGTTTTGTTTTCTCTTTTTCTTTTTTCATTAGTTTGTTATAAATTTTGCAATTCGTTTAAAATACCACGCAAATTTCATGATTTTCATATTGATGCTCGCATTTTTTGTTCTTTCCTTTTATTAATAATACACAATTTTTACAGCACGAGAATGGCCAAAGAACAATTTTGACGCTTACAGATATCACATTAAAACATAAACTAAATCAAATTGTTTATAAAATAACAAAAAAGGTTTTTCTTTGCAATTTGGAAAAAATTGTGTCTTACATTGTTTGTTGAAATGTATTGTTATTTCGTTTTTACATTGAGTCTTTTTTATGTTTTGTCAAGAATTCTTAGTTGTTGTTGTTGTTGTTGCGGCCATTTATAATCGAAAATTTGCTCAAAATTACGAAATTTGCTGCCCTGACGATTTGTTATTTGTTTCGTTTGTGTTAATAAGTATATTTACTAAAATAGGCTTTGTTTGTTGTTAATTGTTTAGCTCCATTTTTACTTAACACTGTACAGATACTCGTAATGTAAACTAATTTTATTTATAATTATTTATTTATTTATGTGGTTGATTAGTAAATATGCCAATGTGAAGTTGAATGATGTGTTGATTATGGTTCAATATATTCAGTGTTTCCTTTTGTTTCAATTGATTTCTTTTTTTTTTTTTTTTGTATTTCTGTGTTGCTTCACAATCAAACGAAATTTTGAACACGCAACTTACAAGTGGTTAAAATTGTTTTTACACTTTTTCTGCTCGTATAAACAATTATACATATCTCTCAAACTTGTTTGTGTGTGTTTAGCGTATTGATAAAGTTACAATTACAGAAAGAATTTTTTTTGTTGCTTTTTTTTTTTTTGTTGAATGGGATACGTTTTAACTATTGTTGTTGTTTCCTGTTGTTGTGTTATGTTGTTAAGTTAATAGTTAGCGTACTTTAATATATTTATTTATAATTTGCGAATTTTCGTTTTTTGCTGCAGCGTGTGGTACGTGTATAATGCTAGGACTTGCGCATCATGTTGCGTACCTGCGAAAAGAGTCGAGAATTAGGTTGGTTCAAAATGTTTCTAACTGTTTCCACTCACCGCTTTGTCCAGAGACGCGCAATTCGATCGTGCTCCTCTCGATTCTGCAAATATTGCGTGGCAATGCTGCCAACCAAAGGATCAGCTGAAAGCACCAAAATCAATTCATATAGAGATTGGAGAAAATACATGTATGAATTGTATACGCACCAGGATTACAATCTGTGAGCAGGGAACAAATCGAGAGTAAAACTTTTGATATGGTCAGCGCCGGCGACCAATTGTCCTTTAATATGTCCAGACAAATGACGCCCTGGCTATTGATATTGCAGTGATAGATGCGAGTGCGAAATGTGACTTTGGGCGGTTTAAATGGATACTCGGGCGAAAAGTGTATGTCCAGGAAGAATACGCCGCCCTCGTAGACAGAACCAGGCGGTCCCAATATGGTCGACACCCATTCATACAGATTATCGCCCTTGGGACCAGCACTGCAATTGGGCGGCGGATCCAATGTGATTTCGGCCAATTCCTTTTGTATGCGCTTGGCCGAGGTCCCCAGCGCTTTGGATATTCTGGGCGTTGACTTCGTATCCTTGCGTGGCTCATCGCTGGTTGCAGTCGCCGTCGAATTATTGCTTCCCGAGGCAGCATTGGCGGCCGCACTGCCGCCATTCGTATTGGCGCCGCCACGACCGCGTGCTGGTGTGCCGGCGGTTGTGGTCTGGTTGCTGGAGGCAGTGCTGCTCGAGGAACTGGCGCTGGATGTGGCCGCAACGCTGGAGCTGGTGGCGCTGCTGCCGGCACCAGACGCCGCTGCTGGAGTTGAAGACATGACGTTGATTACAGTCTTTTAAATGGTTCGTCTTAGCTATTAGGAGGGCTGCTGCAAACGAAACAAGTCATGAAGTTAGACATGGTTTTATGTGCTAAAGATGCGAATTAGTTAAATCAACTAAACACTTTTGAAACTATAATTTTAAATATGGGAACTTTAACAGTATCAAAGTGATTTATACGAATTCGCTTATCGTTATCAAAAAAAGTCAAGCACAGTTTGGATATAATAGGATTATATTTGGCTTCCTTTGATTTTGGGTTGTCTGGCCTACGGCGTTGCCATATAGTAGAAACCGCGTTTTTTCGTAGCACATGAGAAAAGACGTAAATAATCAGTTTAATTTCTTGAAAGTTTAGAACTTTTCGAATTTGTTTGAAAAATCGAACTAGGTAGTTTTTCCAATTGAGTTAGATGGCCTCCGCACTGGCGTGTGCCTTGCGATAGGTCCTTGACCCGTTTCAGCTGTGTATGGAGACGAAAGGCAAACAAACTGTAAAATTGAGAGCCCCAAAAACCTCATGCCACAATCTATTCACTTAAAGCCCCATCGGATTAAATTTAATCACCGGAGCGCGCTGCCCGTGCAGAGAGAGGCGCAGAGGCAAGCGGCCATTTTGGCAAGCGTTGCTGCTGCTGCTGCTGGCTGCAGCACGGCAGAGAGGTAACGACGTCGGCGACGGCGACGGCAGCGTTTGGAGTTTGCCATTGGCCATGAGAAAGCCCATGCTCTTAGCGCATAGCGGTTGTGTTTAATTATAGCGTTAACTCAAAGAGCTGGGCACAAATTTGCTGGTTGCACGCGGATGCAGTTAAAAAAATCAATCAGCTTAGCGCAGACATTTGCAAAAGGCTTTGCCTATGCCGTTGTGCCGCTGTCAAATGGCTGATTGCACAATTTGAGGCAATAACACATTGTTTGAACTTAGACAAAGAACTGCACGGGGTTAATTGTACGATACGCACCTTTCGCAAATAAAATTTGATTACTTTTACGTCGCGAAAACACTGCAAAATTGTTCTGCTCCCTGCTGTCGCGCTCGCTCTCTCGCCTCTCTTTCGCTCGCTGTCTCACACTTGACCGCGTTGTTTTTGCTGTTCTCTGCTTGGCGAGCGTTGCCCAACGCGCGTCGCACTTTACACTTTAATTGTCCGGCTTGTTTTTGTTGCCTAAATTACTAAATTGTTACTTCATAAAGTTTGCTTAAATTGTTGTTAGGCTGGTCGTCGTTGGACAGTCAGGCAGACAAGCGGTCGACCGCTTTTGATGTTTCTTTTGTTGTCAAATTAATATCGATGCAGCCTTGTTATCGATAGTTGCTATAAGTGTGTGCAATATATCGCCGGTAGCTATTGCAAAATGTTAATCGATATTTGTGTTGCAAAAACAAAAAAATATTGGACATTTTATTTAAACTAAGCGGCGTCTAGCAGTTACTATATATTAATTGTATACGTCAACATTTTTCACTTTGTTTCCATATTTTCTATTGTTGCTTTGCCCGACTTAAACACACGCACAGTATTATCGGCACCACCAGAAACAATGTATTTCGGATTCGACCAGTCGATGTCCAGAACCTTTTCGCCATGCCCCAGCAAATCGTAAAGCGGCGCCTTGGGGCTTCTGCAATCCCACAGTTTGTTCTGGGTATCATATGAACCGGACACAAACAGGAACTCCTCCGTATTCGACCACATTACGGTCTGCACCCAAGCATTGTGTCCCAAATAAGTGTTGCGAACCACAGATCCCTCTGAAATTGAAGGGTATTCATTAGTCGAGCTTTACAAGTTCCGGGCTTTAAAGTTTTACATACGATTTGTACGCGCATCGTATAGACGCAGATTCTTGTCCGCCGATGCGGTAACAATCAAGCGATTCAATTTGGAGTAGCTGGCATCGAATATAGATTTGTTGGTCGATATCTCTGTCTTGATGCCTTCTAGTTGCAGATCCCAAACTTTGAGCGTGTGGTCCCAGCTGCCAGTCACCAGCGTTGTGGCGTCCATCCACTGTACAGCTGAAATGCTCTCCCGATGGCCCTGCAACGTCATCTTCGGCGTCTATGCGGAAAACGGGATGGCATCAAGAAGTTATCATGAATAGGTAATTGTAGGCAGACTTACTCTAACGCCGCTCTCCTTAACTCGCTTTGCAGTGCCCTCGCTGGTGTCATCCAAACCAGCTGACCATATTTTAAGCATTGTATCCCAGGAGCCGGTTGCAAATCGCTGCGCATCCGGACTCACACAGACGCTATCGACTCCGCGTTCGTGGCCCTTGCACACGGACACACATTCCACGGCATTTGAAGCAATGTTCCACTGCCACAGCATGGCTGTCTGATCCTGTGAGGTGGACACAAAGCGTCCGTTCTCGTCGTCCATTGATATCCAGTCCACAGCCTTGATAGGCGCCGTATGACCGGGTATCGTTAGCTTGTGCTTGCCCTTGTTGGTCCAAATGTTGATGGTATTGTCGTAGCAGCCAGTCAGGATCCATTTGCCGCATGCTTTTACCGCCGACACCCAATCGTCGTGCAGCAGGCAATCCTGCGGCTCTGGCGCCGGAAAACGTTCGACATACTCAATATCAATCGCATCTTCAAAACTGATGGCCTTCTCGCGCAGATGATCGCACAGCCGACCGCGCAGATACTCATCGAATACAAGAAAATCAAAGTCAACACCTTCGGCGCCTTTGCTCTGCAGCAGCGCATTTAGGAATATATTCAGCTCCGTGGTGGACACGCTGCCATCGATGGCATATGGGACATCAGGCACAGCATAGCTAAGAGAATTGTTGACATTATTATAAAATAAACTAATGGGAATTTGATGTACTCACTGTTCTTGTTTGGTTTTAAGGTGCACCTGCACCTGCCCCTCGCCGTTCTCTGCTTCCATATTCCCGCACACGTGCGTTTCGATGCGGTGTTTTTGTTTCGATTTTGCTGCTTGTGTGCAGTAGCAGAACTGTTGAATTAACTCTTGCTCAGTGCACTTGCTTGGTTCTGCAGCACGGAAAGGTTTATAAAGTATTTATTGTATGCTTTAAGTGAGCAATACTATATAAATAATATTTAGTTAATAAATCGCCAATTGAGGTGGCTGCAGATAGATTAGAGATGCACCCAAATTCAAAAACATCGATTGACATCGATAGCTTGTGAATTTTATGTTAAGCTACTGCAACAAAAATACCTGCTTACATATTTTATTAATATTAATTATAATTATTATGCTATAATAAATGGTTAAACTATTAAAATTTACAGCAACACTTCGTGTTTTATTGTCATCGATAGATTGTGGCGGCGGCCAATATATTGTGTCGAGCTGCCAACTTGGCATAATCATCGCTGTGATTTTCTATCGAGCGCACAAGATATCGCTTATCGTTTATTTAAATCTTACCGCGAAATTTGAACAAACAAATCAGCTTCAGCAGCCAAAGCTGACTAAATTGACGAGCTGAATGTTAAATGCAGATGTAAGCGGCACATATGTTATTTAATCATGTACTGCTTATGCAAGGCAAACATGCAAAAATAAAAAATCCCAAAACTTAATCGTTTAATAATTAATATTGTTACGCTGCGCTGCCAGACACGGCGATGATGTGCTGCATTTGTTGACGGCTTACGCAAAAACATTAAAAGCCATAGCTGGTTAGCAATTTACAATTTGGTGGCTCTTCAAGCGGCGTACAATTGTTAAACTTTATTAATACCGCTGTGCCGCGGCCATTAATGAACCAGATAGCAATGCCTACACTTGAACGGCAACTGGTCGGAACGTCACTTGGCTGCGGCACTGGAAGGTTAAGCGCCTCTTGACATTTCTGTTGTGGCTTAACCTTCGCCACAAAAGTGGACAAATGCCCAATAATAATGTTTATGATTTGCCTGCTCTTAAAATAATCAAAACTTTTATGGGTCGTTTGGCAAAAAAAAAAAAACAACCTAGCAATGGTAAAACTGAACTGTTTTTTTTTTTTTTTTTGGTTTTCTTTTCCGTTGGTTAAAAACCAGAAATAAACACAAGCGAAATGTTTGCTGGCGCCCAGCGGCTTTCCAGACGCGCCGCTTCCAGTCTTGGCTCAGCTTATAAAAAGCGCACGGCGCCTGCGCAGCCGAATCATTACAACAAAGCTCGCGCGCCAGGTAAGACAGCAAAAGCGTGTACAAAAAAAAAAAAAAAACACTTAAATGATAACGGGCATTTCTTGCAGTCAGCGATCGATAAATCTAATTAGAAAATAAAATGAAATTCATTGCGCTATCCGTGCTGCTGCTGCTGCTGGTTGGCAGCGCCTGCTGCTTGCCACAGACCCGGGAGGGCGCCGCCTACACAAACGAGGCCATACGGCAGGCGCAGCAGACGCTGCTCATACCGAAGGATGCGCAGATCCAGAACGTGCAGGAGGGCATCGAGCTGGGCGCCTACGAGCAGATACCCGGCAATCAGCGCATCAATCTGTTCGATATACTCGGAGACACGGTGCCCTCGGAGGTGATAAACAATCTGCAATCGCAGGTCGATCAAATTGGACGCAATTAGGTTTAGATCAAGTGATTTGTTAAGTTTTACAAAGCACACAATAAGCAAAGAAACTAAAATAAAAAAAAAAAAAACAACAACAAATTATTTAAGTATCAAAAAATGAGATATTTGCATTTCTTGAGCTACCTACCTACCTCCCTCGCCGTCCAACAAATTAACCAAAAGCGAAAGTCGAACTCCTACAAACCAGTTGCTCCTCCTCCAATCGAAAGTGTGAGACCAAGACCAAGACGAAGACCATGTTGAAGACGCAAACGCAGACGAAGACTTTCTCCGGCTGGGATCCCGCGGCGCATACGAAATTAACCAAAATTGTTTGCTTGCAGCTCCTCAACCTTGTTACATAAGTTGTTGTTGCTTTTATTATTTTTATTTTTGTTGGTTTTTGTTTTTAACGTATTGCGGATTACAGTTCAATATATTGAATGTTGCCGATGCTGTTGTTGTTGTTGTTTTGTTGTTGTCATTATTATTATTATTGTTGCCTGCGGCGTAAGCCGAGTCGCTGTTTGCGGCCGCCTTTGTTGTTGCTGTTGCTGTTTCTGTTGCTGTTGTTGTTGTGGCAACAGTTGCCTGTTGCCGCTGTGATGCAACATTCGTTGTTGACGCTGTCGTGATATTTGTTGTGTACGTTTTGTTCATTTAATTTCTTGGTAATTGCCGCCGCATGCACTTGCATATTTAATGAAAAGTCATGTTGTTGTAGGTGTGTCCGATTGCGCAATTGTTGCTAGGACAGGTGTGCGTATGCGTCTCTTCTTCGGTTGAAGTTTTCTCGCTGGCAACAGCTGTGCCACAGCGCTCTTCTATGCGCTTCTCACGCTTCTCTTTACTTGCACTTAACCAACACGTTAAATAGTTTACAATTTTAATAACTATTTATAGACGTTTTATTATTATTCGTACACATGAATATGAACTTGAAACTAAATTTACGCTAGTTAAATTAAATGTTTATTTTATTTATATATATATTTTTAAATTTGTGCAAATATTTTTTGCCTCACACAACTAATCTTTTGCGCGTCTAAATAAATTATTATTTTTTTTCGTATTATTTCATTATTATTAGTATTATTTTTTTTCTTTTCCAGCCTAAGAACTAAAAAATGACTGCACTTTTGACACTTTTCATTATAAGTATTTATATGAATTTTGGGCATATCTTTTTTATTGTTTATTATTTAGTTTATAAATATTAATTAAAGTAATTACTTTAAATTAGAACTTTCAATATTCAGTCTAAACTTAAAAGCTTTTCAAATCGAAGAGGACTAAATAATTTGCATTAAAAAAACAAAACATCACTAGAGCATTTGCCATTCGTTCTTTTTTATACTTTTGTTTTATGCAATAAATTAAATATTAAATAAATTCATAGTAAATAAAACAAGTTAAATAATATGTTTCATAATTTTGTGCAATGACAATTTTTGTGGGCACTTTTTTATGTGTTTGTGGGCGTGGCATTGTGAAATGTTTTAGGGATTTTGATGTGTTCTTAACTTACGAAAAACTTTTTAAATTTATTTATTTATATGAATAAATAAATTCTATAACTAAGCAAATTTCTATTCTTTTTGCACACAATGTGCACATAGTGAAAATTTAATAAAAATATATTTATTGCATTTGGGGAGCCCAGCTTTATGTTTTCCTGTTGTATATGTAATTGTTGCTAATTGTAAGGCGAACTTAAATTCTAGATAAATTCAAGTTTGAATAACGCGCGAGTTGAATTTTGCCTTATATGTGTTGTCGGTGAAAGTAATTAGTTTTTTTTTCTTTTTATAATGCTGCTTTCTTTTCTTGCTACTTAAACTTAAGACTTTTCGATTTTTAGAAACAATATCGATAGCCGCCTATCGATAATCGATATGTAATCGAGCTGTAATCATTACATTCGTTAATTAATAATCGCTTCAGTGTGAATTGAAAAAAAAAAAACGAAACACTCATGAATTTCAATTACTTGAGTAATGCGTTTCTTAAGTTTTAATTACTTGGTAATTATAGTTGAATTACCATGGCGTTTACTTAGTTGTTGTCACAATTATTAAGGCAATTGCAACTTGTCAAATTCACTTCTCAATTTTAATTACTGAATTAATCGTTTAGGTAATTGTTTATGGTAATTGAAAATTACAGCTCTGCTATGTGTTCTAGTATATATATACACCAAATATAAATTTGTTGTGCTACCTGCTTTTAGTATATTCGCTGCAGAAAGAGACGCTCCAGACGCTGATCCGCTTCCACGAAACTCTTCTCGGCACGAGAGGACGCCTTGCCAGCGGCATTTGTGTTGGCCCCAGGGTCCGCCTGCTGCTCCTGGCTCTCGTCCAGCTTGAGACTCTCGGCATCTGCCTTGGGATCCTGTGCCGTGCCCTGTGCCTGTCCAGCGCCCGAGCCCAGCTCATCAATGTCCAGCGCCTGGACGCGTGTATTGGCGCGCGGCGTTGTTGGCTCCCGTAGCTCGCCGCTGCCGCTGCCGTTGTCCAGCTCGCCGCTGGTCTCGTTCTCGCTCTGCCTGGCACTGATCTTGGCCAGCTCGTTGACGTTTTGTATGCGTGTCTCCGCGGAGCTGTCCTCGGCGCTGTACATCAGCGGCACTTGCGCCGACATTGTGACCTTTTCCACACTGGACGCCTGCACCAGCATGTTCTCCGTTGTGGAGCCAAATGACTGAAACAGTTCCAGGTCACCGCTGCCGCTGCCGCTGCCAGCGCCGCTGCCTCCGCCGCTGGCATCCAGACTGTTCTCAGTGACCAGCTTGGTGCGTTTGTTGTCACGCTCAAAGGGGCTGATAATGCTGCGCTGCTCATCCTTGTTCTCCGCCTCGACAATCTCGTCCAGCTCGGACAGCGGAAAGTTAACATCGCGCAAACTGAAATCATCTTCGGGCAGCGAGGGATACGCGGGATTGGACTCGACCTGCGGCACCTCATCCTCATCCATGTGATGCACGGGCTGCACAGTGCTCGAAGCGGGCGATTCGCTGCTGCTGCCGCTGCTGCTGCTGCTGGTAGAAATCAAACCCTCTGTGCTCGATTCCAGCTCCATGGTGGCATTGCCATAATATGTGGAGCTCTCCTCGCTTATGTGCAAGGGTCCCTCCGTGCTCAGTTGGTGCTCCGTGCTGCTGCTGCTGCTGCTGCTGCTGTTGGGTCCTTCTGTGGTGGAGATTATGTGGTAAATATTGTCGCTGCCCGCTGTGTCTGGCTCCAGCTCCGACTCGGCTGCTGGCTTGCTGCTCAACAGCCCAGCCACGCCCTCTGTGGTATATTCGCGCTTGATGTTCACCTTGCTGGGATCGTTCTCGGCCAGCGGCTGCAGTCCGTCCGCATTGTAGGTGACCAGCGGCTTCAGCTGCTGCCCAACAACAATGTGATTGCCATGCGAGAGCGGTCGCTCAATGTAGCCCACCGAGGCAATGAGCTTTAAGCTCTCGCTCCCATTGACTGGAAGTGCTTTCTGGTTGTTGTCTTTGCTTAGCCCAAAGCTTCGCGTTGGTGTTGCCGCCGTGCTGGTTGCTGCTGTTGCTGGAGATGTTGTTGCTGTGGCTTCAGTTGTTGCTGTCGCTGTTGCTGCTGCTGTTGTGCTGTCAGCAACTGTTGCTGCTGCTGTCGTGCTATCAGCAACTGTTGTTGTCGTGCTTGTTGCTGCCGGCGGCGCCTCCGTATTGGCCGCCTTGCGTGTGGGTATCGTCTGTTTGGGCTTGTGATTGTCATCGGTGATGCGTATCTCTGTCGGCTTGGTAATCTCCTTGATGGTTATGTTCCAATTGAAGCCAGCGGGCGGTGCAGCCGGCGCAGGCTTCGCGGTTGGCGCCGTTGCGCTGCTCGTATCGCTGCTCAGCGGCGGATTGTTGTCCAGAACTGTGGGCCAGAGACAGGCGGGGTAAGTGCATTGTCGAGAATTTGGCTTTGTATTCTACTCACTGGGACAATTGTCATATTCCGGACAGCAGCGACCGGTCACGTATTTGGGCATGCAATCGTCGCGCCGGAAACATGTCACCGAGCTGCACACAATTTCTCCACCTGTAATAATTGAAATGTTGCCTTAATTAACAATTGCACTAGCTCGGATTCGTCCACAGCCAATTGTGTGGCTCGTCACTGACAAACTGGACATGTTTAAGGGGTTAGTTATAGGGAATTGTTACATTTTATTAGTATATGGGTATTTGTTGTTTCTAATGCGCAGCTCAATTTCTTTCATTCTGTTTGAAAACTTATTTAATAAAATCCGTTTTTAACATAAGTTCAAACCTGAAACTATATTATGTGGGCATAGAAGCTCTTCGTTTGTTGCACATTTGGAAACTAAGTGAAATTTGTTTTCTCTTTTTTGTTGCATGCAACGCATTTTTGGCGACAATCTGCGGCAGCTTACCTTTGCAGTAGCACACGGTGCACGGTGTATCCGGATCAACCAATTTATCACCGTTCGCATAAGTTTTGCCATCCTTTTCGCAATCTGTAAAGTAAAGAGGCAAGCTAAGCACCAGAAATGATGATTGACGCCGTTTGTGGCCGTGGTGCCATTTGCATAAATATGCAACGTGTGGCATGGGGCAACTTACCGCATTTGTAATCGGGACAACAGTGTCCTGTGCGCTGGATGGCGCGGCAGCTTGTCTGCTTCTCGCAGTGCACCGTCGTCTCCGGCACCCAGAGCCCGTCCAGCAGACATTGGCCTAAAAATGAATTGAAATGCGGCATTGTTTGGTTTGTTAGTTACAGGTCGCGGGGCCAGACACCTTACCCTGCGGCTGCTGTTGCTCCGCCAGCGTCTCGGTGCTGCTGCTGGCACTGGAACTGATGCTGCTCGGCGTGACCGACGCGACCGGGACAATTGTAGAGGATGCGCTGCTGCTGCTGCTGTTGGTGGGCACTGCAAGTGGAAGCAACAAGAGGCATATAATGTATAATGAGAGTCAACAATGGAGCCAACGATCCTTGGGCCCTTGCTACAATGTTTGAATGAATGACATTTTGATAACAGCTTTTTTTTTTCTCAGCTGCTGTTGTTGTTGTTAGTTTTCCTGGTTGTTGTTGGGCCAGGTAAACTGCCAACAAAATACGGCAAAAGTTAAATGAGTTTAGTTTTAGTTTTGGCTCTTTTTGTTAGCCCACCATACGCAGCTGGGCGTGGCCAGGCCAACAGGATGTTGTAGGTCTTGTCATTTTGCACTCGATTGTCCTGTCGCTCTCCCACCCCCCCCTCCCCCAGCCCACTCGTCTAATTCTGACTGGGCGCCTGTCAGCTGAGGACAAGCTCTTAAATTTCATTGGAATTCTCAAACCTCAAAATTGTTGTCGCTTGTTTGCGTCAACTACTGTGCTGTCATTTCGTAGCCATGAAAAATGATTAAATATGCGCCTGCATTAATCATACGCACTGTGCGCCAACGCATTTTTATTATTTCTCTGGCAACTCCTTTTTATTTGTTGTCATCCCAAAAATGTTTTGCCAGCTCGGGCTCATTAGGCGACTGCATATGCCTTGGCTTTCTTTGTTCGGCTTGGGCTTTCGTGGAAAATAAAATAAGAAAAAAAACCGACATATATCTGGATATCTGCTTACTAGCCAGAAGTGCAAACAGCACCCAGTTGGTTTTGTTCAAGCAGCTAATTTCATGTTCTTTATAAATGATTGCGAAAAATTCAACTGAAGCTAATAGAAAATATACAAATTGAACACAAATTGGAAAATATTAAAGTGGCAGAAATTCATATTATGTTTTACTTTTTTTTTTAAATTTTTAGTTATTTGCAGCTCAAAATCAATTGTCTAGATTTTTGAGTATTATTTAAGCTGTTGGTATTTTTATCATTTGGATTTTTAGTTCATTGAGAAATATGCAAAAACTTGAGTAGAAAATATTGAATACTTTTTAAAGTCAACAATCTACTCAGAATATTTGTTATAATTATATATACCCTGTAATTAATTTATGCAATTTGACTTTGCTTTTCAAATAAGAGCTAAAAGTCTTATGCAATATTATGAATTAATGATACTTTGCTTTGAAGCTGAATTACAAATTAAATTTTTTAAGTGGAATTTTCTTCTTTGAGATGAATGATACTCTTGTTCATCCTCAGTTGGTTTATTTTTTAAAATAAGACTGTCAAAGAATTATATGAAACATTTAATTCAACAAGAGAAAGAATGTTAGAATCAAAAATCAAATTTAAATTTGGAACAGAGCAAAATAAAAATCAATAAAAATTTATATATTCTATTAAACGAAGTTTTCATTTAAGTTAAGTAAAGACGAATTAAATAAAGAGTAATATATTTAAATTTCCAAGCAATTCATCGAATAAGATGTTTGTAAAGGTTAGACTGATCAGACTAATATATTTTTCTTTATAATATTTCTTCTTTACTCTCATTGAATTCCTTCTAAATTTCTAGAAAATTCACTGACAGTTGGGCCCGCCAGGTGGCGCTGCAATCGTGTTGCAATAGAAAATACGTTTCAAGAAAATTGTTTTCTTTGAAATTCATTGCTATAAAAGAAAAGTCGCATAAAATCTGCATAATACGAACTAAATCTGTATCCGTTCTCGCCTGACTTAAACTCTAGTCAAAGCTCATCAACTGCTGACTCAACTGCTGGCTAAGTATTTATGCGCTCCATATCATTTCCTGGCTACATAATTTCCTGGTTAACTAAATATCATTCCATGCTTGAGCGGTCTGTGCACAGTGCCTGCACAACTGTGCGTTCTCGCGACAGGTGATTCAGGTGATTTTTTGTCTGCTCTCAAAATGTTGAAATAATACTCATTTATTGTTTGTCTGGCACTTGGCATACGTTTTGTTATGTAATACGCGAAATTTGAAACGTTGCAATTAGCTGAACAGCTTCCCGTTTTTTATTTTGTAGAATCCGCGACTTGCCCCATTGTGTTTCTATCATTCTTCATTTTATTTATGATGATGCCCGTCGCACTTAAGTGCGCTCTACTGTGTGACAAGGTGTCTATGTGTGTGTGTGACTGTGTCTGTCTGTCAGTCAGTTTTTGGCTGGCCAACACGTTTTAAATGAGCGAAATTATTATGCGCATTATGTAGAACAGAAGCAGCGGCAGCCACACGCGGTAATTTGAATCGTACGGCTGAGATTACGTATACGCCACCGACAGATCTTATTTCAGATTTGAGCTTTAGCTTCTTTACGATTCCGTGTAAGTTGTACGTAAGATTTGTCGCCTTTGTCTTAGCAAATTTATTGTTGCCTCTGGAAATTGCATTGGAAATTAGCATTTGATTGTTTTCTTTTTTTGTTTTTCTTTCTCGTTTCCCGTATTTAAATCGTACGATTCATGGTCATATGACTGCATTGCCTTTGCTTTTGTTTAAGTCAATTTTAATTTGCGGCCAGTAATAAATGATGGGCACAATTTGGACGCAATTGTTGCGAACAAACAGGAATAAATAGAAAATTGCGCACAGAGAGTGAGAGAGAGGGAGAGACGTAGGCGCGCGAAACCGCACTATTAATAATACTTAGTGGGCCCATTGATAAATATGGCGGCAGTTAAAAGCAGGGCCATAAATGTGCAAGTACAACAAATCAGCAAACAATTTTCGAGCCTGTCCACAATGGTTGAGTCAAACGGCATGCCCTGCGGTCCTGGGCCAAGTTCTCACAGCGTGGGAATTGTCTGTCCAGCTACCTTCTCTCTCTCTCTCTCTTTGCAGCCACTTCATAAACTACTCAACTTTAGCTTAAGTCGAGGCAGAAGGACATTGTCGTCTTGGCTGGCAGGCCATTATTAGATTTTCAGCAAGTGGCATGCCCCATGCTCCTTGCCCCACAGAATGTTCTGTTATGAGCCTGTCTAGTGGCTGCTTTCCACTTAAGCATTTTGCGGTTAGTTAGATCGAGAAACTGTTTTGTTTATGAAGTGCAGGCCTGGCTTGACTCTGTGAAGCAGGAAAGGCGAACGGAATTATAGTATATTCTTTGGCTCATAAATTGCAATTGTGATTGCCGACTGCAACTGTAATACTTGGAATTTATGTGCTGTGAAACAGACGAAATATATAGATATATATATATGTATATATATAGAGCTATATGTATCTGAAGTCGTGTATCGTATCAAGCTATTGTTGCCGCAAAAATCAGCCACGCGTAAGACGGCAGCTGAAATGCGATTTGAAATTGATGCTTAAATGCCAGTAAAAAAACACAATAACACCAACGACAACAACAACAAAGGGAGACTAAAACAATAACAACAACATAGACAAACAGACAACAAACGAGCGTTTTGAGCGTTTGTCAACTTTGTGTTTTATTTGTTTGTCACACTGCAAAATGATAAATGAGCCGCAGCTCGAGCGGGTCGTTTCGGGTCTCTAAAAAGCTGCCAGAATAAATGCCAATTCATCGGGCGGAAAGAGAGAGAGTGAGAGGAGGGAGGGGGGGGGGGGGGGGAAATAGAGTTAACAAATTATACGCCTAAATGGCAGGTGATATTCGTGCGCTTCAAGATATGTTTATGGGGACGAGCTGACCGAGCCTTGTTTGACTAATATATATACCTGACATATACCCTACAATTTGCATTGCATAAAGCGCAATTTGGTTAGACAATTGCGTCAATAATCAAATTTAACGAGCACTCCGCTCACTTTAAATATAAATATTTGCGCTAGTTATTTTGTTTTCTATATTTATGGCAACTTTAGAGGAACTAGTTCACGAGCTGCTATAAAGAACTAGCTGGCGGTAGCACAGAGATTTGGCAAATTACCTTTCAAATGGCAAAACTACGTGTTTTGACATAAACTTGTAACAAATAAAAAAATTAAAAAACAAAACGTTGACGTCTTTGACTTTGTTTGACTTTGCGTAATTGGAGTGTAAATTATGCGGAAATTATTACTTTGTTTTGTTTTTTTTTTTTTTTTTGCATGTGGCAAACTAAATTAGATTCGCAATTGGTTTTTAACTTCTGCTATTTTTCAAAAATTGCGATTCTTTTTTGAGTTTGATTTAAAGCCAAAATTGGCAACAGAGCAAAATGAATTCGCCAAACAGCCCCAAGCAGCTGCTTAAGTGTTGTAAAGTTTCCCAGAAATATAATGGAAATGAAACATGTGAAAAACAAAGTGATGAGTGTCTAAAATTAAATAAAATAAATATTTATATTTAAATTAAATAAATATTTACATTATATTGTTTTGTAATCGTGCATAGATACACATATGTTGGCATTGTTATTATAAACCTCAGAGTGTGACTAAAAATAGGAATAGACAGTCCTTAGATATAAATAAAAGATCAAATATGTATATAGTTGACAAATATTTAATTGCCGATGTTTATTAAAAGCTTGTCAAGTTTAGCCTCGATTAAGATATAAAGTAATTTCTTTATATTTGCGACAAAACAGCATTATTTGTACTCGTTTGTCAACACTTGTTTGCACGTTTTTTATGGCACTTCGCATAAATCTTTCACAAGTTAACGGCATGAGCAAGATCTTTTTATGATAATGTAAACATGGTTGTTTCTGAAAGTGCCGCTATATTCAAATGAACCAGTGGTTCCATCAGAGCGCACGTTCCCATTTAAAAGTAAGAGTCTTTAAGTTGCGAGTGCCCAACTAGTAGATACTATGTAAAGTGCGAGCTCAAGTAACTTCGGTGCTTATGATCCGATCTTTATGTTATTTTCGTGGAATTATAATGACATCTGAAGTAATAAAGTGCTTAGCTATCTTTCTGGATCTGTGTGTATCGATATACATTCTTCTCTTTTTGCTTAGACAGGGAAGATATTGATATATATCTCTTATAGTTTTTGATATCAACATGCGGATAGATGAATAAAATCCGAATTTATATATTTTAAAAGCTACGGAAAGCCACCTTCTACCTGTTACATACGTTTGCATTAGGCTATAAAAACTCCTATTTTCATTTTCAATGGGGTTAGGGTATGGAAATAAATAAATAAGCGCCAACCTGCTGCGACACGCAAAGGTATTTGTTAAACATTGCTTTACATTTCTCAACTGTTAGCGAACTTATCAAATCATCAAACGGAGCCATGTGTGAAATGTTGGGGCTGTAGCGATATTAAATACAGTATCATTGCATTTGTATCTGTATCTGTATCTGTATCTGTATCTGTATCTGTATCTATATCTATATCTATATCTGTATCTGTATCTGTATCTGTATCTGTATCTGTATCTGTATCTGTATCTGTATCTGTATCTGTATCTGTATCTGTATCTGTATCTGTATCTGTATCTGTATCTGTATCTGTATCTGTATCTGTATCTGTATCTGTATCTGTATCTTTATCTGTATCTGTATCTGTATCTGTATCTGTATCTGTATCTGTATCTGTATCTGTATCTGTATCTGTATCTGTATCTGTATCTGTATCTGTATCTGCATCTGCATCTGCATCTGCATCTGCATCTGCATCTGCATCTGCATCTGCATCTGCATCTGCATCTGCATCTGCATCTGCATCTGCATCTGCATCTGCATCTGCATCTGCATCTGCATCTGCATCTGTATCTGTATCTGTATCTGTATCTGTATCTGTATCTGTATCTGTATCTGTATCTGTATCTGTATCTGTATCTGTATCTGTATCTGTATCTGTATCTGTATCTGTATCTGTATCTGTATCTGTATCTGTATCTGTATCTGTATCTGTATCTGTATCTGTATCTGTATCTGTATCTGTATCTGTATCTGTATCTGTATCTTATCTGTATCTGTATCTGTATCTGTATCTGTATCTGTATCTGTATCTGTATCTGTATCTGTATCTGTATCTGTATCTGTATCTGTATCTGTATCTGTATCTGTATCTGTATCTGTATCTGTATCTGTATCTGTATCTGTATCTGTATCTGTATCTGTATCTGTATCTGTATCTGTATCTGTATCTGTATCTGTATCTGTTGGCTTGCTATTGTATCTAACGCTTGCGTGTTCGTCTAACCGTTCGACCGTCCGTCCGTCTGTCTGTCTGTCTATTTACCTGCTCGACATGCTATTTAAATTAATAATGCCGCAGTTTACAATGGCAGACGACTGTCATTAGGCATATTAGCGAGCATTAACAGATGGTTTGGACACACACAGAGATACACTTGGATAGATTATGCGATGGGCCACGTGCCGCATTAATCTGTCACAGGCAGCTGGCTAATTGCAGCTATTTGAATGGTAATCATATCAGGCGAGCAGCATCTGCAGTGCAACTACTTGAGATTTCACAACGATCCATGAAAAAAGTATTACAACAATTGCAACAGCAGCAAAATTATTAAACAAACACTCAAGCTGTCGTCGCGCATTGCTCATACGCCATGCCAGCCAGCCAGCTACATATCATAATACTAATATTTCTTCATCGACATATTGACAAATTGCATAAGCAATGCACAGACTGCTGGCTGACACTGTAACAGCAGCAGCAGCAGCCACACAATTAGCCCAAAATGCAGCCGAAAACCAAGCCCAGACCACAGGCTTAAAGTGTGCTCCCTCTCTCTCTCTCTCTCGTCTGTCTGTCCTTGTCTAGCCTTAGATCGGAGTTTAAGTGTAACACAACATTAAGCAGATGCCTGGCTGAACGTGACCACAATATAATTACCCGCAGCGAGCCACATGCGCCACTTGTTGACTCTCTGGGCCCAGTTTTGTTGGCTCTTTAAAAGCTAATTTACATGCCCGGGTCCGCTTGCCGGGGCCGGCCCCAATGCTGGCCCCAAGTTACACAAAAAGCGTTGAAAGTAAAAGTTTTAACACTTTTCATTTTAGAAGTTGCCCCGCGGCACGTGTTTCTCTGTGCTATGCTATCAAACATCTCTCTCTCTCTCTCTCTTTCTCTATCTCGCCCTCTCTCTCTCTCTCTCTGTTTGTTTGGAGCTCTCCGGCGGTACGTATATGGGTCTGTTTGCTTTTCGTATTAAGCCCAGAGACGTTAAACAAATTATGAAGCCTCGGCTGTCAAATGAAAGTGAGTTTTTCTTCAGCTTGTTGCCAGAGTTGTTGTCTTGGATTTGGTTTTGTGATTGTTTTTGGAATTATAACATTTCTCATGTTACATTCGTTTCGCAGCCACTTTATTTTGATAAGATTTATGTTTGTATTTTTCGCTAATTGGCTATTATGACAACAATTAGTTTAATTTATGCAATTTTGCAAAATATGTAACTTTGAGCTCGCTCGCAAAACTAGTTCAATATTTTATATTTCGCTTAGCTTAAATTTAGCTAGTGAAAAGTTTTTATGGAACTTTGTTCTCGTGAGCTTGTTCATATATTATTTTGTATGATATTATTTTCGTTGGAATTGTTACAAGTTTTTTGTGAATTTATTTGTGGGATGGAAATTGTTAATTTATGACAGATTTCCTTTTATATATTTATTTGAGTATTGTAAACAGCTACATTTATATTTATTTAGTGTTGATTTATAATATGCATTATTTAGCTCTAAATAAATCGTAATAATTCGCTCTCTAATTAAATAATGCCTTTCTGAGCTTAATAACACAAATCTATTCGACTCAATAGTTAGAGTCTCGAATATATTGGCTTACGAAAGTCAAGTGCAAAGAGCTTGGCAAATTATTGAATCATTTACAGGCAAGAGCAACTTTTATAATACTTAAAGGATGCCATAAATATGAATATACACATATATGTATGTATATCTATGTGCACATGGTTTTTGTACACTAAGAGCATTATGCGTGCAAATTGAGAAACATGTTAAAGGATACGAAACGCACACGTAGCCATACGCAAGAGCTTAGCCAATATGCAGCAGGGGTTGCCGGAGTCCATTGTGGAATCAAGACTCCGCAGCATCTGTGTTGTTGTCTAAACTGCCCATCATAATACGTGCTCCATATGCGCCAATAAGCATAATAATGCCTAGACCAAAACCAACAAAATCCATACACAAAGCTACAAGCCACAGACAGGACGGGCTTAGACTCGTGTGCGGCATTTGGGCCAGGTTAAAAGCGGCTGCCGCTTGCCAAATAACAAATCTGAAAACTTACAAGCGACACTTACAAAACTTGCCCCCAACATAAAGTTGCCCAGAAAGCGAGAAAGGAAAATTGTGTGTGAAAACGGTAAATGTGTCCCCAAGGAATTTGTCAAAAAAAAAAAAAACAAAAAAAAAAATGAAGAAAACGAAACAAATACAACTGCTGCAAACGGCTAAAACCGACTGCTCAATGCTCGTTCAGAGGTCAGTTAGCTAAGGAAAGGTCTTAGAGGAGCTCTCATAAATAAATTAAAATTTCATATATCATTTAATGGCTGGATATACCCAATTTCAAGCAAGCCAATATACTCGTATTCATTTGGGTAACGAGCACAAGAAACAACCAAAATTATGAACTTCGATGACGTGCTGAATTCTTGCTGGCCTGATCGAGGCACGCATTTTGTTATTGGCCACTGCTTTTTGCTTTTTGGCCGAAATGACAGCTTAAAGCGGCTTTAACTGTTCATCAGCACGCCCCACTGAACTGTATGACTGGCTGCCGGGCTGCCTGCCACCCAACCCTAGCCCATGTTACCCACCTTCCCTCGAACACACACTCACCCGTCGACTAGCTGACTAGGCAGACTCATGGATATGGCTTTGATGGGGTTGGCAGTTAGTGTAATTGTTGGTCTTTTCCTGGTTCTGTTGTTGTGGCACTGTTTGCTGTGCTATGCATTGGCAATTGGGCAAACTGTTGCTGTTTTCACAGCCACAAAACACACACACACGCTCGCCTAAACACACGCACGTAGCTCGGAAAAGCTGAAAAGTTGAACACATTCTGTGCACAAAATTTGCTTAATAAGGTAGTTTCGATTTGCAGCCACAACTTTAAGGCACAATACCGGTGAAAGCGTAAAGGCAGGCCAATTAACCAGGCCAGGTATTCGAGTATTCTTAACTTTAGTTACAATAAAATATATATGTTACAAATATATACAAATATATTTTTGAATAACAAGCGAATCAATTATCTCTTTTTTAGTTGCAACTTGACTGACATTTGTTGCAGCATTTATGTATTTTAAATTAGTTAATAACATAATCCATGCAAAGATTAATAACACGATAATAAATTAATAACAAATTTTAAGCACATATCAATTTGTTGACTCTGACATATTAATACACTGATGTTGCTGCGTATTTATTTGTTAATTTTTTTTTATATTTGCAAAACATGCAAAAAAATTTGAAATCATTTGCCTTGAACAAAATTGAGCTCGCGAACTCCAATGCAATTGTCTTTTCGCTTAATAAAAGCTAATTCCATTGAAGTTTTTCATATTGAAAATGTGTATAATTATTTATATTTTTCTCTGCGACTTAATTTTGTGTTATATTTATGTTTTTAACGATCAAAAATATATTCAAGCTATTTATTATTATTTTAAATCGGATTTAATTGTGATTTATTTAAGGCATATTTCTTAAGTGAATCAGAAAAGATCATCAAAAATTCACTCACATCTCTGCCTATTTTATGTAGTTTTGTTTTGGTTCATGTTCATCATTATATTTGCAGAATCTGACAAATACAATATATAAATTTTCTGGCCAAACTTTATGGCCAGACGTGACTAGCCGTCTGGCCTGGCTGCTGGAAGTGCGCAGTCTATTGGGTAAAAGGAACTTTAAATTAAAAAAAAAAAAAATATTTTGACAGCTGACAGCGCAACAGCAGAGCAGTCCGTAGCCAATATTCAGCTTTAATCCCAATTGCATTGAGAAAAAAATCTAGTCAGAAATATATATAGAAATGGCCACAAGCGTGCCTGAACGATGCTGGCGGCTTAGCCAACATTTGAGACCTGATTTAACTTTTGCCATTACGCGCGCAAGTTGGACGGCAAAACGAAAGCATAAAATCAGCGGACAGGTTAATAATATGCCAAATTGAATGCGCCGCCTCGAGGGCAACTGATAACTGATAACAGCTACGCGCAGCTGATAAAGATAATAATGTGTGAGTTTTCACCTTTTTCCGTTTTGCCCCGACTCACACAACATGCCCCACTGACCAATGGCGACAATTTGTTGTTGTTGTTTTTTTTTATGGCTGCCAAGTGGCGTTAAATTAAAGGATGTCCAGGAGTTGGGCGCCGTCAGTTGGCCGGCCAAAACGGTTGGTCGACCCGCATTCGCCTTTATTTTACGCCGTTTTGATTTTGCCACTCACTGTCTCTGCTCTCTGTTTGCTGTCGCCGTAAGACTCCATTAAACAATTCAATTAAGGGCAGCGAGTGGTCAGAGGGCAAATATGCGACATCTTTAAAATGGGAGCTGGGAACAGGCAGCGGGAAGCAGGGCGCTGGGCGTTTGGGTAACTGGCTATGTTCGGCGTCTCGGGCTGAAATTAAAACATTTTATGCAAATTTTTTGCCTGTTCTTTGCACTGTTTTAATTTTATTTGCTTGCTGCCGACTTCTGCTGCTTAAAGTATTTACTTTCATTTAATGTGTAAAATAAAAGTGGAAAAAACAACAACACGACTGCAATTAAAAGGCAGGCGCAAAAATTGCCTAAAAGCTGGAAAAAAAAAAATAAAATGCCTAAAATAAGGTCAAAGCGGAAATTAAAATATTTCCGGTTTGTTGAAGATTTTTCTTTTATTTTTATTTTTTACGTGCGAGAGCCGAGCGCGTGACACTTGATTTTAAGGCTAATTGAAGCGTCACAGTTGGAATATTGTTCTAAGTGCGAGCTTTAAGACCTTGCTGCTTATGTCGTTCATTATGCGACAAGTATAAAAGGAGAGTGGAAGCGTAAGCAAATAAGGGGAAGCACTCAAAGCTGAATTTGTAATATGCGAGCTTTTAAGTTTTTAATTAACATAATTGTAATTACAATTTACAATTAAAGCTTTAAGTTAACTTTTAAGTGAGTTTTTAAGGTTTCATTAATTTTGTTCAAATTTAATTAAATTAAATTAATATTTTTTAAATTTAAGATTTCGATCATTTAATTGTTTATTAGTTAATGCTTGACATGAAACATTTTTGGCGGTAGAAAGTTGTTTTAGAATCTAAAATTTAGTTCAATAAATTATAATATATATATATTTCTATTTAGCCATTATAATTGAAGCTTTCACTTATTCACATTTTGTCAAGCTTTAAGTTCATTTTGAGACAAAATGTTCAGCAAGAAATTATATTCAGATACTTCCTTAAAAGCTTTCCAAACTTTAATTGTCTTAAGCTGACAAAATGTTTATTATATAATTGTTGCAATTGCCGTATTTAAAAATTCAAAATAAAATAGATATTAATAACTAAAAAGCTTAATGTATATAATGAAAGAATTTCGATGACAGCCAAATTTTGTAATTTTAAAGGCATGCAGAATTTTAAACATTAAAAGTCAGCTTTAATACTTTCAATAATAATAAAAATGCTCGAAAAACTTTACATATATTTACGTAAAATCCCTAACAACTCGTAAAGTTTAAAATCACTTTAAAATAAGCAAGCAGCGACTATTATTGACTTAAATTTTAGTTGGCTCTCTCTCAACTGCCGTTCAGCTCTCGTCGCCGTTTTATGAGTTCTAATCTTGTCGTTAGATTTATCATTGCCGGTTTATTATCGCCGGGCCATCTATTTTGTGGCCATGCAGTAGAGGACATTGCATATAAATGAACAATAAATAGTTTGGGGGCGTGGCGAGTGGCATAAAAATTGCAATTGGTAGCCAACGTAGCGTATACGCAACATGCGGAAAACTGTGGCATCCTCAGTTGCGGCAAGGCAGACGAAGTTCTTAACGGTTTTGTGGCAACTTGATAGCAAAGTTATGACAAGGATTTATGAAGTATGCATTCAAAATGAGCAGCAGCTAGTCGTCGGCTGCTAAACTGGGGCCATTGACAAAATGCAGCAAACATTTTAAAGATTTAAAAATGCCCCATCCACAGAATGTTACACATAAGCACAGCTGGCTGGCTGGCTGCATGCCTCTAGCCCCTGAAGACATTTGTCTTTCCCACGATACTGAAACAAAAATATTTTCATATATTCTAGATATTCGCCAAGTTGTTGTGTTGCCAGTCTGTATGTCTCTCGCTGTCTGACTGTTTGTCTTTTGTATGTTTGTTTGTTTGTATATTTTACCCAGTTTTGTTTGCCGCCCACCCACGCGGCCCGCGGCGGCAACAGGCGTCACCCGGCTACGTGCCCCACCTTTGGCGACAGCCCACAAATTCGCATATAAATCAGCGACACATTCGCCGCTGCTCCATTTTACTTCGCTCTTCCATTTTTTTTTTCTCTTTTCTGTCGTCTTACCATATTGGCAACGCCATATGTAAACATATCGTTATTTGCCCATTTACCCCATTCGCTGCGACAAAGGGAAGCCTGGTTGGTCCAGGGGGCGTCTGGGATCGCTCCTAATGGGAGTACATGATGTGGTTGCGGTTGGCGCTCCAAGTGTTTGCAGCAGACACACACTGGTGCGAAGGGAATAATTGAGAAAGCGTTACAATCAAGTAAATAAGAATGTGCCAGCCGGGTGTGCTCTGCCGCTAGATACTCTGCATCAACAAGAAAATATTTACTCTTTGGGAAATTTAAGTACTCTCGACATGCTCTTTAGAGCCGTTCTATAATAATCTTCTAGTAAATCAAAAAGCAGAGTAGTTAATATAGCCCTCCTTAGTTGGTAAACAACTTTTACAGGGTATTGATTGCATGGTCGAGCTATCATTAGACATTGCCAACACGTTTGTAAATCATATTCGAACACATTTGGAAGATAGCTTTGTACTTTCGATTGAGAGTCTAATTTAAGCACAAAAAAGGGAGAAAAAAAAAAAACAGAAAATAAAAAAATACAAATCAAATTCTTATTAATATAGACTTAAAACTCAGACAAAATTTGTTAAATCTCAAGCACGTGCACTTTATTTTAAGTATTTAGATTTTCTGTCGGAAGGCAAATAAAAAATCAAATTATTTTCTGTATTAAATATCAATCGAGCAGAAATCCAAATAGATTTAAAAATAATTTTGATATTTATTGTTTATTTTTAGACGACGTTCACCTACAATTGTTTTGCTCTCATTTCACTTCTATCTAAGCCTTATCGAGGTTTCCTAATTTTGCCTGACATTTCGATAAAACAACAATCGTTCGAGAAAAATTGTGCTGGGAATTTTCGAATTTATAATGATTAATTAGATATAAGTAATACCTTTCGTTAAGAAAGATTCGCAATGGAATTCAAAAATATTATTGAAAATAAATAAAGCCTAAAATTATTTTCATGTGCTTCCTCATTTGAGCAAAAATATTTTCTGTTTATTTATATTCATCTCCTCCTACTCTTCATCTGGAGTGCAATGAATCCTAAGCTGTAGACAGCTTTAAATTGTTGTGTCCTAAGCTCAGCTCCATCCACTCTTCATCTGGAGTGCAATGAATCCTATGCTTTAGGCATCTTGTGACCCCGAGAAGGTCACTTGGTGCCACTTTGTAATCCAGGTGAAGCTGATGCTGTCCTTTGCAGCTCAACTTTGACAAAATGATGCGCGCCCGAAACTTTGCCAGGTTCCTTAGTTGGAATATCCAAAACTCTGCGACACACCACATGAATATAAATCCAGACGCCGGTTTGCAGTCAGACTGTGGCTCATTATGAATAACCGCGCGCTGTGACAGACAGACGGACAGACAGGCAGACACACACACACGATAATATTTTCTATGCATGACGAGCTCGATTTTCTTTTCATTCGCATTTTCATTTCGTTTTCATTTTGGTAATAGTGCCACTCGTTTACTTGACAATTTTCCTGTGAACTAGCTACAATTTTTCTTCGTCAGGCTGCGCTGGCAAAGGTGGGGGAGCTAAGGATGCAGCGGCAGCCAGGACCTCAGCGAACTTGGCTCTGGCTGCGGCTGCCAGCTAGCAGCGAGTGAAAAGATTTTCACAGAGACACAAACAACACACAGACAGGAACAACAAGGCACTTGCTGGGGCAGGAAGTTAAGCAGGAAACAGGAAAAGTAAGTTCCACCATTTTTGTGTGTTACGTGACGTCTTTCTCTCGAGACGTCACAAGATTTATTGTATGCAAGTTATGTGGCTGTATGTATTGTTGCCACAACTGTACACTCAGTGTGCATGTGTGTGCGTGTGTGTGTGTGTGTGCAAAAATATGCAAATCGGTTTTGCACTGCTGACGACTTCTTCACAGCAGCTGAAATGTGCTTAAAATTCGCAAAATTGTAGTTCATTTTTAGCTGCTGTCGATATTGTCGTATGCTCTAGCAAACGGGTATTATGATTTCAGCATTAAATATGTAACGCATTAAAAAAATACATCAAAATAAAAGATAATTCATTTGAATAGGAAATGCATAATGCAATTCTGTTATAGAATTAGAAACTATCGAAATGTTCAATTGAGGGCATAGATAAATCCTATAATCTTAATAATTCAGTCCGCCTATTGGACTGGATCACAGGGTTATATATGTTAAGAGTCGAATCTTGGAAAATTGTGTGATTTTGTTAAAATATATGGTACATATATTTTGTTTCTGCATATATTTTCAGCACTTTAGAAGATCGAATAACTTACGAGTTCTTTCTTTAAGGCATTTCAATGTAATTCAGCAGCCATGAATTTCTATATATTTTATATAATTAAAACTAAAATCTTAATCTTTTGAATCTATTTAAATTCATTTAATTATTATGTCTACAAGGGTATTTAATCGTTTCGGCATTATCAAAAGGTTTTTGATATTCTTTTACTTTGCCGTCGCAGCTCGACAATTGTCCTGTGCGCAGTTCTTGTTGCTGTGTGTGTGTGTGTGTGTGTGTGTGTGTGTGTGTAGGGGATTACGTGGATTTGTTATTGCACTTTGCATATTTTCACCTGGCTACGTGTATTTGATTTGACTTTATATCCCATTGCACCCGTTAGCCAACCCCAACCCATTTTCTCACCTGTGATCAATTTAAATGCACTTTTCACGACTTGATTTTAGCTTTTTGTTTTGCATTCTGCTTTTCTATTCCTTTTTACGCAATTTTGAGTGCCTTTTGCTTTTGTTTATGCTCGTGTCAGGTACATAAAATTGCCGTCAAAATGCAAACACAAAAATTACCCAACGCGTTCATCCTTTACACTATCTATTCTAAAGGACATTTACAGCGGCTGCTCGATTGGGCGCTACGGCAGTATCGTGATATTTAACTGGATGTTAATTTGTATTAATTTATGCACATTTATTTAAATATCATTTTCTTAATATTTTTCAAGTTATATTTTATATACTAGTCAAAAGAAACATAGGAGTAAGTCTTTTTTAAATATTTATGAAAATTTACTAAAAGTTCTAAAATATTCTCAAAGTGCAATTGTGAGTTTTGCATTAACCTTACAAGGCAAAAAATGGTTTCAAATTTATTTTAGATAGAAATAAGACTGAATCAGAGATTCTTTAAAAGGAATCTTAACGTAATTCAGTTTCTGTATTTATGTACAAAATGTTCTGTTTTAGAGTATTTAGGGATTGGCTTGACAAAAACTCTATCATTTGTATTATTTTCAATTTTCTTTTGCCCTTTTACGTGGCACTGCAAATGGCAGCTCTTTTGGCTAAAACCATTCAGGTAGCTGCCAGGATTTCTAAAAATCTTGCATCTCGGCCTTAAAAAAATCAGCCTTTCTGTTTGCGAACCGCTTGATAGAAAATTAAAAAGGTTGCGCTATAAAAAATTAAAATTAATTTCGTGACGCTTGACCAGAACGGGAGCGAAAAAAAAAATACACCCACGAGAGCGAAAGGTAACGACTGCTAGATGCTCTGTTCGCAGTTTCCAGCGGGAGAATGATTCTTATTAGGCAGAAGAAGGCCGACAGATTTTCTAAAGTCCACAGTTATCTGTCCATATACATCATATATCATTATCAGATATCATAACTTTGTTTGAGTTCAAGGAAAACAAACGATAGTCTCGATACTCTCGATAAAATGTGTATTGAACAGCACGAAGCCAATATACCCCATTGGCTCTTAAAAACAGATCATAGAAAACAAACGTTTGCCCGACTGAAAATCAATTGGATCACAGTTTGGAGCAGAGTAAAAGGCTCAAGCATAAAAGTGCTTTAAGCCCGAGCATGATTTGCTGTCATTTTACGAGATTTGACGCGTGTTTTAAATACTTATTATAAATAATATTTTACAAGGCCGCAGGATTTTGTGGCGGCAGAACTTTTGACCAAAACCCCGAACTTAAACAGACAAATTGCAAAAGTGGACGAGCAAAGTGCAGCGCCACAGCGCCAGCTGCCTGACTGCAAACACATCCAAAAACCGCAACAGCCACTTCCGCGAGTGCCTGCCACATAACGCCAAGCCCCCATCCCGCGGGGGGCTGGCCAACAAAAAAAAAAGACACTGCAGCAAAAATGTTAAAAACAGGCGTTAAGCACACAACAAGCACATGTGTGTGTGTGTGTGTGTGTGTGTGTTCGGGACAAGCGCCTAAATGCAGCTTAGCATTTTAAGCGCTTTTCAAATGCGCGCTGGGGGAATATTTTCGGTGGCTGGTTAAATTTTGTGGGGGTTGCCGGCGTTGCCGTTGCCGGGCGTTTATTTTGGCTATGAAAACGTTTGCCACACGTTGCCCTGGATATACGCATGGGTAACAGGGGACAGCACGGAGGAGGTTGTGGCAACTTGGGAGCTTGGCAAAGTTAATGTAACGCTAGTGTTAATTTTGCTGCTAAACTGCAGGCAGGCGACAGGTTCATTTTCATTTTCAGTTTTCGCTTTTATTTATTTGCCGCAGGGCATAGTTGTTGCCGCCTTTTTTGGCTGCCACATTTTGTTGCCTGCTTTGTGGCCGAGATAACAGATCGCCTTCGGCTTAACTGAATGCTCTAATGAACTATAAAGAGAACGTTCGAAGCAATCGACAGGCGCGCGTTGAGAGAGACAGAACAAACAACTATTTAAATGGCAGACCCAACTAAAGTGGGAAGCATGACAGGGTACTGACGCGTATATGCTGAGATGGGAAAAACAATAGGGCATGTGTGAGAGCAAATGAAAGAAACGCCACTTACTCTGCGCTAAAGCAAGTCGAGCTCATTAACAATTTTAATGCACTGAACCCATGGAAAATCGTTAAAAAGAATTTCAGAGTTTTGTGCAAATTTATGAAACTTGCATTCTTATATATGCTTGATGACATCAATAGCCGACTTTATTTAGCCACGCACATTTATCTGTCTTTCCGTCACCTTTCCCGACTTCATCTGTCTTACTTGTTTTGTGTGATTATATAGATGTGTATAGTATGTGGCTATAAAAGATGTTGGAAGCAGTTTCTCGTAGAATATCGCTGTTAAGATACCTACTCAACTATTTTGCAGAGATATTGCCTTGAACTCTGCCTGCTTTCAGGCCATCTCCCTTACTTGCTTACTTGCCCCCTCCTACTTTCTTGTAGGAAGTATATCCTTCGACCAAGAACACATTATGTTCGCCGACTAGCGCGCGATTCGAACTGCCAACATTTGTGTTCACAGCTGGCTCAATGATTGTCTCAATTAGACACAGCTCATCTAGCAAAGACTGACTGCTGCGAAGATTGTTTCTTCATAAACCAGGTCAAATGAATAACTACAACTATTGCTATCAACATTTCTGAAATGTGTCCAAAATTGAACATATCAAATGCAGCTGGCATATGAAAAGTGCCCAGATAATTTAAGTGTGTGACAATGGTGCACTGAAAGGGCAAACATTTATATGCCAATTTGTAGAGAAGTGTGTGGCGCACTACTCGAGCAGTTGACCCTCTTGGCAAAAGAAAAAGAAACACGGGAAAAGAATGTTAGAGCCCTGGCTTAGCTCTTCAGTCACAGTCAGAGCTTAGCATATTTCTTGTTGGATGTTGCTAAATTGTAAAATAAATCAAAATCAAAACCAACGACCCTCAAGCCAGCTGCCAAGCAAAGTGCCAATTGCATTGCCAGGCAATAGCAAATGGGGCAAGTGGCAAGTGGAGGGTAACAAAAGGGGGGGGCAGCAGTGGGGCAACTGTTATTGATGTGCTTTTAATTGAGGTTTGTGTGCGAGTGTGCGAGTGTGTGCTGGCATCTCAGGCAACACATGTCCCGTTCGCATGTCTCGCATCTCATCGCATGTCAAATCATTTAACTCATAACGGACATTTTATTAGGATTTCAGGAGAACAACACTTACCGGCATTTGTGCTATGTGCCAGGCAAATCAAAATGGCCAAATTGATGGACCAACAAAAAATGCCAGCTAGTCCTCCGGCTGCATATTGTGTCCGTGCTCGTCGTCGTCGTCCACGTCGTTGTTGATTATTTTTGCAATTTTTGCCAGGCATTTGCCGATTTGTTTCCATTTCGATAACGTTATTGGAAATATCCAAATCCAGGCTGTGCCTCAGCCGCGTTGACGCCACATATTCCTCTGTGGCCGTTGTGTGCATCTTGTTGCTGCAATTTCATAGAATTGTTGAGTCTTAAATATTTCGTTAAATTTAAATAAAGCAGCCCCGGCTCAATCGTGTGGCTCGAAGGAAGTGTCCACCCGCTGGGCCAGACGAGCTCCGAGTGACCGCTAGGCATAATTTTTCTGTAAGTGCAGCAAGTTTTTTGCATCGTTCTTAATATATGCAGTCAGTGCAAAAGTTTTAGCACTAAAACAGAAAAAAAAAAACGCCAGCAAAAAGAATTCAACTTTGTGCCGCAAGTTTAAGTGACAAATGGAAAAGGGTCAACAGAAAACTGCTAATCGAAAATTGAAAGCGACTTGGAAAATTAAAGATGAAGAGCTCACCCCGAGAAAAAATAAGTTTTTCAATTAATTTATCATTTAGCTGTTTGAATATGTAACAAAATCATTTTTCATAATTTATCTGCCTGTCAATAGAAACAATAAATTGTTAATTGCTTTTTTATTGCGTAGTTTTTTTGATTTGATTATTTGTTTGCATTTAAATAAATTGATTTTTAACTTTTTTTCTACTAGATAATTAATTATTATTTTATTTACAAATGTTTAAAAATCCTTATATTTTTTATGCGTGTGTTGAGAGAGTACTCTCAGTTTGTGCTCTTCAACTTTTCAATTCAATTTTTCTACTATTATGTTTTTTTTTTTTTTTTAATTTTATTAAACAGCTACCAGAAACAATTTAGCAAAAAATGCATTTTAATTTCCTTTAATCAAAACAACAAATATAATTTATAAGTTTTGCTTAGTTTCCTGAATTTTTAGAATTTATTTGCGAAGCGATCGCAAGGCGTAAATTGAATTATAAATTATTTTTTGCCAACAAATATGCATACCCTTTGTTTGTCAGTTTTACAAATGGGGTATCATAAAAATATGATCATATAATGCACTTTTTAATTTAATCTTTGATTCGTGGCAAATAGAGAAAGTGAAAAATGCCGGATTCAAACCTTCTTTTTCACAATTATAACTAACATTTAAAATCTGCTTAGAGGGTGTCGTCTAGTCGAGCTGTATACTCCTATCTAAAAAAAAAAAAAAAATCAGATAAAATTAGCAGACAAATTGACGAACAACTTTTGAGCAACAACTTGAAACACAGAAAGAAATAAAATTAAATGATGAAATCATATTGCCGCATGGAGGTTCGCATAAATTTGGAATTGTAATTTGCTTGTCAGAAATGAATGGCACCTATTTCAATTCAGTTGCTTCTGTTCAGGGATTCCCCGAGTGCCACAAACGACAGACTCTCGGCAAAAAGTTGACATTATTTAGATTAATGAACAGCAAACAATTTGTCTGGCGGCCTCGCGCAGCAGATTCACTTGTCAGAATGCGTTTTCAGTTTCAGTGAAAATTGTATATGAATGAATGCCTGACTGACAGAGTGAATGAGCGAATGAGTGCATGAATGAGTGAATGTGTGATTGAATGTGTGCCTGTGCAGCAGATTGTGCTGCCATCAATTAGATGAGGCGGGAATCAACTCATGTCATCGACGGGAGAACAATGCAAAAGTTGTACAAATTAAATATTAATTAGTGTGGCGTGTGCATTAAATTTAATTAATGCTTTTTACACCTTAGGTGTTAATTATTTATTTTTATTCCCAAGTGTCGTCGACAACAGAAGCTGCTTATTTGAGTGAATAATTACGTACAGTGCACAAACAATGCAAAATACTAATACATCATCCGGGATGTGTCAACTGAGGCGTCTAGCCAAAAATACTTAAAACTATAAATGTTGAATCGTGTTTGTGGCAACAAATTAAATAAAATTATCCTATTATAAATATAAGTAATATAAGCACGACTTTGACTTAAGTGGGCATATTTAATGCCCTTGTAGGATATTTAATATCCTTGTCTTGGAAAATATCAGCATCTAAGAACATATTATTACCTTATGGGCTCGCACAACTTCTAAGCAGGCTGAGTTTGATGAAAATGTATTGGAAATCAAAATATTTATATAAATAAATAGAACTAACTATTAAAAGCAAATTGAAGATGCTTGGGAAAGTGTTTGCCAAAAGTAAAGAACTTTCGATAATTAAAAACAAGTAGAGTAGTAATAAGGACCGTACTCCAATTTATGTGCTACTTACAATCGAACTTTGAACTAAGTTAGTTAGTCAACATAGATTAGATTAGGTGTAAAAACTAGATTTACAGGCCGAAATTTGGTTTGTGGCTTAAATTCAACCCTCGACAGTTTATTTGAATATTGTGTAGCCCTTAGTTAAGCACACAATTTATTAGATCAAAATATACGCTGTAAATTTTGAGATTTACATCAGAAAATTTGAATCAACGATCAGTTGCCGGCTTGCTCGCAAATCGATAAATATCGATTGAATATCCTTGTTATCGGAATCATAATATTATAGAAACTTATAGAAACTTGTTGTGCTGACACCGCAAATGTCTATTAAATAAAAAAAAAAAAATAATTGAAATGAAACATTTTCATTTTCCAGAGTATGTCATGAGAAACGAAGTCTCCGAGACAAAAACCATACGAAAATTAGTGTTAATGTTAAAAATTTTATGTTTAAGAAAACATTTGCTTTTAAATTTTGGTAAAGAGAAAACAAAAAGAAAAAAGAAAAAAAAAAACTGACACATAAACTAGGAAAACTAGATTAAAAAAGAGAGAAAATTTTTCAAGCGTGTAGAAGAGCAATTTTTTGGAAACAGTTGACCCTTGCTTTTATGATCGTACAGATATTCGAATTAGTTTATAGAATTTCTCATTGTGCCGGCGGTACACATTTCGACAACAACTCGACGAGAGCTCAAAATTCATACAAAAACCTATTTTCTTCCCTCAAACTGTATTCTTAAAAAAAAAAAAAACATAATTTAATCAAAAAATAAAAAAATAAAAAAAAAATGCCAAGACCAACAGGTAAATGAGGATGAAAAATAAGTTTTAAATGTGAGTAAAACATTTTTTTTTGTTTTTTTTTTTTTTTTGCTAGGACCTGGACCGGCTGCCTACACCTTGCCAAGCACATTCGGCTATGAGAAATGCGACGCACGCATGCGCCGTGGTCCACAGTATTCGTTTGGACGGAAACCTTCGATGCCGGCCTTCAAAAAATCTGGTCCTGGACCCGCTGAATACCAAATCGGGCAGATAACGCGATACGGCAACGCCAAGGGACTCGAGTTCTCCATGCTGCCACGGGGACAGCTAAACAGACCCAATTCGGTGCGTTACGAATGATACGGCGGCGGCGGAGTAACCGTTCCGGGGAATTAAATGGGGTTGACGTGACGAGTCGGAATGTGCAGGGATTAGATTTGTTGTGAATCATCAGTGCATATAGTGTAATAGTTACAGTCTATCGATATATGGTGCCAGGACTGGTTCTAACCATTCTGGGGCAAATAAAATCATGATAAACAAAAAAAAAGTGTTCACTGTCAACTATTGTCGCCTAAGGTTAAGGCTGTGGCGGGTCGGAGGGCAAGTGTTCTGATCATTCAAGTGCCACTTGGCAGATTTAAGAGCTTAAAAAGTGCACTCGAGTTGTTTGGCTTTGTGTCTGGGCCATAATGAAGCCGCCCGTGGCAAGCTCTTAAGTAACTTTGGGCTCCGACTTGACTGACTGATCTGAGCGGGGAGTCAACGTTTGCTGCGTTCTAAGCAAAAGCCTGTTATTTTCTGGCTTCTTGTAATAATCACACAGTAAACAGGCAGCTGGCAGCAGAGGGAACTGAGGGGGAGGCAGCTGCCTTTGGTCGTGAGAACGCAGCTGAAAGCAAAGAAAGGGCCACAGCTAACTGCCTCTTGGCTCACATTGTTGCCGCTGGCCGCAAGTTGTAATTGCAACGTCAACGTAAATGCATAGCACGAGAGCAGCCCAGGAATTTCACGGATGTGCGATGTGCGATGCGTGCATTTTGCAGATGGCCTCCTTGGACACTTGGACACACTTGGTTTTGGACTGGGTTTGAAAACTAGAGGCGCGACCGGGGCGCAGTGCAAAAACAGACTGAAAACTGACCATTGCCCAGTGCTGGACATCACGTACGCATCGCACACATACGCACATACACAAACACATGCACGAGCACGCGCACGCACACAAGCACACTGTGACAGGCGCACACTTAGAGAAAATATTCTTGTGTATTATATTTTACTATTTAGAAAAGTTTTTTGCAAACAAAAAACAAAATGATCTTTTGCAAGTTTAAGATCAGGATTTAATTACTTAAAAAAAAGGAATTTAAATACATCTAAGTATTTAAATTAGTTATTTATTTAATTTTTTATTATTTTTTCTTTATTTATTTTATTTTTTACTTTAAAGTCAAATGTTTTTGTAAAAAAATTGTGAATAAACACCAAACATTCTTCACAAAAGTAAATTTTATATTTTTTTTCAATTGAGTTGATCGAAATTTTAATTGACTCTAAAATGTTAGCGATAAAATGTGCTTAATGCAAGCATGAATATTACATTATTTTTGTCTCAGTGCACGCATTTGATTGCATTTTCGCTGGACTTGGCTGGCAGCGTCTTGCTCTTCCTCTGCCTCTGACTCTGCCTCGCTGCCTGGCTGCCTGGCTGCCTGGCTGGTTGGCTGCAGGGGCCGGAAGGGCGAGGCCAGCAGAACCTGAAGATTTATCTGAGCGCGTTTATTTTAATGTTACGTTCTGGCATCTTTTGCCTTGGCCTCTTCTCTTTGAGTTTTTGGTTGGCTTAAGCAGCCGCTTTCAATGCATTCAATGCCCACTGTCTTTGTCTTTATGGACGATGCTGCTGCTGCTGCTGCTGCTGTGGCAACATCATCATCATCCTGGGCGCTGTGGCATGCTTTGGTGCGTGGTACGTTGACCGCTTGGAATGTTGATTCATCTGCTGCTGGCAGCAACTTCTTTTATGACTCCACTTGCTCTTTATGTCAATCAGCAGCTGGAGAAGACGCAGCAGCAGCAGCAGCAGCAGCAGAAATGTTGCTCATCGTTTATGGGCCATCATCACAGGAGCAATTCTTGGACAGGCTCCGGCTGGGGCAGCTGCTCAGCTCTGCGACTGTAGCCGCATTTGGATGCGCTTGTTACTATTTTTAGTGCATATCGCTTTCCTATTCTATTCTTAACTTGTTAGATGCGCAATTTGCAGGCCCTTACGCCATAATGGGGCAAATTACTTTTAAGTGCTGCTGCTGTTGCTGCCCTTCTCTAGAGTTGACTTGGCATTTATAATGCGTTCTTCGTTATTTTTAGCACGATCTTGCAGCCAGACTTGGCATTACATGATCTTTTTTTAAGCTTGATTATATGTTTAGATGGCTGCCAGGCGCAGCAGTTAATTGTAAATGGGCATATTTAACTGGCATAGAATTTAATTGCATATTTAAATAGCCCGGCCAAAGCCAACATTCGGCTAACTAGCTAACTAGCTAACTAACTAACCCTACCCGGCCCAACCACCCGCTGCGTATACTTAATATGCGGCACACATCAACTTCATTAAATGGACTTTGGCCCATCAATGAAATAGCCTCAGATATTATTTATGTTTTGCCGGTTAATTTGACAGCCGCTGGCAATTGATTTGCCCCCGCCAACGAAACGAAAGGGTCATTACGGCGATTACCGAAGACGGAGTTAAGACAAAGACACGCTAGGCTGCTAACCTCACACGTAATTAATTTTTTTAATTTGTTTTTCCTATTCAATTGAACTGTGAGAAGCAGCTGCTTCATTTGCTATTGATAGACTGTGACACTTGCCGCTGTCATGTAAATCGAATTCCTTAGCGTTAGCCTCCCCTTGGCGCGGAACCAGCGGCTGACCCTCACGTGGCACGTGACTCGCCTGGCTGATTGCCCCAATACGATGCACATCTTTGCGACACTCGCCAAAATTTCGTTTAGACTCAAATTTAAAAATGATACGAAAACTAAGCGCAATTGTTATTTAAGAGTACAACTATTTGCTTGGCCATACCCAATGTCTGTTTTAAATGACCCACTTGTTTTTTTTATTTTTTATTATTATTAAAAGTTTTTTATGCGCCCATTTTTTAAGTACTCTGCCTGGCTTGGCTAGATGAAAATATTGTAAAATTACGCTAAGCCAACAAATCTCATTTAAGCTGCCGTCCAACATTCACCTTTAGTTTAAGCGCCATAAACATGCAAGAAAACTCTCGGGTCTCAGCTTAAAGACGAAATTTAACGTATGTCCGCAACAAACCCAAAAATAATTTCATCTTCCTGCTGCTGCTGTTGCTGCTGCTGTTGCTCAAAGAAAAAGTAGAGCAATGCCCGAAAAAAAAAACTCGTCACGTATACGACAACAACAACAACAACAGCCATAATAAAAGTGCATTCACATTTTGAAAGTAAAGCGAGCGAACTTTTAATGTTTTGTCAATGATGGGTCTTTGGTAAATGGAGTCCAAGCAGCGCCGTCCTTAAAGATACATTTGTATCTGTGCGTTACACTTGGTATCTTTTTTAGCTGTGAGCCGTATCTGTGTATCTGTGGCATGCTAAGCTCAATATTTATGTGCTACGCATTGCTTCAGACTTCAGACGTGCTGGCAACAGAATTTTCACGCCACTCAATTACTACATTATGCGTTTTTCGGGAGCTCTCTGATCTGATCACCTATCCCCGCACCTATTCCCGCACCTGTTCCGCACCTGGTCTGCGGCTGCGTTGCGGTTGCCGTGTCTCGTCTCCGCTCCCCTGCTGTCGCGTCTCGACTCTCGGCTGTCGTCTGTCATCAGGTGAAAGGCAAATAAAATGTCAATTTGTATTGCCAGTTGTGTCCCTTTTTTGTGTTGTGCCCTGTTTGGATACCTTATTATTCATACGCATATTACACATTCAGATTTAATACAGCCTTAGCGGCATCCTCACCTCACCTCACCCTGACAGAAGTCGTCCTTTTTGTGTCAATAATCATTTACATGTTTATCTAATTTGTGGGGATTTTGCGGCCCGAAATTCCAACAGCTTAAAGAAAGTTAAAGTTGTGGCGAACACTGCAAGACACAGAATTATATTGCCGACAAGTACGTATGTGTGCGACACAGATACACACACACACACACACACACACACACACACACACACACAGCCAAGGCGAACTCATAAAATGATATGAATTTCGCTCGCAGAAACGAGTTGATGACCAGGCCACAAAAATTTCAGTAAAGTTGTAAATCGAACACCAAACAGAGCCATCAAAAATACAAAAATATAAAATAAAATTCCCAAAACGCGACCAATGCCAATCGGGCAACATTGTTGTTGTTGTTGTTGTTGTTGTTGTTGCTGTCATTGCAATGTTATAGCCACAATTGTTGTTATTTCCGCATGCAAAAATTTCATTTTGTTGCCCAGTGACAAAAGCGACAAACCAAATTTCCCACACAAATGCACATAAAGGGTGTTCCTCGAATTATTCGCTGTGTGCGTACAATTTTGATGCTGCCAACAGCTGCTTCACGCATGTCCAAATATGCCGTAGAACATTTACATTTACAAATATTTATTAATTAATTAAATTCTGAAATAGCTAAGAACACATCAAAGCTAATATACATATTGCAGGGGAGAAGTTGTAATGTCCTTCACGTATTTATCAAAAGTGGAGGCTAATTTTAATGGAGAATTAGTTGTTTCACATGACAAAATTATTTAAATAAAATATATATTTAATTATGTATGTTTTTTGATATGCAGAAAGAAACAAACCCAAATACAATTCATGACAGCAAAATTTAAGGCGAATGCTTTGTTATTTCTTAGTAGAAAAATCAAAATTGTTAAAAAGGCAACAATTTTGTTTTAATATATATTTCAACTCCGAATTATCTCTTTGCTACTTGTGGAGATTTGAATAATAGTAATATAATTAATAATTTTATTTAAAAAAATAAATTATCTAGCAGTGCGCGGACAATAAGTTGTCTAAGTATCTGGCCAAAAGCTAAAAAAACCAAATCTATTTCTGAGTCAGGTTAATATATATTCTATTAATAAATGCTATACTTATCCCACACTAAGCTTTACAATATAGCTGTAGCATAAACAAATATCAAGAAATATCTCCCACGAGTCAAGCTATAAATCTCTTACTTCACGGTTGGCCGATCTAAACGAATAAAGCTATATATATTCATTTATAGCCAAGTGCTTCCTAATTCCTGCATTCGCTGTCAACGTATTGAACTATTGAGATAATATTTACTTTTAGAACCAATATCATTTTTGGGCAATAAACAAAAAAGATATTCCGCATGGGGAATACAATGACAATTTGCTTGAGCTTGAACATATTTCAAACCTGATTCCGGCTTTTCATTTGAGAATGAAATACTGCATTCATTCATATGTTGATTAAACCTTAATATATTAATTATAAGTAATCAGCAGACTAAATGTATTGTCAGCATTATAATGAATATTAAAGTATATTAATAAGACGAGATGACAAAAGCTTTAATCGACTTAAATAAAATGCTTGATATTTAAAAGTTAATTCCAGTTGCCTTTTTTAGTTATAGGTAGATATCAATACACTTAGAGAAAAGCTAATTAATTTTACACTCGGAGAAAAAGTCATTAATTTACACTTTATTTAGCCACGAAAAGAAAGAATATTTCCCTTATAATATTAATTAGCCCAATATTAAAAAAAAAATAATATATTTACTAAAATTTACTTTTTTCTTCCAATTTGTATATTTAAATCTGAACTTTTATTAAGCTTGAGTAAAAGTTTAGTTGCATTTAAGATGTTTCCCTGTGGGTAAAATTCAATTTATGGACTCAGACACACATTTTCAAAAAAATGTTTTAAATTTTCGAACAAAGTCATAAAAACTTGAATTATATTTAAGTCTCTCTCAGTGTACGCAACAGATTTGCAGCTTGATTTTTGGCATGCATAGCTATAAATATATCTCAAAACTAAGCCGACATTTCGGCAAACATTCAGCAATCCGACTGCAATCTTATCTGCGTATCTGGATATGTTTGCGTATCTGTGCGTATCTGTCTCTATGACTGGCACGTTCTACACTTGACATTTGTTGAAATTGTTTGCTGTGCATTTTGACGCTCAACTTCCCGCAGACAGATGATGGTGTCGCCTCTTTGGGCAGCTGGCAAACGCCTTCAAAATTTGCGCTTATTTGACACAAAAGTTGATGCGAGCCTTTTGCTGCACCCCTCCGGGTCCGGGTCCCGGATCCGAACCCTGTTGTTGTTGCCACAAAATGCAAATTGTGCGGAGTTGGGGTGCGAAAAGGTCTTTGTTGACACTATAACAACTTCATTTTTTGTTTTGTTTCCTTTTTTTGTTTGGTTGTTGTCTTGTTATGAATTTAGTTCGCAGCAGATATTTACAACACTTTTGTGCCACTTGACTACATGGGCGCAGCTATGGCAACAATTTCTAGGCAAAATCAAACAAGCCCAAGTATTTTCATGTAGTACATACAACTGCACTTTCTGATTGTCCTGTGCATTCGATTGAGGTCAAATTCAGCTTGGGAATTACAAATTGCTGTCAAAATGCCCCAGTGCTTACAATGCCTATAAAACAAGTTGCAATGACACTAGCTGAAAGTCGAGATTAATCCAAAAATAGCTATAAATGGCTTAGAGCGGGTTAAAATATTACTGAAATTTAAGACTAGACAAGGTAAGCAGAGTGTGAAAGCCAAGTTTGTAAGTTGAGCTTTGCTACTCAATCAAGCAGCTTATAAGCTGAGCTTTGGTCATTAATCAATTAATCAATCAAAGCATTAGAGCTCAGCTTGTAACCAAAGCAAGTTTAACTCATTAAATTAATTGCTAAACTTAATTACATTTCGTTAACTCTTTTGTAATAATTAAAAATTAATTGCATATATATTCTCGAAGCGAGCTTTTAACCTCAACAATGTGCTTTGGGGCATTCATGCGCTTTAAAAGCTGTGTATACAAATGTATATAAAATATAAATACCATGAATGACATTTTGAATTTTTCAAAGTACATACATTCATTAAAACAACAAGCTTTTATGCACTTGAACGAACTTATATGAGAGAAAATATGATTAATTTATCAAACGCTTCTTAACAAACGCTTTCTTTGTATGTTGATAACCCGTTACACAGAATGAATTTATATACCCAAGTATTTGAATGTTTTTCAATGTTGATTTTTAGGTTCATTCCACCAACTGTTTCCCTTGCAATCTGCCACAGTCAACTGTTCATTGGCCTTTTATCAAGATATTTCGCACAGTCACTTCTGGCGGCTACTTCAAGTTCAACCTGAAGATCGATTAACAGGAATGCACGCCTTAGCGCCAATTTGGCGTTTAGCTTAATGGGCAATAATAAATTGTCAAAATGTGTGTGGAAATGTAAAACAAAATAATAAGATTGCCCACAAGTTGGAGCCAAAAACCAACCGAACATATATGAACATAAAATAAAACGTATTATTAACGTTGATATTTTTAGATATTGTTGCTGCCGCATGATTAATGCTGGCAATAAATGCGAAAAACCCGAGACGGCAAGCAAAATGAAATGAAATACGCACAGATGAGTCAAAGGCACAAGAAACAAAAATGAAAATCGAGGCTGGCTAACAGCTCAATTCGCGCATTTCGATCGAATATATATAATATATAATACAATATAATTGAGGCCACAACGTGCAAAATCCCATATGAATTTTAGTGTTTCGCATTTCGAATTTCTAAAAACAAAATAAAACAAATTAATTAAAATTACACGTACGTGTCGAAGGCTGCTGCGGCTGCCCAATTGGGCTTGAATGAATTTTCATGGCTTTGTTTTCGTTATCATAATTGTTATTGCCTGTTTGTTGTGCGTGTGTGTGTGTGTGTGTGTGTGTGTGTGTGTGTGTGCGCGCTGACTAACTAAATGCGACGCCGACAAGTCGCGTAATTAGTTAGTTGCGCAATTTGCCCACATTTGGTGAAACAGTCGGTCACAGTCTGCGGCAGGTGATCTAAGCCGACCTGGTCTGACAGAATTGACAAATTTCAAAAATCATTGGCCGAAAATAACACCGCATTTGTTTTGGTCGTTTTCAAACATTCATTCACTCATTCACATATTTTTTTAACGCTGATGTTTTCGCATAATTTTAATTTTAATTTTAATAATACACAAACTGGTTCTGCCCAAAGATAAACAACCCGCGCGAGGCACTTGTGAACTGCTCGCTGCACCTGAACGTTAATATTAAACAAAAATAAAAGGCAATCAAAGTAAACAAATGCGAGGCTCGTGTAAATGTCGCTTTTCTGCTGAAATTCACAATGTTTGATCGCGCATCTGTGGCTAAAGTCGGTTTTCTCTGCATTGTCGTCAATGGGAACGCAAGATGCGTCAGCACAAATACTCGATATGTGGCCGGAAATGCGCCAAAGTTCCCCAACCAACAACAACAACAGCAACACCTGAGCAGAGCAAAGATAAGAGGAAAAAAGGTGCGTCAGTGATTGGTTTGCCTGGTAAATAGGCATACAACTTATTTACTTAGGTATTTATCATCGAAAGACTCCCATTTAAGGTGTAAAAATTTTGTACACTTTCCCGAAAACCGATTTATCCTACAGACCTATATAGTAAAGTAATTAGATGCTAATAGGAAATGGTTTGTTTGTAAGGATACGCATTCTGACAAGAAACTTATTTTCAGTCTAACCTTTCAATGGCAGCCATATAAATGATATAGTGTCGATATATGCCGAAGTATACAACCTGATGATAGTTATAAGGCTGAGAAACTAGAGGGCTTAGAAACAGGTAGCTGGACAGGTGGGCATAACTATAACGACTGGGATCACAAATATATGGGCTTTATCAGGTCGAAGATTTCTCCTTCTATGCGTTGCACATTTCACGACAAATGATAATCGTTACACAATCTACAATTGCCACATTATTTCTTTTCTAAATCTTTAATATATCGAGAAATATTTACGTGCACCTATGAAGGATATTACATCAAAGGCATTAAAAAATATGAATATTGTTACCAACAAAATAAGAAGCAAGGCTATAAAGTGACACGATTCAAATTTGGAATTCCAATTAACAATGAAGAGAACCTTTAAGCAAAACATTTTAGAGAGAAGCATAACTTTGGGCCTGACCAGAAGATTAATTTAAGCATATTTGGTGTACGCCAAATTTGGCATCTAATTTAGCCCGCATCTTTTCTATGAAAATATCAACAACTTTTCATAGTTTCAGTACAGCGGGCAATTCTGAATAAAAAATTAAATTGTTTTAGAAAAAATTGTGAAATTTTATGTAAGCCAAGCATAAAGGTAAACTCGCGAACAACTAATCCGTTTGCCAGTGCTCGAAAATAATTTGTGGAAAACGAAATCTAGAAATGAAACACAAATGAAATGAATTTTTATGCACTGGGCACAGGAGCTCAGATTTGTTATTATTTCGTTTTATTTATTCATAGATATTATTTATTTTGTTTTCATTAAAACTTTCGCATTTATGTGAATGACTGCGACGTTTGTCATTCAGTCAGTCAACAAGTTTTTATATATTTGTATTTATATTTATATTGCGCCACAGAACACATATGAAAAGCTGTGCCCAGCGGGAAAATGGAAAATGCATAAAGAAAACACAAATCAAGCCATGAAGTGTAAATGGAAGCATGCCATAAAAATGTTCGTCTTAAACTGAAACTAAATAAGGTAAACTTTATAATATGTATATACATCTTACACATTCGAAGAGTAATATACTTATTTAATATTTTAATTAATATTTGCAATAATTCATCAAACTAAACGAAGCTTCTAACTCAATTACAGGGTATCTTAGCGCCTGATATATTCGTTGTCAGCATTTTGTGCACATTCAGCTGCAGTTCAAATTTTTAACAATTTTTTCTTTCAACTTACCTCAAGCTGCGAATACTCAAAGAAATTGTTTGTATTTGTTTTGGGCTATTTTCCAAAACTGATTTTGACGTTTTTCCAAAAGAAATGAAACGATTTCCTGGTGAATCGACACACGGTGAATTAAACAATTTATTATTTATTTATAAACAATTTATTATTTATAATAATTTATTATTATAATCGAATTTAATGCATTTAACAATTTAATTATTTAATGTTTCCACGTTTGAGGCTGTGCAAAAAATTGTATTTATTTTCATGCTCACCTGGCTTGCACCTGTGCATATACATGTATATATATATATATATATATATGTGTGTACTTAATTATGCATTTAATTATAAACATATTTTTGCACGCGCAATTTAACAAATTTTCGTTGAAATTTGTACAAAATTTTGTTGTGTATGTGTTTTTTCTTGCAACTGGTAGCTGAGATAACAATTCGAGCTGAGGCAACGTTTTCAATTTAATTAAAGCCGCGCAGACTGAGGAGCACGAGTGTGCCCGACTAGCAGATGCTCTGCCAAGCTTCAAGGTCTGCACATACCTTTCAATATGTGTATACAACCCACTTGTGTAGAAAGTTCCCGATGACACACGGGTATTTTGTTGATAAGTATATTCAATGCCAGCTTTTGAGCTTAGCTGACGGCCTTAATGACATGTCAGCGGCTGAGTCTTTTGGCCAAACGTCAGTTAATAAGATAATCAGAAAAAAGTCAACTTAAGACAGCTTTCTTGGAATGCCAACTCTTATACACTTATTTATAGGTTTTATAACAAATGCCGCCAGCTCAGTTTAAATATTGAATATAATTTAAAGAAAAAGTATTCAAGTTATTTGTATTCAAGTTAGAATTCTCATAGCTTAAGCTTAGTTGTTATCCAGCATTAATACCTTACTATGATAACCCAATGGAAATTCAATTAGACTTATCTGCCAAAAATATTTTTACTATTACAATTATATATTTATTATGGTTCGAACAATCCATATAAATATCAGCAAGATAGCTGACAAGACAGATCTGCGAGAGAGTCATGCGACATTTAATCGAAGAAACTTTTGGTAATATCAAGCTTTTCAAGCTATTCGAGAGTAAAATAGGTAAATCATAATAATCCATATTAAACTGTAATATATCGTACAACATAACGTATTAATGCATGACTTTGCCAATTTACAGGGTATTAGCAGCAACAACTGACAGAGCTTATTCCGTTGTCGATACGGCAACAGGGTATCTCGCATATTGCAAATATTTGGTTAGCCATTGGGCATGCATGCCGTGTATCTGACAGATACTTTTCACAACAAAGCACAGCTACGCGCAAAAGTTGTCGCCAATTCGCAATTCGAATTCAAATTCGAAACGTTTGCGTTTCATTCATAAAATTCAAAATACATTTTTTTTTTGCGTTTTGCGCCTCGCTAATGTCAGCTCTGCACCAGTTTAAATGGGTCCACGTGCCGCGCTTCTGGGCGAGAGGGGGCGGGGCGAGGCGTGGCTTAGCTGGGTTGCTTATTGGCTTGGCTTGATTTGGCTTGGTTTGGCTGCGACTGTGTGCGGTAATGAGCGCTGTTAAAATGCGTTAAATGATTTTTCTATTTTGTTTTTTTTTTTTTACTTTTTCTCTTTATTTTCGCATTTTTTTTTCTTTTGCACCTTTTTGCTGCTTTTGTGCTCGTTCGCACCTTGGATACGCTGGCAGCTACTCTTCTTCTTCTTTTTTCATATTTGCCTATGAATGAAGTTTATTTATTGCGGGGCAACGGCTATTTCTTTGCCGCTGCCTCTGCCGCGTCGCTGTCGTCTGCTGCGCGGCCAAAGTCGAAACGCATTTTGGCTACGCAGGAAGTTTTATGGCTCGGCAGACGGCATAGAAACTTGCAAGCCGCATTGGCTCTGGCCGATTGGGCAAACAAATCGCGGCCAGTCAGGTGGAAAAGTGGTCAAACACTGATTTTAACCAGGTGAGAACTCGAGAAATAAAACAAAAATAAAGTAGAATAAGGCAAAAATGTATTCTTTGAAAAGAACTTTTTTGTTTCATTTGAGCAAATTTATTAAATCGCTTTTCAGATTATGTAGAAATTTGTTTTGGTTTTGGCTTTTGATTTTATTCTCAATCGAAAAGAAAACTTTGTTTTATCAGTTTTGCTTCAAACTTGGATTTAATTATGCTTCATTTAAATTCTTTCGTATTGTTCAATTGAAATGGAATTTTTAAGCGTTTGTATGACTTTTTTTTGTTGCATGTGATTTAATAAACATTTGTACAAACTTAACGTAACTTATGTTTTTTCTTTTCTTTGTCTTTTAATTTTTTTAATAAGTATTTTTAAATCAAATATTTACATTTTTTCACCAAATCTTAACATTTTTCTCTTCTCAACTCTGCATTAGGTCAACTCGAGTAAGACCACGCCCGTAAGCTCGCCCTAGCAACTTCTCCATTCTTTCCCCCTAGTTATATCTGCCCCATATAAAATACCATATCGCACGCTCTCCCACTTTGCGCTATCGCGACGAGCGTCTCTTTCTGTGCTGCTCATTGGGAACACGTGAAAGATATTTAAATATGTTAAAGTATCGCATTAAATAAAAAGAAACCCGCAACTGGTCAAGCATTTCGCCTTATCTCACGTAACAGAAATAATTATAAAGCGCCATATACATTGTTGTCCAACGTTCTACAAAAGACTTTTCGTACTGCGAATTATCTAAACGGCCATCCTTTAACCTTGAACTTAAACATTAGCGCACAAGAGTTAATAATTCACATTGAAAACAACAACAATAAAGATAAAAAAAAATAAACCAGCTGACCGAATTGCGAGTCAATAAAAAGGTGCGATATTTCATAATATTTCATATTTCGCAAACTCAGAATCTATTAAAAAATTGAGCAATAAGAGAAGCTTTAAAGCGTATCCGATTTTAACACATTTCTCTGGTCAAACAAAGCAAAGAAAATGGGCAAAGAAGGAGTGCTCGAAGCGAGAGTGCCCGACTAGCAAATACCCTTTAACAGGAAAACATAACTCTTAAATAGCTACACAAAAAGAGGGATATATAAAATCTTAAACAATCTCTATATATGCAGTAAATTCCTTAGATATATTCCAAACAAAGTTGAGCTAAAAACTCAAAAGCTATCGATTCGGAAATAATCGATAAATATATTTACGCCAGTTTATATATTGTTTAGTCCCGATATCGAGAGGATCTCTGATATAGCTAGGCTAACTCCTAAGCTGCAGAACATCTTCAGCTGCCTGTCAATGCGACCCTTTCAACGTACTTTAATTGCTTACAGGGTATACAAATATTTCAATAGCATTCGGTATTGCACACAAATACAAATTGAAATTAACACGCCTGTTATCAGACACAAGCGGGCCAAAAAAAAAAAAAAACTGTCCACAAGCCATGGCTAAAAGGCGGAGACAGCGACGGTGACACGCGCGGCGTTGGCGGCTTCGTGTGTCAATTTGGCATGAAATTGTTGTTGTTGTTGTTGTTTTGTTGTTGTTGTTGCAGTTGTAGCTGGCAACAATGCCATTAAGCTCAAAGTTTTATTATCTATACAAGCGGCCTACATGGCACAACAACAAAAAACCAATAGACTTTTGTGACAAGTAGCAATGAACCTTGTAAGGTCTCGGCTGCTGTACACACACACACACACACACACACACACACACACATGTGTTGGGTGCACAAAAATAAATCTCATCAATTTTTAATATATCTCAAACACTCGCGCTGACAGTTGCCATTAGATGGCAGCCCCTCGATTTATTTGAAATTTACTTAATAATTTCATAGAATCTTCATTTTCAAGTGAGACTTATAATGCATATATCCATCAAATATATATATATATGTATATATCTATCTGTAGTATATGTGTAATTGATGGGTTCATCGAATTTTCATTTATCAATTATTGTATTATTACTTTCATGTTAAAAACTCAAGAGCTGTGATATTTTTCAATTTCACATTAAATGCTGCATTTAAATTTAGTGCAAGTGATTTTGCACTTGTTCTACGCAGTATTTTATATTATTTCAATGGAGTTACTTTTCAATCAATTTGAAAATGTTGCAAATAACAAAAAATTGTAAATATCTTCAATTCAAATTGAATTACATTAAAGGTATTCCCACAGTCCATTTGCTTGCACTAATGGTACTCCCAGAATTTCTTGCTTTTAAAATCCAACTCCTTTGATCCTACTGAATTTAACAAAAGTTGCTAATTCCTACAAAATCCATCGGAATCCCTCGATTCAACAAATAACAAAAGAATGAAGTTAGTCGAATTTAAAATTATGAGAAGTATCGGTAAATTTTGCAATGTTTTGAAAGCTGCCTATTCTGGAAATTATAACGAAATTAATAAGAAATTTCCAGATGCATCGATTTATATTTTCTTTTTTGGGGGGGGGGAGACCTTTCTGGTTAAATATACCAAAGATAAAAATGTTTCAAAATAATTTTAATCTTAATTTCAGAAAAATAAAATTAAGAATTATTTAAGACATTGATTGCCTTTATAATTCCAAATATTCTATTTCTATTATCTTCTATTTTGTTCACAAAAAACTTGCTAAAATTGCAAAAAAAAAAAACTCCGAAGCGGCGTTCTAAATATATTTGAAACACATGAACTTATCTTAAAAAAATAGCTCACATATTCAAAATTGTTCTAAAGCCAATTTTTGTTCAGTTTTATTTGTATTATTTATTATTTGCACAAATTGTCCCAATTAAATCATATATTTAAATATGTGCATAGTTTTATAGCAGACCTGCCCCGGTACAGCACCCCCTCCCCCCCCCACACCCCTTTAAATTATTGTTCAATAATTTCACTCTTGGCAACCGAAATCAACAAAAGACAACTCTGCATTAGTTTTGTTGCTGCTGTTTGCTGTTGTTGTTGTTGTTGTTGCTGTTGCAATGCATAATAACTGTCGTGCTGTTTGTTGCTACTAACACACACAGACACAACATACACACACACACACATACACAGACACTCATCTATGGGGGAGTGGGGCCAACAAAATATTTCGCGCTTTTTCGTATGTGGCGCGCAATGGGCTAAAATATTTTCTGATTAACGTACTTAGTTGTTGTTGTTGTTGTTGTTGCTGTTGTTGCTGCTGTTGTTGTTGTTGCTGCTGTTGTTGTTGCTGGTCGCTGGTTTGCTCATTGGCTTCAACACGTTTCTTTGCGTTTTCCTTTGTGTTTTGTGTGTGTGTGTGTTTTTTTTTTATATTTATTAGTGCTTTTCCAATTTCTTATTCACTTCATGTCTGCACAACGCGCTCCAACACTTTAGCACACGCAAACAAACACACACATTTATTAACTTAGCGAGTACGCACTGTGGCTAAGCTTTTGATTTTGATTTTGATTTTTCAACCGCGCCGCCAACGTTGTGCGCTCGAAATCTCGTTACTAACTAAAATAAACGACGCGAGCCGCGCAGCCAAACTGAAAACAGCAACAACAACAACAAACTTAAATAAAATCAACCGTACACAACGTTGTCGCAGCGACGTCGACTTCTGGCGCTCGTGTGTGTGTGTGTGTGTGTGTGTGTTGTTGTTGTTGCTGTCGGTAACTAAAACAGACACCACTCAGTTACACAGACTAAATAAGCGCGCTCTCTCATCCACACACGCATACATGCACAAACACTCAAAGAGCGCGACTTTGGATCGAGCGCAAGTTCAAGTCGCAATGTTAGCTTGAGCCGGCTGCGACGCCATCAACTGCAGAGAGTGTGTGAGAGAGATTGAAAGAGAGCATTCGCATTTTACTGCAATGCTTGTGGCTTGAATGCAATTTGGAAAAACGTAATTTATATCAGATGTTCATTGTTGGTAAAAAGAATATAATAATTAAAATATTAAATAAAACATTAAAGTATAAAAAGAAAAACTTACCGCAAATACATTCAAGCCAAGAAAATTATTTCCATTTTGTTAAACTAATAAATGGTTTGATTTGTTTAAAGGGTATGTAAGCTTCGATATTATGGTGACAGCGATCGTGATTGTCGACAAGTTCGAAGCGAACTCTTCAAGCTAAGCTCTCGCAAACTTAAGCCGGCTATAAAGCGACTGCTGCTGCTCGACTTGTTGTTGTTGTTGCTAAAATTGGCAATGTTGCTGGCTGCGCTTGCAACATGTTGCTTCCGCTATGTGCCCGCAACAAATATATTTCAATTTAAATTTCTTTCAGTCTGCTGCTTCTCGCGGCCTTTTGCATATTTTGCTGTTGCTTTCAAGAATTAAAAATTCCATTTAATATATATACCGTTTTTTTTTTTTTAAAGCCCGTTGTCAAAGCGTCTGGCTTTACGGGAGATTTAATGTGCGGGCCCGAAGGCATTTGGTTTTTGTTGTTGCTGCTGTCTCGCCTGCAACTTTGTTGTTTGTCGCCCAGCGGCAGTTGTTGCTGCGGTCGCGGCTGCTGCTGCTGCTGCGCTGCTACTGCTGCTGCTGCTGTTGATGACGTCTAATTTGGAACCGAACTCGTTTGCTTACTCACACACAAAATTATGTCAGGAATGTTGGCAGGCGGCGGCTGTTGTCTGACGCAGCTGTTGTTGTTGTTGTTGTTGTTGTTGGAGACTGCGTTGAAAGTCGACGTTTAGTTTCGTGAGAGCCAAAGCCGGTTAGATTTTTGGTTGCTCAGACGCGTGCCAAAGCCGTATTCATTGTTATGCCCCTACCCTTCTAGAGGGTATTAGAGTTTTCTCACGAGCTGTGTCACGCATACAATGACAACCACATAAAGTATATACTTGCCTGATCAGTTGCAGCATGTCGTATTCTTATGACAGAAAAGTTTGCATAAGCTTGTCTTGCAGTCCTATCTATATCGTCCACTATATCTATGGCTGCCTCAGGAACGAAAGTTCATTGTATTCTCCAAGAAAATTTGACCAATTCTAAATAATACAGGACCATATAAATGAATACGGCTCTATATAAAGTAATTGACAAGAAAAATAAATTAGATTGATTTATATTAAGGCATTTTGAAGACATCTCGACCAAACTCAACAATTACAAGCGATACAACAAATGTCTGCAAGGGTATTAGATCTTCGATGTGCCGCATACATTGTTGATGCAAGTTTCATGCTGCAGCTTTAGAACGTAAAGCTGCATTTGCGTTGGGGCGCAACCTTTTGACTAATTCGAGCTAAGTTTGATTTATCATCAATTTTTATGCCCAACAACAACAACAGATCACGCGATTGGGGTTTTTTGAACCCCATTTCCCTTAAAGCATTTCTGGTGCTAGCTGCACTTTTAGAAATTACCTTCTGCGTGCTCAGCGTGTTGGCTATCTGAGTAAAGCGTGTCATTAGCACCGGGTTCCCAGTATCGATTCGTGGACTAAGCAAAATGTTAAATTCAAGCCAACAGAACAGCATTTTTTCGTTGCAGGTATACGAAAATCAAAGCTCAGCTAACAAACTCAATCTTTTAGCCACGCGACTCGATTCATTTCAACGGAATCGACAAATTTTTATGCAAATGCAACCATATGATTTCTTAGCAAAAGGTCAGTGCATGTAGAAATTTGTCAGTTATTGCCAAAGACACTTTATACCCATGTATCCATGCCTTAAGCACAATTTAAAAAAAAAAATGCTGAACATGGGAAATGCGAGCAGGGCAAAAAGGCGACAGCAAGTTTTTAGAAACGTAAAGAATATCACGCAATCAATTTAAAAAAAAAAATTATATGCCTAGAAGATAAACTACTAAAAAAATCTGAAGTTTTTTACGAAATAAAATACTTAAAAATATAATACTTATCATAATTTTAAAAAATTGTGACAGTATAAATATAATACAAAATAAAGATTGAAATACTCTAAAACAAAGTTTTTAAGTTATCGACCATCGATATCGATTATCAAACTATTAATTATAATTTAAATAATAAAAATATAAAAAATAATAATAAAAATATATATATATAAGTATAAATAAATTATGAAGAAATGTAAATTGTGTCAAGTTGTTTTGCCAATAAGCAATAGAAACAGGCAACAGCCAGACTTTGGTGAACTTGACAAAGTTATGTTCAAACAATTTTTTTTTTGAACATATTTTAAAGTATATATGTTTTGGCTTGTTTATCAGAGGCATGCGAGTGACATGCGCCGAGCTGAGTGCCTGTACGACCGTGAAATATGAGAAGACATTGGGAGATATGCAATTCAGTAATCCAAATGTCAATCACAAGTCAAACCGCGACTGTTCAATAAATTTCCAATTTCCGTTTGAAAAGAAATAATAATAAAAAACAGCAAAAATAATAATAACAAAAGTGGGGGGGGGGGGGAAACAAGAACCAACTGGAAGCCAAGCGAACGCGCACAATTCAATTTCAGCATTGAAATCAGATACACGACGAGGCTGGGATTAGCGGCCAGCCCGCAACCCAACCAAGCTAGTAGCCATAGAGATACGCTAGACGATAGATGACTAGACTCCGTTTAGAACGGCTAACAAAGCTGTTGGCGCTTTGAAATCGAAGCGCAGTGGCAACCGCAGACCCAACACACAGATTGACTAACCGTCGCAGGGAAAATGGAATGTTGGCGCAGCCGCAAATAGAGGATTGCTATTTTCTTTTTTTTTCCATGGGTTCTTTGTTGTTTTTTTTTTTTTTTTTATATAAAAAAAAGTGAATGCAATGTCAACAAAATGCGGAAGACAATTGAGTAAAATGAATATGATGAATAAAATGCCAAGTATAAGAAAATAAAATTCAAAAAGTTCTATGAAAAATTTTATATTAAACAAAATTATTTCACTTTCGTTAAGACAGTATAACTTTTTTAAGTCAGACGATATTTATCCGAGTTATTAAAAAACAATCATTTAAAAGGTTTGGATTTTTGCACTAACGCTGATTTTGAGAAAAACCCCTTGCTTTCTGGTCGATTTGGGTCAAAATTTATGATGTTATTATTTTGATGCCAATCAATAGTACTGATCCCTACGAGTCCAAAATGGTATACAATTCCAAAATCTGATATTATTTGGCCGAGATATTCAAAAAAATCATCAAGAAAGGTTGACTTTACTAATGAATCGCTTATGGGCCCATAACTCACACTCACTCACAACAACCAATCGACATTAAATTTCTTTGAATGCCAATTGATAGTAGGGATCCGTGCGATTTCAAAAAGGTATAATATTTAAAATTTTGACGTTATTTAACCGAGTTATTCAAAAAAAAATCATCAAAAAAGTTTTAATTTTCGAACCCAGGCCGATTTTGATAAAAAACGTGATGTAACCCCTTGCTTTTTAGTCGATTTAGTCAAAATTTACCTTATTATTATTTTGATGCCAATCGATAGTACTAATCCCTACGAGTCCAAAATGTTAAAAAAACTTCAAAATCCAACATCATTTGGCCGAGATATCAAAAAAAAAAAATAATTAAAAATGTTTGATTTTCGAACCGACCCCGAGAAATGTCTACAAGGCTATTAAAATAGGCTTAATAAAATATTTAGAGAACAGCCAGACCCAAAATATATATTTTGTGAGATATTTTGGGCCTGGCTGCTCTTTAAATATTTAATTAATATATATATATGGGAATACAATAAACTATAAAACTTACAGGGTATTTAGATATACATACCTAAAGCTTGGTTTCCAGCATTCTAGCGACTTTGTTCGATTGAAATATTTGATTATATATTTGTTTGAAATTGCATTTTATGCACAATTTAGCATCTTTAAGCGAAATCCGTTCAATCAATTGGCCAATTCCATTCAAATTAAGCCGCTTAGCCAATGTCAACGGCAACATTTTATCGCAGCGGCTTGTTTCGGCTTTGGCTCTTGTAAAATTGAATTGCAATTGAGAGTGCATTTAATGGAAACAGCTTGGAATCTGCATAGCACTAAATGTGCCTCGGGCAAATTAATACTTATTACAATTTATAGCATTTGATTTGATTTATTGAAATATATATATATATATATGTGTGTGTGTATATGTATATGTATATGTGTGTATACATATGTATAAACATTTAGATATTTAAAGTTTTGATTTGTTTGTACATTAAGTCAAGAGATTTAATAAACTTTTCTATTTGTATTATTATTATAGATTTTTTTTGTAGTGAACGAAGCGTAAACTTTTAATTTGATTTTCAAACTAGGCGAAATAACAATTGCACATATATATATTATTTTTTTTGCATATATTTTGATAATTTTCGTTAGCTTTTGTTTTGATTAGATTCAATTTCTTGTCATTTCAAGTTGTTTGCCAATAAATTTCTATATGAATTTACAGTATGAAGCTTGGGACAGAAATTGGGCAAACGGTGGGTAATTTAAGATTAACAATGGAAAAAAAAATAGTTTTTGTTAATACTTTTACACAAATAACACACTTTGCTGCCTGTTTTTAATTTATGCAGTTTTAGTTTAAAGCTGTTCGCTGATTATTTATCAAATTTGAATCTAGGCAAAATTGGGATTTGCTTTAGCTAATTATTTATGAATATTTAATAATGCTTTGTGCATTTCGATCACTTTAGACTGTTTAATCTGAAACTTGATGCCGCTTAAACAGGTAAGTCTCAAAGCAAAACAAATTCCGTGCCGTTCGAGAGTTGAGTTATTTCTGTTATCCTTACTATGGCTGCGATGCCATACGAATCCTTGCGGTCGCACGTGACTTTGTGTGTATCTCGGCTGTGCGCAGCGTGATGCCAAAGATGTCCTCATGATAGCGATTCTCGTCCTGTGTGTGCACATTTGTGTGTGTGTGTGTGTGCGAAGCAAAACAAATATATATAACTATTTATAAGTGCTGTACTGGAGTAGATAATAAAAAACTCTCGCAATAAAAGTGTAAACGTCATCATATTTGTGGCTGTCAAGAGGGACAAACAAACCAAACAGCAAAACAAATGCAAGACTAAAAAGAGATTTTAAACAAACTGAACAGCTGGCAGATACCCTTTCATAAAATTTAAAATATATATGGTACATTTTATAACATTTTTTATGTGAAATTTTGAGACAGAAAGCCTGGTAGGTAAAAGTTATTAACTTTTTTGAGCAGTCAGCGCACATTTTGCCCTGTCAAATATTTCTTTTATTTATAATAAATTTAAAATAAAATAAGCCAATATTAAATAAAGAGCAATTAAGCAACAAAATTTTACTCTGATAGTAGAAATAAAATTGAGAAAGGACACACAGGACAAGGTTTGTAAGGAAAGCCGTATATACCCTTTGCTCAGCTACAGGGTAGCCGTAGCAAAGCAGCTGTAACTGGCAACAAACGTTTGCAGTTTTTTTTTTTTTTTTTGTACAACACTAAAAAATGCATTTATGCAGCTAAAGGAGTTGCAAACAGCTGGCAAAGTTTTGCCTGCGGGCTTCCTGCTTCTCCCCTAACGACTAAGGTCACATAAAATGCGCATACGCCGCGTGTGACGGCGGAAGGCGGAGCGCCTCGCACGCGGCTCGTCAGAGTCGCACTTGCCCTATGTTATTTATGCGCGCAGTTTAAGTTGGTTTAGTTAGAGGATACTTACGCGCAATGTGAGCAAAAATGTCTCAACTTCCGCCTCGGTCTTCTGCTCCTTGCCGGCAATACATTTCCTGTCGAGTAAAACGTAGTTAAGTATATGTAAGAAATGTGCTGGGTGCATAAAATGCAACGCTTTTGAGTGCTTAAGTTTGTCTGTTGTCATGTGAGTATATTTAATAAATAAACGCTAATTAAGACCATTTATATAAAAAGTGTGTGTGCCGAGCAGCTCAGGTGTAGCCAACGGCTTTGTTGTGAAAGCATATTAACTGTGCCACATTAAAAACACATTTCTTTAACAACATTTACAATTGTTCTTTCCTATAAGAAACAGAGTGAAAGAAGCAAGGACTCTATGATGTGAATAAAAAGAAAAGTATCTATAGTTTTTTGTTTAACTTTTTACTTCCAAACAAAATAAAGACGTATTTCAATTAACATAAACCGCTTAAGATTAGAGACGAACTCAAATAGCTCATCAGGCAAATGATAGCTCCTACCCCTGCACCCTGAGCCCAGCACCAACAATTGCTACAGTTGTACAAGCATATTTCACAATAATGCACGTAATCAAGAGCTCGTATAGAGAGCATAGAAAATAAGAGTCAAACAGCAGAGGGAAAGAAAAGAAAAAAAAACCAAAACGACCGCAAAGCATTTGAAAATAAATTCCCTGCAGAGCAAACGCCCATGGCGCTGGCGCTGGGCACGCCCCCATTGCGGCTCCGGCCAGGTGCACAAAGGCAATCAAGCTAAACAGAAAACTATGAACTAAACTCAGTTCAATCGCAAACTCACCTGATGGTCTGGTAAACATGCTCGGCCATTGTGACATCGCCGCACACATACACATGGCCCCGCTCCAGCACAATCAAATTGTACAACGCATCAAATTCCTGTTCAATCAGATCCTGTACATATGTCTGTAAGCAAAGAAATAAGTACAGAGAAACTTGAATCAAATGACAGGCTGGCAGGGTACCTCAGCCCCCCCTGCAGACCGCAAAGGTGCAACAAAATGTTTGGTTTGGGCCAGAAAAAATGTTAAATGTGAAAATATCCCATCGCAACGCATCAAAGTGCTAGATAGTTAAGTTATATAAAACAAAGTCCATAAGAGAGAATATATATGATGTTAAATATGCTCAACTGCCTAAAATACGTTGAAGCGAAAAATGGGTCAGTTGTCCTCAATGTGCGTTTAAATTAAATACAATTTGGAATTTATCTTCAAATATTCTCTTATTTTTCACCTAATTCTTTGCCCTTTGAATTTTATATTTTGATTCAATCGTTTTTCTGAGCTCAAATTAACTAAATGTAACAATGAAGAATTATTTTTTTTAATTCCCAGATTTTCCAGTATTTTAATCCCTCTTCAGGCCAATAGTCAATCAATCAGTCAGTCAATCAAAGTTTATCCTCCTTTTTTGTATTTAATATTTTGATTGAGCAGCTTTTTTGAGCCCAAATGAATTCAATATAACAATAAAGAATTATTATTTTTTTTAATTCCCAGATTTTTGCCTCTAAAGGCAAACAGTCAATCAATCAGTTAGTCAATCAAAGTTCATCCTCCTTCTTTGCCCTTTGAATTTTAATTCAATCGTTTTTCTTAGCTCAAATGAACTAAATGTAACATTGAAGAATTATGTTTTTCCAGTATTTTAATCCCTCAAGCAGTCAATCAATCAGTCAGTCAATCATAGCTTACGGTTAATTTTTACATTAATGTAAAGTATCTTTTCTCTGAGATCGAATGCCGCATTTATTACAAATCCCCAATCAGGTTCAACTACTTCTCCTTAATGGTACCTTCATCGAACTTACCTTGGGTATATCTGGTTCCCTGGACAGTGCCAGAAATACACGATCCATGATTTGCTCCTGCAGCAGTTGGGCCTTCTCCTCGGCATAGAGATCCACATCGCGATTGCGACAGCCAAAGAAGAGCCAGAGCTTTGGCAACGTTGTCGCCGTATCCACTTCGCGCAGCACCTGAAACTCCTGCCAAAAGGAGCGAAATGGAGCAATGCCAGTGCCAGGTCCGATGAGCACCACAGGACGACTGCGATCCGCGGGCAAATGGAAGCCCAAGGCGCTGCGCACGAACATGAACAGCTCGTCGCCAGCTCGCAGTCCGGCCAAATAGTTGGAGCAGACGCCGAAGCGCTCTTCGCCCTGACCATCCTCGCTGCGATACCTGACAATGGCCACGGTCAGGTGAATCTCGTCGCTGACGCGACGTGGCGACGAGGAGATCGAGTAGAAACGTGGCTGCAATGGGGTCAAATTGGCCAGCACCAAGGAGGCGGGCGGCCGGCACGAGGGAAACTCCTCCAGCACATCCAACAGATGCGGCAAACGCCAATGACGCCAATCCTCATAGGCCGACGAATCATTTACGAGCAGCTGCAGCCGCTCCCTGTCCGCATTGTCATCGCAGAAGCCGGAGAGCAGGGTGAGCAGCTGCCTCGATGGCGGTGTCGTTAGATCAAAGAAACGCGCCAGTAAATTTCGCAGCGTATCGGCGGGTATTTTGTCATGCTGCTCCCAGCACTTGAAGATGCCATTCGAGGTCTGCTTCTCTTTGAGCAGCTGCAGCTGCAACACCTCGTCGGGATTCTCAACGCCCACCAGACGCTCCAGCAGTCCGTCCACCAGCTGTGTGCGGTTCGCTGGAAAAATGCCCACATGATCGCCGGGCTCATATTCCAGGCCAGGTGCACATATCTCCAGCAGCATGGTGGTCTTGGCGCCCTCGCTCAGCTTGGTGAGATTATGCGGCTGCGCCTTGATCTTCAAGCAGTGCACCTTCTTGTTGTGATACTTGGACAGCGCACTGTCCAGCGAGACCCTGCTGACAGATGGCACCAGACGCACATTGTTCACGGTTAGGGATTCGTTTTGCAGCGCCAGCGATGCATCTGACAGACTTTGATCCGGATCCAAACAGAAGGTCTCACAGGCTAGCTGAAGGAAGATATTCGAAACTCAAATCAAAAATGTTTTAACTATGTTGCACAATATTATATTAGTTGAAACTCTTCTTCTTAGCGAAACAGTGTTGCATAACAAATTTTTATGTGAACTGTTAATTCAAAAAAGGTCTAAAATTCTTATGTAATACCAACTTTAATTGTATTGAACTCAAATGTTTCAAAGCACTTTCAAATAAATAAATTATTAAAGAAATCGTTCATCATTTATTTAATGCACCCACTCACCTTGAACACCTCGGGTGCCCACTTGCGGAACGACTGCTCTTGTCCGCACATCTCATCGCCGTAGGCAACCTTTAGCAGACGCTCGCCGCCCAGCTCGCCCAGAATGTTGTCCACATACTGGCCAAAGGCGCAGAAGTTCGGATAGGCCGAGGAGCCGAGCGCAAAGACGGCGAATCGCACATTGGAGAGCGGGCCAAAGGTTTCATCTGTGAACGTGTCCGAAGTGGAGCCGCGCAGCGAATCCCAGCGGTCGATCTTCTTGACTTGTTGCAGCGGCAGTTTCATGAATTCCTGCCTCGAATTGGCCTTCATGAAGGACTTGGACGAGCTGACGCCCCTGCTGCTGAAAGAGACGGCAGGCTAGTTAGAAATTGAAATGTAGCATTCTCTTTTTGTTTTCACAATAAATTTGAAAAAGGCGGCCAAACAAAGGGCGTGGGCGTGGACGTGAGCAGTGCGCCTCTTGTTATCCAATGACAAAGGCAAAGGACACGGCAAAAAGATGGCAACAATAAAAGCAACACACACAAACACACACACACACTCGCATAACTGACAGCACAACATTTATTACGCTTGTCATTTGATGTAGCCAAAGTAGTAGGAGGAAAAAACAACCCAAATAAAATGAGCACAAGAAGGCGCCCTCGCCTTGGACTGCGACGGGTAGGGATAATGTGTGTGTAGCTCGGCTTGGGCTTGAATTTCAGACTGAGCTGGCAAAGCAATTGCTAAAAAGCGTAATCATCCGCTCGTCAGCAGCTCGTCAGGAGCAGCAGCAGCAGCAGACGCAACAGAACACAGCATGTGGCGCCTGCCTGCAGCTAACTAAAGATGCCCCCATCTTCGTCCACACGTTGAGTGATGATTCCACAATGAACAGTGGCAGTTTTTTTTTTTTTTTTATTTTAAAGAAGATAGCACAGAGAAATGGACAAATATGCGCCAGGAGCAACCCACTGCCAGCTGCAGCTGTCTTTGGCGTTGTCCTCGCAGCCGCCTCGGTCCTGCCAGGTCCTGGCCTTCGGCAAATGCGTTTAAAACTATTTGAGCTGCTGCTCAGCTTGGCTTTGGGTCAAAAGTTTATGGCTATGGCGCATCGTAAAAACCTGTTGGCCGCCACATAATCAGCTGCCAAGTGCTGCGTAGCCAGCCAATCCCAATCCCGCCCAGCTGAACAAGAGCTTACAAGCTGTAAGAGCTTGTTAACAGAATGTTGCACTCTTATTCATGGCCCTAAGCCAGATCAAAGATAAAGAACTGCATTTGAATTGGCCAGAGAGAGAGCGAGTCTGCAATGTCTCAATAAATTTCAATACCAAAGAACAATTTGAAGTCTTTTCTCATATATGATGTAACCAAAATGTCAAATCTTTAAAACAGAAACCTGGCACTAAAATCAAATTGAATTTATAGTCAAAATTTCAGTTTAATTAAAATTAATACGAACAGAAATATTCTTGAGATGACAAAAATGAAAATGAAAATTTCTTTAAAAAATTACTTTAAAAAATAACATCTTTTTGATTAAAGAAAATTTGAGCTAATTAAGAAATATATTATCATTCAAATGCGATTTATTCAAAGGATCCTTAAGCTTACCCAAATTCTAATCGCATTATGGCTTAAGTTAACCTTTACTCGGAATCGCTCTTGAGTATAAATTTTACTGAAAAGTATAGCTCTTCAGTTTAATCCTAGGACTAACAGTTCTCCACAAGATTTTCCACAAGTCTGTTAAAATACTTTCTTAGCAAATACTTGACTTGAGGCGGATTTACAAACTTGTTATTGCAGTTTTTGCACTTGTTCTGGCTATTTTAAGCTGCCAGCTCCATTGTGCCGCAGCAAAGCATCACGCTTAGCCCACGTGCAATTCATCAAGGTAGCAAAGCGTTGAGTTGCAAAGCTGCGTGCTGCTGCCTATCAACTTAATCGCAAGAGCAACAGCAACAGACACTCAGACAGACAGACAAACAACGTAGGGTTATCCTTGTTATAACTCGAATATCTCCGAAGCACAGTATGAAGCTGCTGCTGTGCATTGGCCAACCCAAAAGTGCAGCTTGGCGTGAAAAGAGTGTCGTAATTTACAGTCATGCAACAGCTAAGGCAACAACAACGGCAGCGCCAGGTGGCAGGTGGGAAAATCTCAACTGTAGCAACGAAACACACGACGGGAGTAAAAAAAATGTAAGTGCATAAAGTGCAGAGGAGTTGAGAGTGAGCAAAGAAAGTGAGAGACAGAGAGAAAGAGAGAAAGAGAGAGAGAGTGTGGCATAATTAAAACACTGCCAAGCTCTACTCTAAATTGGCTGTTCCTTTTGCCGGAGATGCCATCATAAATTCGCCTGGCGCCCAAAAGCAGGCAACACTTTTTGTTGCGTTCCTTTGGCGCTCCACTTGAGTCAAGTGGGGTCCACGGCCAACTTGTACTCGTAATTATTTTGTGCACTCGAATCGCTGTTGAAAAGTGTTCAAGCGTTTACTATTTGGATTAATTATACCCTGTAAAAGTCAAGCAATTAGCTAGACTATTGAAAGTTAGCACCAGAAGCGCAGTTAATCGAGTGGAATTTGTGAATTTTAGAAAAATAGGCAGGTGCGGTGCGATAAGTGTAAGAAAATTAATTGTAAAAAAACAGTTGCAATTTTTTTTTTTTTTTGACCATTTGCGACATTTTTGTTTTCCTTAATAATAATGAATAGCCTTGAAAGTTGTTTCACTTATTTTCTTTTTTTTTTTAACAATTTTTCGAGTGTTTTGCTGTGGCGCATTATGGAAAGTGAAGTAATTGTCAGTTGATGGGTAGCAATATCATAAAAACTATGAGGCAACATCTGAGCGTTTCTTTTGCAGCAATAATGATCATAACAATAACAATAATGATGTTGATGCTGCTGCTGCTGCTGATGATGATGATGATTATGTCTAACTGGCTAAGTGGCACTTGTGCGCTCAAGCAGCGGCAGTTGCTGCTTGCAGGATGCGGATGCAACACCCACGCACACACCCACGCACACACAAACACCCACCCATAGTCACACATAGACAACCGTGCAGCATGCATAAGGCAAATAGATAAGCAACCTGTACTGGTTGGCAGTTGAAAGGACACTTACAGGCGTTGATGGCATAATAGACAGCAATTAAGTGAGTCACTTAAGCTGACAAACACAGGAGCCTGGCGACTGGTGACTGGCGACTGGTGACATGGATTACGGCAAGGCCACAGGGCAACTGATGATTGTGCACTTTTGAGCCATGGCCGATGATTGCGTGTAATGTGTATTTAACGATTTGCACGCGCACACAATCAAATTAACGTCTTGCCAGTTATGAATTAAATGCAATTAATTCGGCAAGTGCGCTGGCCGCAGGGCAAGTGCATTAAATTAAAGTTGCCCCTTGTATGCAGTTTGCAAATTGCAAATTTTGTGTGCAGCTGCGGCACTTGAACTATTTGTAAACTATTAGGCAACTAGTTTGTAAAAGTTTTTTAATGCCATACAAAATGTTGCCACATGGCGTAACATGCAACACGAGCGCAACAAAACTTGCTGCAAAACTTTTCGCATTCTTGACTCGAAGCATAAAATCAATTGAGCCAAACAATTAACAGCCAAGCAATTTCCGCAGCGACAAACGCCCAAAGCGCTCAATGAGCCGGAAAGGCGCCCCAAAAAAAAAAAAAAAAAAAACGACCGGAAACTCAGGAAACTCGAAAATCATTCACAGGCGTTGAAATCTGTTTAGCTGTTGCTCATACGCAACGTTGCCGCCCATGGGCTAAGACACGGCCCGACTAAGTGGATAGCTCGTCTGGCGCAGCTTAAACGAATTGCCAAAATATGGAAATCTAACTAATTGCGAGGCTAATGAGTAGCCACTTCTCGGATATTAAATCAAAAATTGTTCGCCAGCTAATTAACGCCGACCGCCTTTGATTTGCTTGCAAAGCCAAATCTAAGGCATAAGATTGCAACATATAAAAGCCATAATAAATCATATTAATTGGTTCGGGCGGACTTCGCTTAACACAATCAAACGGCCTAAGAGACTTTTGGTTAACATAGCAAAAACAAATTGTTCAACAGGCACAGCAACAAAAAATCGAATTATGCGCACATTAATTTTATTATTTCTTTGGTAATAAAATATTAAATACACATCGGGGTGAAATTTAAAGAAGCGTAGCATTGCATTCTAAGCAGCCGCAGGACATTTTTTTAACTGCTGCTACTTATCAGGTTTTATTGAATTGCCAAATATAAACACACACACGCGTTTTCCTGCCAATATGTTTTACAAGTCTGCGCATTTTTCATATGAATTTTCAATTTCGTCTTCAAGAACAGCAGCACCTCCTGCTGCGTATAAATTTAGACATATGCGAGTGTATGTGTGTGTGTGTGTGTGTGCCAGTGTGTGTGCGTGTTTGTACAGCAAGTTGTCAAAGCTGTCAAGCGGAAATCCCCTTTACATCACATAAAAAAACCCAAGCGATAAAGCTTTTAAGGCGGGCCAACTAATAAATACCCTATTAATAATATTGAGTACTAGGCTATGCTGAAAGCCTAAGCAAGTTGCTGGCTCAGGAAATAGCATTAAGCTTAATTTTTTTTTAATTTAAGTAATTATTGTTAAACATCTCAAGATCAAGCAGGCGAAATGAAGAACTCAAGTGTTGACTATTTGTTGCTGTCATTCAATATGCTCGACAGGCATTTTTCAAGAGTATAACTCATGTCATATAATACCTACTCACATACACTTCTCAAAAATATCGAAATAACAAAATTATTGTTATTGTTTGGGGCCTCGCGCGATGGGCGGGGTAAACTGCGCGGATTTGCCGGCGCACGTTGCGCGCGTGTCTGCGTGTATGTGTGTGCGTGTGTGTGTGCTTTAAAGCATGTGGCGGCATGGTTACCAAAATAAAATATGCATTACGTTAACAGGCAGCAATGCCAATTAATAAAAACAAAATGAAATATGTGTCAGCTAAATTGCGGCCCAAATACCTATTCAATAAATGAGTTTAACGAGTCCTGCGGAAAAATGTAATTACTTTTATTTGAATTTTCAATTGCCTTTGTCAAATTTCAAAACTATTTAAAGCAGGCAAATGATTAACGAACAAAAATGTATATGACAACGAAAAACATAAATTAAAATTTAAACAAAACGCGCAAGCAGGACTAGCTGCGGCACATCGAAGATTTAATACCCTTTTAGACATGCGACTTTTGCAGATATGTGAGAATAGCGAAGCTTGTTAAGTAAATAAGAGCCTGCCTTTCCTATGACAGCTAAATCTAGTGAAACTATTAAATGACGAGCTTGGATGGCTTGAAAAACTAAAGAGTATAGAGTATAGTCGATTCGGTCGATTCCGACATAGGTAACGCCTGCGGCTTTTGATTTTGATCTAGAATAAATAATGTCGACGGAGATGTCTTTCTCTAAGCGTTACACATTTTACGGCAAAATGTATATACCCTCTATAAGAGTATACGCTATAATAGTATACTCTTTTTTATTTCATGCACACATGGCAACTGGTTGAAGCTTTGTGAAATGTTGGAATATATTGTTCAACATTTATTAAAGCTTAGATAAAACTAAGGGCCTTAACGTTGGGCCCCAAGCCTTAATAATAATAAGACACTACATTTCATAAAATATTTGTAAATAAGAAAAATTGTAAAAAAAATTTAATTCTATGTTTCGCACAAATATTTGAGTTGCAATTACAGTTCAAAATAAAACAAATAAAAAATTGACAAAGACGCACTTTTTAAATTGCAAATTGTTGAGCAGCTAATAAAAGGTAAATGGCTAACAAATTATGCGATTCTTGCTTAAAAAGCAATTTAGTTGCGTCCTTTGCAAACGCTCATTTATTAAACCTTGCACAGCGAGCCCCTTTTTCTCCCCCCCTTAGAAGAACACATTCTGTTGCCAATATGGAGCCAAATTGATTTATATGAAATTTATGCAGAGCCGCTGTTAGCAAGCAAAAAACAATATAAATAAAAAAGAATGTGGCCAACAAGGTACGAGGTCAAATTGAAAGGCCTGCTGTATTTATTGACTCAACACTCACCTGGAATCCTGCAGGCTGTGCTCGCCCGACTCCTGCACACGCATGGCATACAATTCCTGTGAGAACAGCTGTAAGCACAAAGTTCGCATTTGATGTCATTAGTAGGAAACTTCAACGTCGAATACATTAATTAAGTGGGCCTGATGATCAATGGACAACAGTTTCGGTTAGCTTACCTCGCCATTTTCCGGCGGATCTCCGTTGCCAAAGGTGGAGGCAACAACAATTAGCAACGCCTCATGCTCAATGGAGGATATATCGTAATCGGACATGCAATATATCTAAATGAATAAACAAATTTAGTATACTAATCGCAATCAGACCGGGCAACATGCTTAAACCAACACTTTTCTGTTCATTAGTAACTTGACCTGGTTAAAACACGCAAACAGCCCAAATGTGTTCGTTCGATGGCTGTGTGTGTGTGTGTGTGTGTGTGTGTGTAGTTTGTCACAGGTGCCTGCAGCCTATCTAGTTTTCGAGGCGATAGACAGCTGCTTTTTGTGCACAGCATCCGCTTCCGCACACACACACACACACTGACACACACACACACATAGACAACACGACAGGAGCCTCGGCTGGACACTAAGCTGCCAAATTTCCAGGCACATTTTGGGCTTATGCTAATTTGTATAATGTGGCATTTACGATAGGTCGCAGGTTGCAGTTTATTTTCGGATAGTCCGCAGCGACTTTTTTAATGTCAAATTAAGGCTGCTTTTGTTTAAAATTATGTATGCTTAATATTTGCATGTAGTCATGCTTTCAATAATTTGCTTCAACTTTATACAATTTAAATTTAATATATGTTCTAGTTTTTATTCAAGATATCCTTGATAAAAATTGAGCGCCTGCCAGATGTGCCATGTCGCTTGCCTACATTAAAAATTCTTGTTAATATCGGACTACTATGCCATATAGTTCTATAATTGAAAATGAGTTCGTGTATGGAAAACTTTTCTATTCTGAAGATATCTGAAACAAACAGCACATTTACGAGCTTTACTTTTCTCGTATATCGTCTATCGCTGATTATTTGCAAGGACATGAAGCTTGAGCTTCGTTCTGGCCTGTTTGGCTTGCTGGGAATATGAAGTTTATATTAGCTGTGTTGCTTATTTTCCGGCAATATCAGCTTGGTTAAATTTGTATTTTGTGTAAATCAATAGAGATTGCTTTTCAGTTGAAGCATAGAGTTTCATTTACGGAATATTGTACTGGTCTTGCCTGTGCTTCAGAACAGAAGTTGCCCTCAAAAACTCACCTGTGCATTGAACGCATGTCCCAGTAGTTCGCACAATTGCTTGGCATATTGCTCCGATTTGCCCGTCTCGGTGGCATATAGAACCGTTGCTTTGATGCGTTTCGACAGAGCGCGTCCAAATAATTTCGATGTAAATTTCACAGCACTGCAAAGAAGAAGAAGACGAAGGGACACAAGTAAAAGTGTGACTTATATATAAGAGTATCTATATGAAGTATATATGTAGCTAACTAGCTATGCATATTCATGCAGCTAGTTAGGAGTCTTGCCAGGCATTTTATGCATAGTCAGCAGCACATACATTATTATACATCATAAAGCTTTATAACGGTACAGAGACACACACACACACGCACGCACACCAAAGGACTACTTGATTGACGTGCCATATAATTGGAAAATAGTCTATAAGTATGGCATAAATTGCTTAAAAGACGTTCGGGCCACACACACACTCACACACACACACACACACACACACACACTTGTAGCCCTGTCAATAATCAAATGGCTGCAACACTTTTATTGCACAGCAACGGCAACAGCAGCAGCGGCAGGCTTTAGTCCTGTTCCGCATCTGTTCTAATCGTGGCAGCTTCTGCGAATTGCCATTGTTTTTGGCTTAAAGCGCAAACAAACATGAAATTTTAATGCAACATCTGAGAATGTGTAGCAAACAGGATGAAGGCACGCTGCTTTCAGCTAGAAGAGTTTACAGCGTCTTATCCCTCGCCCCTCACTTGCACGCCCCCAAGGGTGGTCATGTGTGGGGCATGGTTGTTGTTCAGTTCAGCTGTTCGTGACGTATGCTGAACTACTCGTGCTTATGTACACTGTGTGCGAGATGCTTATAGGCAGTTTAACTGTAATTCAATATGGCGGTCGGGCTCACATTTCGCTGCATACTTTTGTGCGCAGCATAATTTGATTTTCATAAAGTTGTCGATGTCAGCACAGATTTAATTCCATTTCATCAGCAGCCGAGGCAGGCAGCGCGTGCTGAAACAATTAAACTTAATTATGGCCCTACATACACACACACACACACACACACACACACACACATACACATGCATATATTACATACATAAACGCACATATCAGCGTGTGTATGTATTGCGATTCATTTAAGCATTGATAAAAAGTTTTCACAAGCTCGTTTTAAATGTAAGAGTGTGTGTGAGTGTGTTCGCAAACGATTTAAACATGTTAATTGACAACTTTTTAATGAATTTCATTTTGCCATTTTGGCAGCTGGAAGCCGTGTATGCGCTGTGTATAGACCAGCCCAATTGCGACGAAAGCAATTGCAATAAATTTAAATAAATTAACTTATGAAAATGCGCAAATGAACAAGTGCGCCAACAAGTTCATTAATCTGTAACCATTTTAAGTGCACTCATTAAATAATTATTATGTTTATTTTTTTTTGTTTTTTTTTTTTACAATTCATTAAGCAACAATCTGTCGGTTTTCGTTTCGTTTGTTTTTTGTTTACTTGTTAATTAATGAAATTATTTCTTGTTATTGTTAAATTGGCTTAAGTAGTAAATAAATGTTTAACATTTGTTTTTGTTAATTCCAAATTAAAGAACTGTTAACCCGCTAATTAGCGCGCATGAATTTCGACACATGAGAACTATCCCAATTAGCGTTATTTTTAAAAGTTCATTAATACGATAAAAAGCGATTGATCAAGCTAACCAAAAGCTTGCTAGCGCACGCTGGAATATTTGTTAAGCATTCAAATTCAAATTCAAATTTAGAAGACAACGTGAAACTTTACTTAGCCTTGAGCCAGTGAATTGAGTGGAGCTTAGGAGTTGAGGTCGAGTAAAGTCATAGAGAAAATAGGAAAATACTACGGACTATACAAAAAAATACTATTGTTATTATTATTCTAATTAAATAACTGCAGAGCTTAAATAATAGGCTTTGCATGATCTACGTTGGCTTCACAGAGATGAATATTGTGCAATGCTTATGCATGGGATTATTTCTATTGTTCCAACAACTGACTTTCATTGGCTTATTTTCTTAGTATTAACCCAACCATTTCATAAACTCTAATGAGCTATGCAACTGGAGCTCACTAGAAGCTAAAACATACAATGCCGCGTGACATACATGATGCAATGCATCAAATTTTCCAGGCGAGTTGACGATGGGTAAACTGAATGTGGCGGGAGTATGAAGACTGGCAACCGGTAGCAATAAACCAGAATCCATGTAATCTACTTAAGAGCTAATCCCTGCTGATGCTGTGTCGTGTGACACGCCACACACACACACACACACACAGACATACATTCGCACACACACATACACAATTACATGGCACGATGAGAATGCACACAAAGACGAAAGATGTCATCAGGCAAAGGTCGCTATGCTTAACGGTTAAGGTAATGGCAACAGTTACGTCAACGTGCCATTGAGTAGCCGTAATCGTGCCCGTACTTACCGAGCGATTTGTTTAAAATTGAATTTACGTCTCGGCTTTTTGCCTTTGCTTTCGCCGCGTCCCTTTTTCCAGATGTGCGTGCGCCAGGCGGGATCCTGATACTCAAACGAGGGCTTCAAATAATACAGCGCCATCTCCTGATGAAAAACGGGCGTTATGGAACCAGATAGTGGCGGCACAATCCATATCCAATCCGCTGGGCAGCCATTCCTGAGAGTAGTAGAGAGAATAGCAATAGAGAAAGGATGAGAATCATGTAATTGTTATGGACGCTGCTTTGTTTTTGCTTATTGGCTGTAATTGACATAACGCCACAGAGCACCAGCTCCAGCTAATGGCTGCCCCCCTCCTGGCAGCCGCTCTGCTTAATTGAAGCCAACAAGCGAGCGGGAGATAGCCAACGTTTATCTCATGGCAACGTTTTGTGCGGCATTAGAAAATGCAAATTGGCAGTAATTGAAATATGGCCACGTATTTTTAGACAGCAAATGGCTTAAGCCAAAGCGTATTTTCAGCATCGGCTTAACTGTGTTTTTTGTCCAGGATTTTAGCTAAATATATTTAACTTTTAAATGAACAGCATTTGATAGTGTAAACAAACATCAACTTTGCTTAAATTGGCACAAAATAATCGTTACTTAATCGCAGCATCCCGAAGACTTGCCATTCCCTTTATAGAAATGTAGACTGTTAATTTAAATAGCTAATAAAATGGCTAAAGAACAAGGCGAGCCTTGCCTAACGGATATATCGAATCGAATTAGAATGAGCATGTCTATTTACTTTATGAGGCCAGAGGCGTCTCCATATAAGAGCTGCACTTTGGCAGCCTGCAACAGAAAACTGAACCGATGCAAAGTTTCTATATACCTCGGCTGTTGATCCTGTTCTAGTTCAGGTCCAAAATGGACCGGCAAGCGGAAAGCTTTTTGATAAAAGTAAATGCTAGGTGTTATATGCCTTAACATTCTTGGTCATAAATTTATCAAAATATGATTAATGACATGAATATATTTGTACACATTCAGTGCAACAATCAGATAATCAAATAAAATATACGGCCTATTTTTACTCAATTAAAAAATGTGTTAAGTGCCAGCAAGCATTATGCATGTTAATGCAAACTTTTAACATGAAATCAACTGTAACAAAATATCCATAATTAAAGTGGCTCAACACATATCCTTCGAAAAGTGTTGGCTTATTTATGGCACGCCAGGCCAATAAATGCGATAAAAACCAACAACTGTGGAAACAGTTGTGCAAATAAAATATGAAAAATGATAAAATACCATTTGCCGTGTTCAACTTATTCGCCAACTTCTCTTGCATGCTTGGATAGCCCGCAGCATGCAAACTTTCTGACATATTGTGCGGCATTTATGTGTCTCGTGTGCACTTTACATAAAACGCTGGCGACAGCAAATTGAAAACAATAAATTTAATTCGCACCTGAAAAGAGTTTCCCCAGACGCCCTACACACACAGACTCCAACAGGAAGTCAAATAAAACACGTTAAGCCATAAACATGCGGCACGGATATGGCACAGGGAACGCTCGCCCACGGCATAAACATTGTGATATTGCGCATACGCCCCGTGTCGTGATGTAAATGCCCAGTGCACATATGATGCGATCAGTTAGCGTAGTTATGCTCACCTTAGCTTGGACTCGTTCTCGAAGTGCTTCATAAAACTCTCGCTGGCCGTGTGATGATCCACAATGGTCACATTCCGACTTTGATATGAATGCAGCACAGCAATATTCATTTCCACAACGGCCTTGTCCTTCCACAGCGATGTCGGCGTTCGCGTATCCAAATTCATTTTCAGCGCCACAGTCTGTAAAGCATATGAAAAACGTACTCACAATTATTCAGAATTTAATTTAAGCCCAATTGAAAGCAAACAAACTTCTGTATATTATTACTTTCTACTCTTCCTCTCACTCGCTCTCAAGCTGCAGCGATGTTGTTGTTAATTTTCGATTACAGCTTATGGGTTTTTGTGGCCAAAAATTGATAATTACCACGCCTCACGTCACGCCCAACGGCAACAAGTTGCTGCCAACGTTTGTTTAATAGGCCCGTTGCGGTCACTGGACATCGGCCTGACAACATTTATCGATTTTGCTGCCGGCCATAAAACATGCATTTGTTACCTACAGTGGCTAACATTTTAAGAACATTTCCGGCAAATGAAAAAGTTTTTAAATTGCAAATGTTACTGCCACAGAGAATGTTATAAAATGTACTTGACAAACGATTTCGAAAACTATCTTTGTTAACCTCAGCTTAAATAATAAAAATTGTTGTTATAGGGAAAAAATAACTACCTTAGCATAGGACAAAAATCCTTGCAAAATGAAATATAAAAAAAATAGGATACGATTATACGACTATTCAAAATACGCAAATACAATTATTTAAAAAATAAATAAATGTAACAAAATTTAACAGTGGAATATATTTCCAATGTGCATTTACAATCCTTTTACTCTTCGCCCTAAACTGTCCTCAAATTGAATCATGCTAATGGCAAGTTCGTGTTCCAAACTAATTATGCTCCTAAATTGAAAGTGCAAATTCATCAAAATTCGATGCAGTTCAAATGACTAAAACATCGGCGAGGAGTGTTACCTGCCAGCAATTAGTTTAGGTTTTAATGGTGTTTATACGAATGCATAAGCGAGTACCCGTATGCAAATTAAGGACTCATGAATCTGGTTTACTTTGATTGCGCCTGAGCGTCATTTAAATGGTCTTCCGGGGCCCACAAAGGCTTTTCTTGGTGCTCGACTGCCATGACAACCGGCTTAACACATAAAACACACATTCACTGAAATATTTACGAGAAAAACGCTTTATGCCGGCAAAGTAAACGCCATAAAAAACCAGAAGTAAAGGCTATTTTTGGCACACCGAAGTTTAAATACCCTTGGCAGACGGTTTTGCAATCAATTGCAAATCTTAGCTTAGATAAATATTAAAAAACTTCCATATAGTTATTTAGATCAAGTAATTATTTATAGTTATCCGATGTAAAGATTTTGCTAATTCGAAAGAGATATATTAGAGCCTAGCATTTATATATATGAATATTTTGGGAAGATTAAAAGAGTTTTAAAGCCAAGATACGAGACAGATGAAATATATATACTTTCTCCAACAGTTACAAAGCCACAGATTTAGATTTAGATATCTTTAGTTTTTCCTTTTATATCAAATTCGACAACTTTATTAAATGGTCGAATTTAAGCTAAGACAAACGCACTGACCACTGGGAAGTCTATGTGCTTCATGTAGACAACCGCCTCGTTTTTGCCGTTTACGTACAATTACACAGCCGCATATATTATATACCTTTTTGTTTAAACATTATTAATGGTTACGGGGTATTGAACAGGAAAGTATCCGTATGGAAACGCGCCCATTATGTTGCATGTAATGAAATAAATGCCGGAACGCGGCACGCGACAAAGGCAGCAAGGACTTGCGGCAAGGACAGTACGCGCTCTATCAATAAAGCAATTACAATATATATGCGAGCATGTGGTCTGGCCACGCCCCTTATTGAAAAACTTTAACGCTTTAATGTTGGCAACGACTTACCTCGAGCATATTGCGACGATTCGTGTCGCATAAATTCCGGCAGCCAATCTCCGTGGACATGTACCAACCGCTAAATGTGGTGGCCGTAAACTGTATGCCGCCCACATCGAACAGCATGCTGGATACGGCGGGCAGGGCATACCAGCGCAGGCCCAGATCCGTGAACCATTCGAATCTGTTGGTTGGTTGCGAAGGGGGGGAGGGAAAGCAAGACAGATGAGTTAAAATTTGTATATGCCGTGGGGATGCAAATCCGTTAAATACACTGTGTCATAAATGGCCAGAAGGCTGCTTTGTGAAATAGACATGCACCCACACACCACACACACACACACACACACACACACACACTCACTTGGGATGACTCAGCGGAACTTCTAGTATCAGCTCCAGCGGGTAATCAAAGTAGTCCGGATCGTGACCATTGGCAGAGACCACCAGCGGCAATATGTCCCATTCCGTGCCCTTGCCCTTCCAGCCCAGTTTAGAGCAGACCTATAAATGAAATGTACAAGAAAGAAACAAAAAAAAACCAGCATCAAAATCGAATATCAACACGAGACGAACATAAAAAGTGACATGTGTACAAATATATGGCATACTTTCGGGCGCTTTTGCATGCAAATACATCAGAGCAGGACTGGGCACATCCTATACTGGCAACATATGTGTATTTATTGACAGCTTTGTTGTTTGTTCGGTTTGTTTTTTGCGTATTTAAAATACAATTTATAACATGAAGTTTATACAAGTTTTGTCCTGCAGCCGACGTCGGCCCCATATTTATTCCTGTAATTTGTTGTGTTATTGTGGATTCAGGGATTTTTCGACTTGTTGGTTTAACAACTACATATGAGGCCAGCAAGCAATTGCTGCAACATATATATATATATATATAGATATATATAAATTGATAGCTAGATTATAAGCAATAAATAAACGCCAGTTCTTCAATAACGAAAACGGCTGTGGAAATCGCTTCGATTTCTATGGGACGCACCGCAGCTGTTCAACCCCTCAGAAGTGGATCAATTTGTCTGTTATTTTTAAACATTTATCCACAACTCTTTGCCTCACATATATATATATATAATTAATTTTTGGCTAATGTAGGTGAAGTTGATGGGAATTCAATCGAGCTTCAAGTAAACTTTGAAGCATTTAAATGTAGCCCAAGGCAAAAATAATATTATGCTAAAATTAGTCGAACTCTTAACCAAGTTAATTTGCATTAAAGTACCTTGGTAATTTAATATATATTATGCGTCTGTAGAAATTTCTTTCAAGTTTCTATAGATAGGCCGAGAAAAGCCATAAAATATCTATCATCTTTTTCAATGGCAGTTTTCTGTTTTAATCTAAGTTATGTACCTCAAGCTTTTATTGAGCACGTATGAAAACTGTTTCGTTAAATTCTGTGATATCTATAGCTTAATTGTTTAAGCGATTAACCAAAATAGTTTCCTTTTATAATTTCCAAGTGGTTTTTGTACTTTATGCCTTTTATTTCTTCAGAATCTTCCATCAACCGATTTAATGGAGTGCAGAATGGTTTTTGAATTGGATTCTACTTCATATAATTTAAGCCCCTACTACCTAATAATTACCTCTGTAAACTCCATATTCATGGGATCTCCAATTATCTTGCCGTCGGGCATTTTATAGGCCGCATATGATATGAGCTGATTGTTCCATATGCGATAATCGTGTCGGGCATCGGTGCGCTGTGGAAATATTGTGATGGCGGATCTGGAAGCGTGTAAAATATAAAAACAAAATTTATATTGAATAACCGAAGTTAAACAATAAATGCGAACTCAAACTTTCAACTTTCAACCATGAGCTAAACGAAGACTACAAGTCAAACAATTTATGTGCTCAATTTTAGACGGGTTTGGGTTAAGGCAACTTTCGGCTCACAGAGCTTAAACAACTTTGGCAACATAAGCGGCTTCCAATGTTAACAAAGTTAAAAGTGCAATTGATAGTCAGGTCGGCAACTTAGTTTGGTCTACCGAAAATTGGCAAATATTTGCCAAGCTCCTCTTCACAGCGCTCAACTCATTGTCAATTAGCATTGGGCAAAATATTTGCCAGTCGTTTCGGCCAAACAGCGTCAACTCATGGCCACAAAAGCTAATATTACGATTTTAAGTGGATTAGTTTGTGTCAATGAAAATTGGAAATATGCATATTCTGCCAATTTCCAATTGGCATAAACAGCATATTCAAAGACATGCAAAATTATGTGCTGCCTAAAATTGTTGTTGCTTCCAATATAATCACAAATTGGAATTGCCTGGGCTAATTAGTATAAGCTGGCCATAAAATGCCGTGTATGTTAATTATTGGAAACATCCATAGACAAAAACTGAGAAGTGTAATTAAAGCAATTCACTTTAAATGACTGAAAATAACGTAATAATTTAATTGATATTTTATTTGTTTTTATCGCTAATTATTTCTTTTATTTAGAAATGAATTCGGCAAATATTCGTGCTAGAAGAACAAAAAAATTAAAAACTAAAAACCCAATCAGAATGAACATATTTTCTTTATCATCCCCGACACAATGGTCTGTCACAATGTCAAATATTTTCCATTGAATAAATTATTTGCATATCTTAATTTAATAAATTTCTTCGACTAAATTGTCTTTTAAATATTGGTTGAAATGTTTTTGAGCTTTGGTTGAGTATTCCATAGGATTTGCTCACTTACCTGAGATTTCCTTTATTTGTTGCATATTTGATGTGATTGCAAATTGCCTCGAACATTCCGCTCGTTGTGGTCACATAACGACAGTCGAAAACCTACAGGAAAAATGTTAGAATGTTAACCAAATAAATCTAAAGTATCTTTAACAAATTTAAGCTTTAGCTAAGTCACATCGCAGCTCATAATTTTACAATCCTCAGCAGGACCAACTGCAATCAGAGCTGCAGCTTCAACTGTGCAACGCCCAGTTCAAAAGTTAAAATTAACTAAAATATTCATAGCGCTTATGCAACAAGAAGACAAGACAATAACAGAAATCAGAAAAAAGCAGTCTTGGGTATACACGACTTACAGATGCCCTGTATGAACCAGATTTTCAAATTGTAAATAAGAGGTATGGCAGCACTTAGAGTTCATTTAAAATTTAATGTGATTGTAAATAAAGTATATAAAATTTTATATGAAGTGGCAACTTAAATCAATCAATTTAAAAGAAAGCAGACCGTTTGTTTTATAAAATTAATACCAATATATTGGGGCACTCTTTGATTTTAAATACTTGCAAGGAAGATTAACCGCTTGGTAAAAGTAATCAACATTAAATCAAACATCGTTATTTCTTGCGAGATGGCAACGCTCTGATTTTAACATGGTAATTCCTTAGTATTGTCAATTTTAAAATAAAAAATATTGTTTTGCGAACATCCAATAAACAATGTATATCTCTTCTTCTTAAACACTTGCAATGTAGATTAACCGCTTGCTAAATAAGTTTGTAAGATAATCAAATCTGAATTTGAGTTTTTCAAGCATTGTATTTACAGCTTTTGTTATTACGATTCGTCTTTTCCATTCTGGCCGTTTATATGACCTTTTGAGCTTAGCCCATGAGTACAGGGTATAACAAGCAGGAATCACTGTGGAAAACTAACAGCCATAGCAATTGTACAACATGAATTTTAAGTGCGGCCAAACTTCGCAGCGGGGCTGAAAACAATAAACTCTAAATGAAATCAGTTGAGTTCAGTTGAGTTCGGTTCAGTTCTGTTTTGCTATGGTTTTTCCCAGTTCTGTTTCGTTTTTGCTAACAGCACATGGGGCGTATGATAAATGTGACGTAATACTCTTTGTTTCGATTGCTTAGACTGTTTTGCACGTTGAAAATTGTGAACACAGAAACCCTTTTTCAATGAATTCGCTTGAATGCACTTTCTAGATATTCCCATTTTACCAGTTCACCTCTCAGTCTCTCTACCTCTCTCGCTCCCACCCTCTCTCCTTCTCTTTATTAACGTTGACCGAACAGTTGTTTGGGCATTTTCACACCTGCTGCCGCTTCTATTTGTGGCTTATCAGCGACAGGTGTAGGTACTTACCCTGGCTTTATGGGCTTTCTGTGTTGCCCACTCGAATTTCTACACACTTTCCCGAAGCACATTTTCATTTTCAGTTTTATTTTTTTTGGTTTATTTTTAATGTCATCCTCTCTTTTTGGTAATTTTCATTTGATTTTCTGCTGTGTTGGGTTTTTATTTGAATGCCTGCCCGGTTTTTTGTAATTAAGTAAGAACCCTTTTTCAAGTGGGATCCCATAAACCAACCATTTATGCATGATGCGTGCATTTAATTTACAGCAAAGTTTTTGTTTTTCAAGTGTTATTGGATAACTTTTTCGAAAAGTCATGGCGTTAAATGAATTTATCATAGCATACAAAACAGCAAACCCAAAAATGTTTATGCAGCATCATTTTTAAAGCCCGACTTAGCTTTGGTTATGCCAGATCTCTGGACATAACTAGACAACAAGCCAGATGAATGATGTCAGGGAAACTTGACGCAGAGATACCCTGTACTAAAAATTAACCTATTTTTATATTAAAAAACATCAATTACAATTGGAAATAGAAATATCGATTAAAAGTTAAGAGGAAGGGACATATTAAAAAAAGAGCTTGAGACACACTTCATAATTGCAATAAATTACTTTTGGCACAGACGATACTATTGCTTACATTCATATATTCAAACTGGTATTTAAATGCTCGCATTAGAGATTCTTTTAATTATTATTATTAAATATACTCGATACCCTTTTCATGCATTTACATAAAATCAGCTAGCACAAAACTTATGTAGTCGCATTTTTAAAGCCACACAAACGAACTATGCTGAGTCTGCCATTATTTTTGACATATGTGGGGGCAACTAGGAAGCACCAAGGAATGATCGACTTTAACATAGCCTGTAATACATTATTAAGGATACAACATATAAGACCTTTACAAAGAGATGTGTTCTGTTTTCAAAAAGACAAATAAAGCTTAAGCCTTCAATTTGATGAAACTCAAGCACACATTTAAAATACACTTGACTACAGGGTATTAGGGTGTTTATGCAGCATCACGTTTAAAGCCAAACTATGCTTAGTATGCTTTTCTGTTGGCATAAGTAAAAAGGCATAAAAAAGTCGTGCCACATTAAATATGAATGTATACACGTGACTACAGTGAATACATTTTGAGCGCTAAGTGAATTCTCAAGGTGCCTTTACAGATGTCGAATTGAAAATTTGGGCATGCTTTAAAGCTCAGACACACAAACACACACAAGTACGCACACGCAAATCATTGAAGCGTGTATGCAAATCTGTTCACACACAGCTAGACACACACTGGCAGCTTGTAATGCCAACTACAGATCATTATAATGTGTGTAGATGTGTGCACACACACACATACACATATATGCAGAAATGTCTGCGTGTACATGTGTGTGTATATGCATAAATCTCAGTGAGGCAGGCAGTGATATTTTTGTAAATTAAAATTTACAAAGATTTGCATTTCAAATTTGTGCTCGCCCCCCTCTCTCCCTCTCTACCTCTCTCTCTCTCTGTCTTTTAGTTTGCCCCTCTCTCTCTCTCTCTCTCTCTCTCTCTCTCTGTCTCTTTTGTCTGTCTGGTGTCACTTGGTGCCTTTTTTAACGCCTTTGGGCGCGCGTTTTCCATTTGTCATTTTGTTGAAACACGCATAAATCTTGAATAATGTTTCGCACACACACACACACACAACATTCTAGCACACACACACACACAGCAACACATACATGCATCGCAGTAGTTTGCTACTCCCCGCTCCCAACAAGACGCTGCCACTGTGATTTGTGCGCTGACTAATTTGCTTGACTATTTTGCGTATCTTTCAAAATTTTTGTAAATTACAAACATTTGCCTAATGTGTGTTGATGAATTGTTGGCAAATATAACAATCACTGGCTAATGCCTGACGAGAACTAATGTGTTGCCACGATAAGACTCAAGGCAAAACGAGTTGTAGAAATATGTTATTTGTAATGCAACTATTCCAAGTGACTAAAGTTTGTATATATTTAATAATTAATTAATGAATTTCTTTAAGGAACTGCAGCTTAATTTAAGAAAATATTTACTTGTAAAAGATATTCATAATTTAATAAGGCGAATGTCTGCTTCTGCAGTAAGCAAAACTAGTTGAACGTTCCATGGCTCTGAAGGTTCTAATTTTCAGGATTTTATTATTAAAACTCACACCTGTTTAAATTCAATAAAATTTGGTCGCTTAGATGCCCTAAAACAATCGAAATTCTCAGTTTCAAATAAGAAGCACATCAAATTGCATAAATCTTTTATAAACTTAAAGTTTCGGAATAAGTTGTTCATAAATTGTGTTTCGTAATTGTCATAAATCAAATGCGAGACTCACCTGGAGCTTTGACCATTGGATGCGACCAATGCAGCGGGAAGAATTGCGCCAGGCTAATTTGGCGCCATAAATTAGCTCGGTTTCAGTTAACTGATAATGTCCCGTTGTTTCAATGCTCTGTCGCACCTGTTTCCAGCGCGTGTCGTGGGCGGCGGACGAGGAGCTGACATTTGGAAGTTGGCAATTTGAAGCAATTGTATCTTTGGCCGTGAGTCTGTTTGCTTACCGCTTAATGGAGGTGAAGTATTGATCCAGAAAATCCTTGGCGTGCTCCAGCACCAAATCCGATTTGCGCGCCTCGACCGGCGCATTGCCGATGTTCATGATGCTGCTCGTGCAGGTTGCCCTCGAGCAGGACAATATCTGGCAAGAAAATGATAAATAAATAAGTCATAAACATGACACAAATATGACATGTGAGTGTGGGGGGCGCGGTGAATGGGGCTGGGCTGTGTCTTAACGTTTGGACAATTTAATTAAAAATTTAATTGCTTATCTGGGTAATTAAATTTTTGATTGCTCATTTCGTGCGCCCTAATTGCAGCGACAAATGAAGATGAATGACAGAGCTGCCACAGCTATAAAAGAGAAAGACACCCACTACTTGTTGCCCCACCCAAACCCAACCGCTACCCACCCCCGCTCGGTAATGCAATACAAATGAAATTAAACAGAAACGGCTCCGGGAATCACATGAAGCAACAACTGACAACTTCTCGCCTTGAGCTTTATCTCCCAAAGTTCCCAAGATTGCGTTTAAAAAGCATTTCACTGTCAATTGCGAATGTGACTTTTACTTTGCTTTACATTCACGATTTCTTAACTGTATTATATTTCTTTTTTTTTTTATTACTCATGACGCATGTCGCTGTAATTATACCCTGTGATGGACTCTCATCAATAATCAATTTAAGCAAGCAAAAATATACTTTTGCTTAAAAACAAATACTTTAATACATAGATCAAAAGAAAATACTTTAATACATAGATCAAACTACTTTAGCATAAGAAATGTTGCTCGCGGCTAATAAAGCACTTTGCAATTTTATTTTTGCTACAGAGTATTGCCAAGTTGAGCACTCTTCCCCACACGGCTTGCCTTTCAGTCTATACTTGCAACGCTCAATTTATCCTACTACCCCGCACTGAAAACTGCGAACGCACTGCCTGTTGGCTGTTTTTCTTTTACCTTGGCTTACGGTCTGTTTTTGTCGACGGTTTAATTTACTCAACGCCAACGCCAACGCGAACGCCTTGAAGCGCCAGGCAATGGCAAAGCAACCTGCGGTCATAATTAGTTTGTTTTCACAGGCAGTTGAGCTTTTGAATTGGCTGGAGAAAAGCGAATTGGCCCCCGCCATAAAAGAGCTCAAGTGCTTTTACCTTCTGCTTGTTACAGTTGTGGCTCTGGCACTGCGACAATTACATAACACATACGCCGTGTATGACAAGACAATTTTTTTACGTTTGCTTCATAGGCAGTTGCTTAAGTATTAAAAGCTCTTAAATTATTGTAATTAAGTTGACATTAAAGTACTTAATAACCCTTTTTTTGGAGATCAAAGTCTTAAGTAGCTGCTATCATATATCATAGTCTTCACAAGAGACTCATCTGTTCAAATGTTAGCTGTCTGGTTAGCAAATTTTGGTACTCGAATGAGAAGGTGGCATTGAACCTGGGCTATAAGAGCATAAAGGTTAAAAAGTGCAGACGTTCTCTATCAAACATCTTATCAAACAGAGGTCCTCAGCTTGAGAGTTATTCTTATTCCTTTTTTCTTAATGTTATCTTCATACTACTTCTGTAGCTTTAAGTTTATTAATTTGCAAATGAACCAAAAGAGAATCAATATCCAACTCATAAGCTTATATAGCCTTTGCTTTTGTAGAAAAAATATGCTTTTTAAAGTTGTATGAGAAATGTTAAGTTAAAATTCCAAAACTAAAATTAAATATTTGTTTTAATCAACTTTTTTCAAAACTATCAAAAATATGAAAATTTCATTTCATGTTACTAAAATTGGAATTTAATTTACCAAAATTTTCACAGAATATATTCTAGCATTATGTCCTTTGTGCAAGTTTTTTGCACAAGCTGAAGTTAATAAATTCTGGTTGTTAATTTATGAGCCCCTCAAGCAACTTAACCACAATAAACTGCACACACACTACTTTTCTCATATAAAATACTAAGAAAAAAAATTATTCAGTTTCCCACACGGTTGGGGCATAAACTTTGCCAATTTTCACTCAACTGCACAGGACAAATTTATGCACAATGCAAACAGCAACTGGAAGCAGCACACACGCCCACTCACACGTGCACACTTGGTGTACATTACGCAATTTATTTGCAACAACTTGAAAATTATTATACTAATAAGTAAAGCTTGCCACTGCATGCCACGCCCACGCACACACACACACACACACACACACACGCACATAAACCTCATTATGGTACTGCAGTGTGTTTACCGTGCTAGAAAATGAAAATTTTCCCTGTCAAAGTGGAAAAATCTCATAAGGCAGCCGAAAATTGTGGCCAGACCGCATTACATTTAAGGAGAATTTGGCTGCCAGCGTCAAATGTAAATAATTGCGAGGCTTCAGCTACTACCGCATGCCACGCCCATTAACTGGTTAGAGCCCCGCCGAGCACCAACACACAGAAAGTTCTTCAAAATTGTTTTATGTAAATAAAAACACAAAGCAGCAGCAACAACGCAACGCAACACAACGCGAGTGCGCCGGAAACGGAAATTGTTGCAGCTGCAAAGCGTCAAATAAATACATATACAAACACAAACACACACACACACACCCAACACACACACACACTCAAAGTTTACCCAGCATCTTGGTATTTGCAGCTGGGCAGTGCAAAGCTGTGGGTCTTTCTCTGGCGTACGCCAAATTTGCACTTTTTTGTAAGTTTTCCTATTCAATTTTCAACTTTTTTTTTGTTTCAAAATTTATGCGCCGCTTAAGAAGAAGAGTGTAAAAAGTGCAGCCAGCTGTTGTTTTTTGCTAAGACGAATCGCAAATGCGCTTGCGTTTGGTAGAAATATGCAAAACAAATTATGTTGTTTTTATATGCTAAGCTCATTCTCACATTTACTGTGCTATTCACATCGATAATACATTTAATCGATAACAGCTCGTTACACATTAAACATATTTATCGATAAAGTTTCTCGTTTTTATCGATCGATAATACACTTAATCGATAGCAGCTTGTTACACATTTAACATATTTATCTTTAAAGTTTCTCTTCTTTATCGATCAATAATACACTTAATCGATAGCAGTTCGTGACACATTTATCGATATATTTAATCAATATCTTGTTATCGATATCGATATAAGCTTCTTTCAAATATATCGATAATTTATAATTAATGGAAATAATTAATAGAAACGGAATATCAATCAATAAATCTTTAATATATATTTAATCTTATTTTCTTATGCAGTGTAAGAAGTTTTTCTGAATTAATTTTTAGCTAATACATGCATTTTAACACCTTCACTTAAAAGTTTTCAACGCCCCAAAACTTTGTTAGTAGTTCACTTGCCCTGCTGCATTTGAAGTGGCAATAGAAGTGAATAACACTTGAAATAAACATTATTTGCAGTTCTTAACTTCAATTACTACCTTGCCATGAACTTTAATACGCTCAGCTCTGCCACCCAGCTCCATCTGCGTCTGGTCTAGCTTCTTTTTTTTTGGCAGAACAAATTGCAATTCATAATTTCAGCGAACTATTGCATTTAAAAGCAGCGCATGAATGAAATTAAAATACATTTTTGGCAAACACAAAACTATTTATAAAAGTTGAACAAATAATGCAATTCAAAAGCCACATTATTATTTATTTACTTGCCTGGTACAAATATGACAGGAAACACTCTCCAACTGGGCCTTAACAAACTGTTTCTTTGTTCCTGATAAAGTTCATGTTAACGCCTTAAAAGTTGGATGGCATTTTAATCTTTCTTTTAAAAGGATTGCAACATAAGGTCCATTCTGGGTAAATGCTTATCGATACATGGCGATAACATGCATATCGATTGTAAAATTTATAACCAACAGTCAATCTTGATATTAAGACTCTTTATCAAAGTGGTCTACTTGGGGGGCAAATTGCAAGTTGAAGAGGGTTTTGGCTAACAACAATATTAACAATTGATTGCGAGCTCGTAAAACTTCTATTGAATATAATTATCGATTGTTTAAATGGAGAACAATCCTGATGTTAAACTATTTAATAGTCATATGAGGAAACTATATATATAGATACCTTGATCATCTATACATTCTTTTGACTTTTGACTGGGTCCAACTTAGTCTTTGAGGCATAGCATATTTAATTTTACTATCGATTACTTAAAGGGTGGATAAACCTGCTGTTAAAAATCTATCCAGGATCTAATAGTTAGCTGATACCCATGTTATACTTTTGACTGGGTATAACTAAGAGTTTCAAGCATCACATATGTTTTAATAGCGAAAGCCCCCGCTCAGAATCATAAAAGTTATGAAACCCGCAATTAAGGGTTCGTATTTACATAGACGAGCTACATTGTGGGCTTTTTAATTGACGGCTTGTTAAGGCATTTAAGCCGCGCATTCAGAGCTGAGGACATAAAGCTTAATTTCCTTTAAGTGGCGCCATAACAACTGACAGCTTACAGCAATGAAAAGAGCTGAATGGGGTTTCTCCTAGCGCTTATTATAATTAGCAGGTGTGGGCGAAATTTGCATGCCAATTGGCAAGTTGAGTGTTTTCCCAAGGTAGCCAAAGTCGAGGACGCTACTTGAACAAAATGGCGGCAAGAGCAAATATTTTGCATTGCATAATTTTATGCGCTCGACGCATTAAAATTCAACTGATGGCGCCTGCTGGGGCGGGAACGATGGCATTGCAATGAAATTTGATTGCAAAAAAAGGATTCGTAGCGCCATTTCCGACGCCAACTGTCGGCGTCGACGCTGACTTAATTAGCCAGCCAAATGCCGCTTGGGGTTGCCTCAGCTAATTGAGGTTAGTTGCCAACTTTAATGCCAACACGTCGACGTCTTTTCCGCTCATGCAACGCGCCCCGAAACTGCTCTTTTGGCGGCCTAATGAGTTTTAAATCGCATCCACAGTCGCCGTCGCCGGCGTTGTTGCAGTTGCTGAATCAGTTTTGGCGGCCCAGCTGCTTGCCACATCATCTACAGCAATTAATTTAGGCAGTGGCTAAATCATTTCTGAATTAAATCGCATAAAATAACTGCTAAAACTTAAATAGAATATTTGACATAAAATATTGGTTGTATTAACATGCCCTCAGCTTTAGATATTATGCACTCAATAAATTTACAAATGCTTTAATATGCTCTTAGAGACTGCTTACAAATCACACATATATATGTTATTGTTCATATAAGAAGTATTAAAGTTTAGATTTTATTTACCCACCAAATTTAATAGTTCCTTAATGCGCGTTTTAATGTGCTTTTAGAGCTAGCTTTAAGCAGTGCTATCTAACTAAAAAGCTTTCAGCTTCACAAACCGAATGTGCTTTTAGAGACCACTTACAAATCACACAATTCTTTAATGTGCATTTTAATGTGCTTTTAGAACTAGCTTTATAAAAGTAAAGCTTTAAGCTTCTTTTATACAGACTTAAAGCATTTCATGCGCTTTGGAAACTGTTCTACGAAATTTTATTTATTCCAGAACTAACCATAGCCAATCAAATATAGCCCGCAACTTGCATGTGAAAACATTTAGACCTTGCAATATTTTCAGGGCAGCGGGCGAATGCATGTAGAAAATTAATATTATATAGAATAATAAGTGGGGAATAACAAAAATTGTAATTGCAGTGAAAACACATTGAAATAAAAACAAATCAGAAATAATTAAACTTTCTTAATAACTATTAATGGTGTGTCGCATTTTATTTCTCTCGGGATTGTTCTGAGAATTGTGAGACGCGTACTCCAATAAGTTTTAATTCCACATTATTAAACAAATCTCTTCTATGGTATTTTGGGCTGCTGTCAAAGTCTGAGACAGCAGTTTTAAGTTAACCACAAGTGAAAACTTTATTTTGACTCTGCTGACCGCAACAGAGTTTACAAAAAATAACAACGACGACAGTTTCAACGGAATTTCGTCGCACGAGCACTTTTCAGCCTGCACACAGACACAGACTAACTAACATAACACACAGCTGGATATAATTTTACAAACACACACACACATGCATAAAAAGAATTTCCAGCTACTTCATTACGCTGAGCACACTTGGCTCTAAGCGTCAATGGGGCCAACAAATGCGGGGTCCTTTAATCCTGGCAACAGGCACGCACTCGAACAACTTTTACATAACAAACTGCAGTAAACGTTAAAATTGCAGGCAAACAAACAGCCAGCACACGCACACCCACACCCACACCCACACACACACACATACACCCATACACTCAAACAATTACATGGCCAACTAGCAGCATCATGAGTATTAAATAACTCCTACAAGTATGCAATGGTTTTTTTCTCTGCGCTCGGCATGTCAGAACAAACTTTTTTACGCTCTGAAGGAAAAGAGAAAACATGCTGCGAATTGTTTTACTGCCTTTTTATTGCACATTCATTCGTGGGGCGCAGAGCGCCCCCGCAGTTTCTTAGCCGGCCAAAAGGCCCCTACGCAGCCGGATAGCATTTGGACCACGTGCAAACAGCTAATTATGATCTGTCCTAAGTGGCTGGTACTGAAATGGAAACGTGACTTACCTCGCGTCCTTTGCTGTGCAGCGTGTCGTACACCTCCGGCCTGCCCTCGATGTTCTTCAGCCGCATCGGCTTGCGCATCAGCAAACTGCGGCCCTCGTCGTCCAGGTGCATGAAACTGCAATAAATTGAAAAATCAATCAATCTACAAATGCATATTGAAAAAATGTAAACATGAACATTTAAAGTAGCAAAAAAATAAGAGCAAATTTATGTTTAAACAGGGCAAAAAAAAAACAATTAATTGGAAAAAAAATAATTCTGAATAAAATCTATGTTCAAATTATAAATCGAATAATGCTTAAAAATAAAATCCATCAAAAGTAATCAACAGAACAAATGAGATATTTCACGTACGCAGTTTCAGCAGATTTATAATATTTATAATTTTACTAGTTTTGACATTGATTTAAATCACAATTTAAATTAACGCTGGACAAAAAACACAAGAAAATAAACAGCACAAATAGCCTAAATGTTATAGATATGATGAAGCGTTTAAAATTTGAATACATCAAAATATTTTGTAATAAGTTGGGCAAAGTACAGCATAAGCAAAAATGTCTTTATTTTTATATAATTATTTAAGTGGATTTTCTGAAACCATTGTTGACCATGTGAAAATACTACTCCCAAACATCCTGCATAGAAATAGGTCAACATTTCCAACTACCATAACTCGGTTAAATCTGATCAAATTTTTATAAGGTTTGGCTTTTTGTTCATGGTTTGGCCTCCAGATTAAATCTGCATCGAAATCTGGCAACATTATTTTTGGTCAAAATTCATGTCAAAATGATACCCTCAAATATCCTATATAGACATAGGTCAATATTTCCCACCCCCATAACTTGGTCAAAACTCAACCGATTTTCAAAAGTCTTGGCTTTTTGTTCATGGTTTGGCCTCTAGATCAATTCTGCATCCAAATCTGACAACATTATTTTTGGTCAAAATTCATGTCAAAATGAATCCCCTTAAATATCCTATATAGACATAGGTCAATATTTCCCACCCCCATAACTTGGTCAAAACTCAACCGATTTTCAAAAGTCTTGGCTTTTTGTTTATGGTTTGGCCTCAAGATCAATTCTGCATCCAAATCTGGAAACATTATTTTTGGTCAAAATTCATGTCAAAATGATACTCTCAAATATCTCAAATATATATAGACATAGGTCAATATTTCCCACCCCCATAACTTGGTCAAAACTCAACCGATTTTCAAAAGTCTTGGCTTTTTGTTCATGGTTTGGCCTCTAGATCAATTCTGCATCCAAATCTGGAAACATTATTTTTGGTCAAATTTCATGTCAAAATGATACCCTCAAATATCCCATATAGACATAGGTCTAAAGTTCCCACCCCGTTAACTCGGTCAAAACTCAACCGATTTTCAAAAGTCTTGGCTTTTTCTTCATGGTTTGGCCTCCAGATCAAATCTGCATCCAAATCTGGCAACATTATTTTTGGTCAAATTTCATGTCAAAATGGTACCCTCAAATATCCTATAAAGACATGGGTCAATATTTCCCACCCCCATAACTTGGTCAAAACTCAACCGATTTTCAAAAGTCTTGGCTTTTTGTTTATGGTTTGGCCTCTAGATCAATTCTGCATCCAAATCTGACAACATTATTTTTGGTCAAAATTCATGTGAAAATGATACCCTCAAATATCCTTTATAGACATAGGTCAATATTTCCCACCCCCATAACTTGGTCAAAACTCAACCGATTTTCAAAAGTCTTGGCTTTTTGTTTATGGTTTGGCCTCTAGATCAATTCTGCATCCAAATCTGACAACATTATTTTTGGTCAAAATTCATGTGAAAATGATACCCTCAAATATCCTTTATAGACATAGGTCAATATTTCCCACCCCCATAACTTGGTCAAAACTCAACCGATTTTCAAAAGTCTTGGCTTTTTGTTTATGGTTTGGCCTCTAGATCAATTCTGCATCCAAATCTGACAACATTATTTTTGGTCAAAATTCATATGAAAATGATACCCTCAAATATCCTTTATAGACATAGGTCAATATTTCCCACCCCCATAACTTGGTCAAAACTCAACCGATTTTCAAAAGTCTTGGCTTTTTGTTCATGGTTTGGCCTCTAGATCAATTCTGCATCCAAATCTGGAAACATTATTTTTGGTCAAATTTCATGTCAAAATGATACCCTCAAATATCCCATATAGACATAGGTCTAAAGTTCCCACCCCGTTAACTCGGTCAAAACTCAACCGATTTTCAAAAGTCTTGGCTTTTTCTTCATGGTTTGGCCTCCAGATCAAATCTGCATCCAAATCTGGCAACATTATTTTTGGTCAAATTTCATGTCAAAATGGTACCCTCAAATATCCTATAAAGACATGGGTCAATATTTCCCACCCCCATAACTTGGTCAAAACTCAACCGATTTTCAAAAGTCTTGGCTTTTTGTTTATGGTTTGGCCTCTAGATCAATTCTGCATCCAAATCTGACAACATTATTTTTGGTCAAAATTCATGTGAAAATGATACCCTCAAATATCCTTTATAGACATAGGTCAATATTTCCCACCCCCATAACTTGGTCAAAACTCAACCGATTTTCAAAAGTCTTGGCTTTTTGTTTATGGTTTGGCCTCTAGATCAATTCTGCATCCAAATCTGACAACATTATTTTTGGTCAAAATTCATGTGAAAATGATACCCTCAAATATCCTTTATAGACATAGGTCAATATTTCCCACCCCCATAACTTGGTCAAAACTCAACCGATTTTCAAAAGTCTTGGCTTTTTGTTTATGGTTTGGCCTCTAGATCAATTCTGCATCCAAATCTGACAACATTATTTTTGGTCAAAATTCATATGAAAATGATACCCTCAAATATCCTTTATAGACATAGGTCAATATTTCCCACCCCCATAACTTGGTCAAAACTCAACCGATTTTCAAAAGTCTTGGCTTTTTCTTCATGGTTTGGCCTCTAGATCAATTCTGCATCCAAATCTGACAACATTATTTTTGGTCAAAATTCATGTGAAAATGATACCCTCAAATATCCTTTATAGACATAGGTCAATATTTCCCACCCCCATAACTCGGTCAAAACTCAACCGATTTTCAAAAGTCTTGGCTTTTTGTTTATGGTTTGGCCTCCAGATCAAATCTGCATCCAAATCTGGCAACATTATTTTTGGTCAAATTTCATGTCAAAATGGTACCCTCAAATATCCTATAAAGACGTGAGTCAATATTTCCCACCCCCATAACTTGGTCAAAACTCAACCGATTTTCAAAAGTCTTGGCTTTTTGTTTATGGTTTGGCCTCTAGATCAATTCTGCATCCAAATCTGACAACATTATTTTTGGTCAAAATTCATGTGAAAATGATACCCTCAAATATCCTTTATAGACATAGGTCAATATTTCCCACCCTTTTTGGCTTTTTGTTTATGGTTTGGCCTCTAGATCAATTCTGCATCCAAATCTGACAACATTATTTTTGGTCAAAATTCATGTGAAAATGATACCCTCAAATATCCTTTATAGACATAGGTCAATATTTCCCACCCCCATAACTTGGTCAAAACTCAACCGATTTTCAAAAGTCTTGGCTTTTTGTTTATGGTTTGGCCTCTAGATCAATTCTGCATCAAAATCTGACAACATTATTTTTGGTCAAAATTCATGTGAAAATGATACCCTCAAATATCCTTTATAGACATAGGTCAATATTTCCCACCCCCATAACTTGGTCAAAACTCAACCGATTTTCAAAAGTCTTGGCTTTTTGTTTATGGTTTGGCCTCTAGATCAATTCTGCATCCAAATCTGACAACATTATTTTTGGTCAAAATTCATGTGAAAATGATACCCTCAAATATCCTTTATAGACATAGGTCAATATTTCCCACCCCCATAACTTGGTCAAAACTCAACCGATTTTCAAAAGTCTTGGCTTTTTGTTTATGGTTTGGCCTCCAGATCAAATCTGCATCCAAATCTGGCAACATTATTTTTGGTCAAATTTCATGTCAAAATGGTACCCTCAAATATCCTATAAAGACATGGGTCAATATTTCCCACCCCCATAACTTGGTCAAAACTCAACCGATTTTCAAAAGTCTTGGCTTTTTGTTCATGGTTTGGCCTCCAGATCAAATCTGCATCCAAATCTGGCAACATTATTTTTGGTCAAATTTCATGTCAAAATGGTACCCTCAAATATCCTATAAAGACATGGGTCAATATTTCCCACCCCCATAACTTGGTCAAAACTCAACCGATTTTCAAAAGTCTTGGCTTTTTGTTTATGGTTTGGCCTCTAGATCAATTCTGCATCCAAATATGGCAACATTATTTTTGGTCAAAATTCATGTCAAAATGATACCCTCAAATATCCCATATAGACATAGGTCTAAAGTTCCCACCCCGTTAACTCGGTCAAAACTCAACCGATTTTCAAAAGTCTTGGCTTTTTCTTCATGGTTTGGCCTCCAGATCAAATCTGCATCCAAATCTGGCAACATTATTTTTGGTCAAAATTCATGTGAAAATGATACCCTCAAATATCCTTTATAGACATAGGTCAATATTTCCCACCCCCATAACTTGGTCAAAACTCAACCGATTTTCAAAAGTCTTGGCTTTTTGTTTATGGTTTGGCCTCTAGATCAATTCTGCATCCAAATCTGACAACATTATTTTTGGTCAAATTTCATGTCAAAATGGTACCCTCAAATATCCTATAAAGACGTGAGTCAATATTTCCCACCCCCATAACTTGGTCAAAACTCAACCGATTTTCAAAAGTCTTGGCTTTTTGTTTATGGTTTGGCCTCTAGATCAATTCTGCATCCAAATCTGACAACATTATTTTTGGTCAAAATTCATGTGAAAATGATACCCTCAAATATCCTTTATAGACATAGGTCAATATTTCCCACCCTTTTTGGCTTTTTGTTTATGGTTTGGCCTCTAGATCAATTCTGCATCCAAATCTGACAACATTATTTTTGGTCAAAATTCATGTGAAAATGATACCCTCAAATATCCTTTATAGACATAGGTCAATATTTCCCACCCCCATAACTTGGTCAAAACTCAACCGATTTTCAAAAGTCTTGGCTTTTTGTTTATGGTTTGGCCTCTAGATCAATTCTGCATCAAAATCTGACAACATTATTTTTGGTCAAAATTCATGTGAAAATGATACCCTCAAATATCCTTTATAGACATAGGTCAATATTTCCCACCCCCATAACTTGGTCAAAACTCAACCGATTTTCAAAAGTCTTGGCTTTTTGTTTATGGTTTGGCCTCTAGATCAATTCTGCATCCAAATCTGACAACATTATTTTTGGTCAAAATTCATGTGAAAATGATACCCTCAAATATCCTTTATAGACATAGGTCAATATTTCCCACCCCCATAACTTGGTCAAAACTCAACCGATTTTCAAAAGTCTTGGCTTTTTGTTTATGGTTTGGCCTCCAGATCAAATCTGCATCCAAATCTGGCAACATTATTTTTGGTCAAATTTCATGTCAAAATGGTACCCTCAAATATCCTATAAAGACATGGGTCAATATTTCCCACCCCCATAACTTGGTCAAAACTCAACCGATTTTCAAAAGTCTTGGCTTTTTGTTCATGGTTTGGCCTCCAGATCAAATCTGCATCCAAATCTGGCAACATTATTTTTGGTCAAATTTCATGTCAAAATGGTACCCTCAAATATCCTATAAAGACATGGGTCAATATTTCCCACCCCCATAACTTGGTCAAAACTCAACCGATTTTCAAAAGTCTTGGCTTTTTGTTTATGGTTTGGCCTCTAGATCAATTCTGCATCCAAATATGGCAACATTATTTTTGGTCAAAATTCATGTCAAAATGATACCCTCAAATATCCCATATAGACATAGGTCTAAAGTTCCCACCCCGTTAACTCGGTCAAAACTCAACCGATTTTCAAAAGTCTTGGCTTTTTCTTCATGGTTTGGCCTCCAGATCAAATCTGCATCCAAATCTGGCAACATTATTTTTGGTCAAAATTCATGTGAAAATGATACCCTCAAATATCCTTTATAGACATAGGTCAATATTTCCCACCCCCATAACTTGGTCAAAACTCAACCGATTTTCAAAAGTCTTGGCTTTTTGTTTATGGTTTGGCCTCTAGATCAATTCTGCATCCAAATCTGACAACATTATTTTTGGTCAAAATTCATGTGAAAATGATACCCTCAAATATCCTTTATAGACATAGGTCAATATTTCCCACCCCCATAACTTGGTCAAAACTCAACCGATTTTCAAAAGTCTTGGCTTGTTGTTTATGGTTTGGCCTCCAGATCAAATCTGCATCCAAATCTGGCAACATTATTTTTGGTCAAATTTCATGTCAAAATGGTACCCTCAAATATCCTATAAAGACATGGGTCAATATTTCCCACCCCCATAACTTGGTCAAAACTCAACCGATTTTCAAAAGTCTTGGCTTTTTGTTCATGGTTTGGCCTCCAGATCAAATCTGCATCCAAATCTGGCAACATTATTTTTGGTCAAATTTCATGTCAAAATGGTACCCTCAAATATCCTATAAAGACATGGGTCAATATTTCCCACCCCCATAACTTGGTCAAAACTCAACCGATTTTCAAAAGTCTTGGCTTTTTGTTTATGGTTTGGCCTCTAGATCAATTCTGCATCCAAATCTGGCAACATTAATTTTGGTCAAAATTCATGTCAAAATGATACCCTCAAATATCCCATATAGACATAGGTCTAAAGTTCCCACCCCGTTAACTCGGTCAAAACTCAACCGATTTTCAAAAGTCTTGGCTTTTTCTTCATGGTTTGGCCTCCAGATCAAATCTGCATCCAAATCTGGCAACATTATTTTTGGTCAAAATTCATGTGAAAATGATACCCTCAAATATCCTTTATAGACATAGGTCAATATTTCCCACCCCCATAACTTGGTCAAAACTCAACCGATTTTCAAAAGTCTTGGCTTTTTGTTTATGGTTTGGCCTCTAGATCAATTCTGCATCCAAATCTGACATTATTTTTGGTCAAAATTCATGTGAAAATGATACCCTCAAATATCCTTTATAGACATAGGTCAATATTTCCCACCCCCATAACTTGGTCAAAACTCAACCGATTTTCAAAAGTCTTGGCTTTTTGTTTATGGTTTGGCCTCTAGATCAATTCTGCATCCAAATCTGACAACATTATTTTTGGTCAAAATTCATGTGAAAATGATACCCTCAAATATCCTTTATAGACATAGGTCAATATTTCCCACCCCCATAACTTGGTCATAACTCAACCGATTTTCAAAAGTCTTGGCTTTTTGTTTATGGTTTGGCCTCCAGATCAAATCTGCATCCAAATCTGGCAACATTATTTTTGGTCAAATTTCATGTCAAAATGGTACCCTCAAATATCCTATAAAGACATGGGTCAATATTTCCCACCCCCATAACTTGGTCAAAACTCAACCGATTTTCAAAAGTCTTGGCTTTTTGTTCATGGTTTGGCCTCCAGATCAAATCTGCATCCAAATCTGGCAACATTATTTTTGGTCAAATTTCATGTCAAAATGGTACCCTCAAATATCCTATAAAGACATGGGTCAATATTTCCCACCTCCATAACTTGGTCAAAACTCAACCGATTTTCAAAAGTCTTGGCTTTTTGTTTATGGTTTGGCCTCTAGATCAATTCTGCATCCAAATCTGGCAACATTATTTTTGGTCAAAATTCATGTCAAAATGATACCCTCAAATATCCCATATAGACATAGGTCTAAAGTTCCCACCCCGTTAACTCGGTCAAAACTCAACCGATTTTCAAAAGTCTTGGCTTTTTCTTCATGGTTTGGCCTCCAGATCAAATCTGCATCCAAATCTGGCAACATTATTTTTGGTCAAAATTCATGTGAAAATGATACCCTCAAATATCCTTTATAGACATAGGTCAATATTTCCCACCCCCATAACTTGGTCAAAACTCAACCGATTTTCAAAAGTCTTGGCTTTTTGTTTATGGTTTGGCCTCTAGATCAATTCTGCATCCAAATCTGACAACATTATTTTTGGTCAAAATTCATGTGAAAATGATACCCTCAAATATCCTTTATAGACATAGGTCAATATTTCCCACCCCCATAACTTGGTCAAAACTCAACCGATTTTCAAAAGTCTTGGCTTTTTGTTTATGGTTTGGCCTCTAGATCAATTCTGCATCCAAATCTGACAACATTATTTTTGGTCAAAATTCATGTGAAAATGATACCCTCAAATATCCTTTATAGACATAGGTCAATATTTCCCACCCCCATAACTTGGTCAAAACTCAACCGATTTTCAAAAGTCTTGGCTTTTTGTTTATGGTTTGGCCTCTAGATCAATTCTGCATCCAAATCTGACAACATTATTTTTGGTCAAAATTCATGTGAAAATGATACCCTCAAATATCCTGTATAGACATAGGTCAATATTTCCCACCCCCATAACTTGGTCAAAACTCAACCGATTTTCAAAAGTCTTGGCTTTTTGTTTATGGTTTGGCCTCTAGATCAATTCTGCATCCAAATCTGACAACATTATTTTTGGTCAAAATTCATGTGAAAATGATACCCTCAAATATCCTTTATAGACATAGGTCAATATTTCCCACCCCCATAACTTGGTCATAACTCAACCGATTTTCAAAAGTCTTGGCTTTTTGTTTATGGTTTGGCCTCCAGATCAAATCTGCATCCAAATCTGGCAACATTATTTTTGGTCAAATTTCATGTCAAAATGGTACCCTCAAATATCCTATAAAGACATGGGTCAATATTTCCCACCCCCATAACTTGGTCAAAACTCAACCGATTTTCAAAAGTCTTGGCTTTTTGTTCATGGTTTGGCCTCCAGATCAAATCTGCATCCAAATCTGGCAACATTATTTTTGGTCAAATTTCATGTCAAAATGGTACCCTCAAATATCCTATAAAGACATGGGTCAATAAATCCCACCCCCATAACTTGGTCAAAACTCAACCGATTTTCAAAAGTCTTGGCTTTTTGTTTATGGTTTGGCCTCTAGATCAATTCTGCATCCAAATCTGGCAACATTATTTTTGGTCAAAATTCATGTCAAAATGATACCCTCAAATATCCCATATAGACATAGGTCTAAAGTTCCCACCCCGTTAACTCGGTCAAAACTCAACCGATTTTCAAAAGTCTTGGCTTTTTCTTCATGGTTTGGCCTCCAGATCAAATCTGCATCCAAATCTGGCAACATTATTTTTGGTCAAATTTCATGTCAAAATGGTACCCTCAAATATCCTATAAAGACATGGGTCAATATTTCCCACCCCCATAACTTGGTCAAAACTCAACCGATTTTCAAAAGTCTTGGCTTTTTCTTCATGGTTTGGCCTCTAGATCAATTCTGCATCCAAATCTGACAACATTATTTTTGGTCAAAATTCATGTGAAAATGATACCCTCAAATATCCTTTATAGACATAGGTCAATATTTCCCACCCCCATAACTTGGTCAAAACTCAACCGATTTTCAAAAGTCTTGACTTTTTGTTTATGGTTTGGCCTCTAGATCAATTCTGCATCCAAATCTGACAACATTATTTTTGGTCAAAATTCATGTGAAAATGATACCCTCAAATATCCTTTATAGACATAGGTCAATATTTCCCACCCCCATAACTTGGTCAAAACTCAACCGATTTTCAAAAGTCTTGGCTTTATGTTTATGGCTTGGCCTCTAGATCAATTCTGCATCCAAATCTGGCAACATTATTTTTGGTCAAAATTCATGTCAAAATGGTACCCTCAAATATCCTTTATAGACATAGGTCTAAAGTTCCCACCCCCATAACTCGGTCAAAACTCAACCGATTTTCAAAAGTCTTGGCTTTTTGTTTATGGTTTGGCCTCTAGATCAATTCTGCATCCAAATCTGACAACATTATTTTTGGTCAAAATTCATGTGAAAATGATACCCTCAAATATCCTTTATAGACATAGGTCAATATTTCCCACCCCCATAACTTGGTCAAAACTCAACCGATTTTCAAAAGTCTTGGCTTTTTGTTTATGGTTTGGCCTCTAGATCAATTCTGCATCCAAATCTGGCAACATTATTTTTGGTCAAAATTCATGTCAAAATGGTACCCTCAAATATCCTTTATAGACATAGGTCTAAAGTTCCCACCCCCATAACTCGGTCAAAACTCAACCGATTTTCAAAAGTCTTGGCTTTTTGTTCATGGTTTGGCCTCCAGATCAAATCTGCATCCAAATCTGGCAACATTATTTTTGGTCAAATTTCATGTCAAAATGATACCCTCAAATATCCTTTATAGACATAGGTCAATATTTCCCACCCCCATAACTTGGTCAAAACTCAACCGATTTTCAAAAGTCTTGGCTTTTTGTTTATGGTTTGGCCTCTAGATCAATTCTGCATCCAAATCTGGCAACATTATTTTTGGTCAAAATTCATGTCAAAATGGTACCCTTAAATATCCTTTATAGACATAGGTCTAAAGTTCCCACCCCCATAACTCGGTCAAAACTCAACCGATTTTCAAAAGTCTTGGCTTTTTCTTCATGGTTTGGCCTCCAGATCAATTCTGCATCCAAATCTGGCAACATTATTTTTTGTCAAAATTCATGTGAAAATGATACCCTCAAATATCCCATATAGACATAGGTCAATATTTCCCACCCCCATAACTTGGTCAAAACTCAACCGATTTTCAAAAGTCTTGGCTTTTTGTTTATGGTTTGGCCTCTAGATCAATTCTGCATCCAAATCTGGCAACATTATTTTTGGTCAAATTTCATGTCAAAATGATACCCTCAAATATCCCATATAGACATAGGTCTAAAGTTCCCACCCCGTTAACTCGGTCAAAACTCAACCGATTTTCAAAAGTCTTGGCTTTTTCTTCATGGTTTGGCCTCCAGATCAATTCTGCATCCAAATCTGGCAACATTATTTTTTGTCAAAATTCATGTGAAAATGATACCCTCAAATATCCTTTATAGACATAGGTCAATATTTCCCACCCCCATAACTTGGTCATAACTCAACCGATTTTCAAAAGTCTTGGCTTTTTGTTTATGGTTTGGCCTCTAGATCAATTCTGCATCCAAATCTGGCGACATTATTTTTGGTCAAAATTCATGTCAAAATGGTACCCTCAAATATCCTTTATAGACATAGGTCTAAAGTTCCCACCCCCATAACTCGGTCAAAACTCAACCGATTTTCAAAAGTCTTGGCTTCTTGTTCATGGTTTGGCCTCCAGATCAAATCTGCATCCAAACCTGACAACATTATTTTTGGTCAAAATTCATGTCCAAATGATACCCTCAAATATCCTTTATAGACATAGATCAATATTTCCCACCCCCATAACTTGGTCATAACTCAACCGATTTTCAAAAGTCTTGGCTTTTTCTTCATGGTTTGGGCTCTAGATCAATTCTGCATCCAAATCTGACAACATTATTTTTGGTCAAAATTCATGTGAAAATGATACCCTCAAATATCCTTTATAGACATAGGTCAATATTTCCCACCCCCATAACTTGGTCAAAACTCAACCGATTTTCAAAAGTCTTGGCTTTTTGTTTATGGTTTGGCCTCTAGATCAATTCTGCATCCAAATCTGGCAACATTATTTTTGGTCAAAATTCATGTCAAAATGGTACCCTCAAATATTTTATAGACATAGGTCTAAAGTTCCCACCCCCATAACTCGGTCAAAACTCAACCGATTTTCAAAAGTCTTGTCTTTTTGTTTATGGTTTGGCCTCTAGATCAATTCTGCATCCAAATCTGACAACATTATTTTTGGTCAAAATTCATGTGAAAATGATACCCTCAAATATCCTTTATAGACATAGGTCAATATTTCCCACCCCCATAACTTGGTCAAAACTCAACCGATTTTCAAAAGTCTTGGCTTTTTGTTTATGGTTTGGCCTCTAGATCAATTCTGCATCCAAATCTGGCAACATTATTTTTGGTCAAAATTCATGTCAAAATGGTACCCTCAAATATCCTTTATAGACATAGGTCTAAAGTTCCCACCCCCATAACTCGGTCAAAACTCAACCGATTTTCAAAAGTCTTGGCTTTTTGTTTATGGTTTGGCCTCTAGATCAATTCTGCATCCAAATCTGACAACATTATTTTTGGTCAAAATTCATGTGAAAATGATACCCTCAAATATCCTTTATAGACATAGGTCAATATTTCCCACCCCCATAACTTGGTCATAACTCAACCGATTTTCAAAAGTCTTGGCTTTTTGTTTATGGTTTGGCCTCTAGATCAATTCTGCATCCAAATCTGGCAACATTATTTTTGGTCAAAATTCATGTCAAAATGGTACCCTCAAATATCCTTTATAGACATAGGTCTAAAGTTCCCACCCCCATAACTCGGTCAAAACTCAACCGATTTTCAAAAGTCTTGGCTTTTTGTTCATGGTTTGGCCTCCAGATCAAATCTGCATCCAAACCTGACAACATTATTTTTGGTCAAAATTCATGTCCAAATGATACCCTCAAATATCCTTTATAGACATAGATCAATATTTCCCACCCCCATAACTTGGTCAAAACTCAACCGATTTTCAAAAGTCTTGGCTTTTTGTTTATGGTTTGGCCTCTAGATCAATTCTGCATCCAAATCTGGCAACATTATTTTTGGTCAAAATTCATGTCAAAATGGTACCCTCAAATATCCTTTATAGACATAGGTCTAAAGTTCCCACCCCCATAACTCGGTCAAAACTCAACCGATTTTCAAAAGTCTTGGCTTTTTGTTCATGGTTTGGCCTCCAGATCAAATCTGCATCCAAATCTGGCAACATTATTTTTGGTCAAATTTCATGTCAAAATGATACCCTCAAATATCCCAAATAGACATAGGTCTAAAGTTCCCACCCCGTTAACTCGGTCAAAACTCAACCGATTTTCAAAAGTCTTGGCTTTTTCTTCATGGTTTGGCCTCCAGATCAAATCTGCATCCAAATCTGGCAACATTATTTTTTGTCAAAATTCATGTCCAAGTGATACCCTCAAATATCCCATATAGACATAGGTCAATATTTCCCACCCCCATAACTTGGTCAAAACTCAACCGATTTTCAAAAATCTTGGCTTTTTGTTCATGGTTTGGCCTCCAGATCAAATCTGCATCCAAATCTGGCAGCATTATTTTTGGTCAAATTTCATGTCAAAATGGTACCCTCAAATATCCTATAAAGACATGGGTCAATATTTCCCACCCCCATAACTTGGTCAAAACTCAACCGATTTTCAAAAGTCTTGGCTTTTTGTTCATGGTTTGGCCTCTAGATCAATTCTGCATCCAAATCTGGCAGCATTATTTTTGGTCAAATTTCATGTCAAAATGATACCCTCAAATGTCCCATATAGACATAGGTCTAAAGTTCCCACCCCGTTAACTCGGTCAAAACTCAACCGATTTTCAAAAGTCTTGGCTTTTTCTTCATGGTTTGGCCTCCAGATCAAATCTGCATCCAAATCTGGCAACATTATTTTTGGTCAAATTTCATGTCAAAATGGTACCATCAAATATCCTTTATAGACATAGGTCAATATTTCCCACCCCCATAACTTGGTCAAAACTCAACCGATTTTCAAAAGTCTTGGCTTTTTGTTTATGGTTTGGCCTCTAGATCAATTCTGCATCCAAATCTGACAACATTATTTTTGGTCAAAATTCATGTCAAAATGGTACCCTCAAATATCCTTTATAGACATAGGTCTAAAGTTCCCACCCCCATAACTCGGTCAAATTTCATCAGATTTTCATAAAGTTTGTGTTTTTGTTAATGTTTTGTCCTCAAGATTAAATCAATCAATCAATAATCAAAATTATTTGCACATAAATAATTTACCAGAATATGAAATTTCAATAAAAATTAAAAAATAATACTAATAAATAAATTCGATAGAATATCTAGAACCTGTGTTTGTCTTTTGTTCCACCCAGCTACTTTCTTGGAATTCTGAGCTATTCTCAGCCGTATTCCTTCTTCTTTTTTTAAATATTTTTATTTATAGTATTTCTTGTTATTTGCAATACGTGGAAATGATGTATGTAAGCCTCACCTGCCGGCACGCGAACGATAATCCTGTGACATTTTTCTGGGCTGTTGGTTTTTCGGTGTGGGCGAAAGTTCCCGTGAACTTTTGCTGGATGCGGTGCCGCTGCCCGATGCGCCCGCCGCATTGACGCCACCAACCCTGTCATCCAGCTCCACAACGATGCTCGTGTTGGTGCCACGTCGCTCCCGGACCGCCTGTGGCGATGTCGTCGATATGCTCGTGCGTTTATGGTGCTTCAATGGCGTGCCGCCGCCAGCGCCTGCACCAGCTGCGCTGGCAGCAGCGGCTCCTCCGCCTGCGGTCGCGCCAGACGCGCCTCTACTATGGTCCACTTCAGGACAGGCAGCCACCGCGACACCCTCAAGATTTGTGCTCAAGGGTAGCCCATTGCCATTAAGCGTTGGCGTTGACGTTGGCGTTGCCTGTGCTTTGATTTTGATTTTATTTTGTTCGGCGGGCGTTGCTTTCGGTGTGGGCAGCGGCGACTGTTGTTGCTGCTGCTGCTGTTGCTGCTGTTGCTGCTGCTGCTGCTGCTGCTGCTGTTGTTGTTGTTGCTGCTGCTGCTGCTGTTGTTGTTGTTGCTGCTGCGCATTTGTCGTACGTTTGATGGTTACAAAGCGCAGGTTCTCAAATATCGATGTGAAATGCTGCGACATGATGTTTTGGGCTTCTGCTTTGCTCGCCAAAAGACTTTTCCACTTTTTTTTTTCGATTCTTTTGCCTCGTTTATTTAAAATGCAGCCAGCACAGGTGAACTTGAAACCCTCTCGAGCTCAGCACAACTTTTGATTAAATTCTCTTTAAGAAACAAAATACAAAAAAAAAACTCTGACTTTTGGCTTTCTGGTCGCAGGCCACAGCCAATTGGTTTCCAGTTGTTGCTTGTTGTTGCTCGAATTGCTGCCGATTGAAAACTTTAAGAAAACATTTGTTAGACAATCGCAGAATCAAGCGAAAGGGCAAGCTGTTTATACAAGATGTGATGCATTCAAACAAGAGAATTGTATTTAAGGCAAAGTTTAAAATGAATTCTAAACATATTCATAATACAAATTTAGAATTAAACAAAAATTGGGGATTGATATAAATTATTTTAATTAAATAAGTAAAAATTTAAGCAAGAAATAATTTATGATTCCAACTTGTTTAAGAGAATATTAAATAAATTGATAAGAAGTCTAAATGAGCCTAGCATCGAAAATTTTAATTTAATTTTGCCTAACATCATATTATAAGTTCAACCATTCAAGACTGTTTTAGCGATGATATACTGTACCGTTAAATCATTTGGCATCAAATTAAATATGCAAATGTATTTTGCTTGCTTAATTAATCGAATTTAAGCAGGCGCTAAACTAATCATAATTGCCTTAGGCTCTAGCTGCTGGAATGATTAATGAACTTTTGTCATATCTTTTATCTCTCTCAAACTCCGAATCAAGAGCAATTCGCATTGTATTGGCTTGAATTGCTTTCACGGACTTAAGAACGCGCTCAATTGTACGTAACTTGTACAACTTTATTGCCCGAGCTTCCTGCCAATCCCAATCGCAATCCATTCCACGTGCAGTTGTTTCATTTTTAAGTCCTTGCCGCAGCCGTCCTGGCAATGCGTAGCTCATTAACTTTCAAATCAAGCAACCTACATTTACTTTTCCAGAACAACAATTCCCGCAACTATAACTCAGGTCCGGAGCACATCGTTTGCCGTCTGGCGTTTGCCTTTGGAGACTTTCCGGCTTGCGAGACTTTCGAGAGATTCGTTTGCCTTGGGCTAGATAAGTGCGACGTTGGGCTCTGCCGGCACTTAGTAGCAATTAAAAGTATCTTTATGGCAATTTACCAGCTGCTGCGCAGCGTAAGCCACAAACTAGATTTCCACAATCCAGCTGCGGCTTAATTATGTGCGGATGCACATTGTAAAATTTTCTTAATCAAAACTCACGCCGACTTCAACTCAAAGTTAATTCGATTAGAACACCTTTAAAATGTAAGAAAATGTAAGAAAATGGTTTTGTTTTAAGCCATATACTATACGCAGGGCCATTTGCAGGCAACAGCTGTGAAAGCCTTTTGTTTTCGCTAAACTGTATTTGAAAGACACGAACCTTAACCTTTACATTAGCATCATATTCCGAGAGCTTTTCACGCCCAGTTAACACCAGCTGTCGCAGTTTTTGAGACAACACGCAAAATTTCATCAAGAGCCTCCCATTTTGTTAACTAATTCGCGCCTGGTTCCGTTCTGCTGGCCGCAGCTGTTCTCGCAAATACATCATCAACAATTGGCCAGGTAAGGACGGGGCGAGCAGGCCGCAAAAAGTATACAAACTTGGCAGCTGAGACCTTTGGCTCAATATAATCATTATGGCATAAGAGAGTTCACAGTACTGCTGGATTTGCACTATTGACCTATCGCTTTTAAGACCGCCGCCCAGAAAACTAAGCTAAGCTCACGACGTCACATTTCTGGCTCATAACCCTTGCCATTTAAGCTGGGCGTTGATCACCCATCCGCCAGTCAATCAGAACATAACATCCGTCGAGTTCCAAGCATCGAGAATAGGTCACATAACCAAATCTTATAAGCAACTGGCAGCAGCTCATTGGAACATTGTGAGCGTGATATAATTACACAAGAGAATAAAAACGCTTTATCAACTTTCGCCATGATTGATGCAACTATTTTCCAACTGGACATCCTCTGACCACATCTTGTTGTGGGTCCATAGTCAGCAATCGGTCGCATCAAATCCGTTTGAGCAGTTCTTTTTGGGTTAATTAATTATTGTTCAACATCATTAGGTATATAAATCTAGCATTTTAGAAACAGCAAATCACAAGCAGTTTATAATTTGATTTATTAACTCGTAAGAGTGCTCGAGGCGGAAGCGCTCGACTAGAAGATGCCCTGCCTCAATCTGTCTATGTTTTCTATACGAGAATCTTTATGCCTTTATACTTTGCTGTACTCAAATTACAAAATTTACTCGAGAGGAGAAATAGACAATAAACCAGTTTTTATTTCAAATTTGAAATCCCCAGCTTCTGTGGTTTCGAAGAACGACGCCTTCCCACACACGGACAGGCAGACATGCGAAAAATGTATATGTATTTTTAACCTAAACAGGTTACCAGAAGTCTGATTTTGCCTGTTGCATGCATTTCCATAATGCACATTTATAATAAGTGCTGGATTGTACAAGCAAATGCCAACACGGAGCACGCACATTTGCCATATACATTTTTGTAGTCTACTTATGTGCGCACGTTTCCCATATGGAATTCTGTAGTCTGCTTTTGTGCGCTAATCTGTGACCCGCTGACTGAGCCAATAATGTTTGGCCAAATAACACATGAAAAATCACACACAATGATGGAACGGCAAATTGTTGACCGCGTACTGAATTGGTTGAATGAATCGGCATCCATTATACAAATTCCAGCTGGCCTTTGATTTGCAGCTGGCGCTGTCATGAGTACGAATGTGTTTTGTTTTGATGTGTTTGTTTTTTTTTTTTTGTTTGCGACTCGTTGCGAGTTCCGAAAAAAAATATTTTGATGCAGGCACAAAACAAAGCGTCGGCAGGGGCACTGAGATTTGGCATTTAAATTCAAATCACAAGCATAAACATTCGCTTTGATTTGCAAAAACACAACACACACACACACACACACACACATATGCGCATCTGTCCCTTTCTGTTTCGTTGCTTCTCTCTCTTCCGCATCATTTCGTCTGTTATTGTTGGCCTCTCGAATTGCTTAAGCAAATAAAAATAATGAACCGCATTTTGGTCTATTTTGTTGAATTTGTGTTTGTTGTTCTTGTTCTTGTTGTGTATGTGTTTCTGTGTGTGAGTGTGTGGCTAATCAATCAATCAATCAATTAATTGACCGATTTGATATGCTCGTATGTAAGTTTATTTTTATTGCTGATAGCCAACAGTTGTTGCTATTTTCTTAGCCTTTGGCCATTTTGGCACTTAGTCAAAGTGATTGAATATGGCCAACTTAGCTGTTGAGTATCAGCTGCGACTAGGCATATCCTTTTGGAAGGACTGTAGAAATACTTGTGTCCGTCTTACAGGTTTCATTAATGTGAGGAACATAGAGGTAGTTTAACTCCAAGTTTCGCACAAATAATGCGCACCTCTTGAATTCATAAGCTCAAATGGAAACTTGTCTTGCATTTTACTGGAGCTAACCATTCATTCCCTTCATCCATACGAGACATTTGGTCCGGAATGAAGCGAACTATTGAAAGATATAACCACTTACGCTTCAACACGTATTCCAAACCACTTAACACACAACTGCATTGGCAGATTTTCTCAATCATCGTTTCAAATCCAATCAATTGCTTTAAAATAAACTTGAATACAATCAAAGGCGAAGCGCAACAAAAGGACAAATGCTGCAAAGCCTGAATGCTTTTCATATTATCTCAAATGACAACACAGAAGCAACGAAAAATAAAGAATAAAAAAAAGCAGCCACCAACTACATAACAAGAAATCGCAGCAATGGAAAGAGTCGCACAATTGGAAGACAAAAGCAGAGGCAATGCCGAAACAGAAGCTGGCAAAAAAAACAACAAAAAAATACAGAAAAAAGTATCACAGACACATACAACCGGAATGCAAAAAAAAAGGGGGCAGAAAGTACAAATCTGTTAAGAAAATCCATTTAAATGTTTGGGCCAGAGCCAAACAGCGGTAGCGGTTGAATAAAAAACTGTAGCATACTTTTGCGGGCGGGCCCGCAATAAAGTGTTGCCTCCTCTCTCACACACACACACACACGCGCACAAATTTATAATGCACGCCTGCCATAAGTTTAACTCAGGCCAGAGATCGTTTTCAGTTCATTTTTCCTTATGCAAATACACAAATTGAAAAAAAAAAAAAACAGCTTACAAAAATGTGAAGTGCGGCCATCAAAAAAATAAATAATAAAATTGTAAAGCGCTCAACTGTTGGACTTTGAGTGGGAAGATATACACACACATTACAGACACAGATAGCTAGACAAGCGCTGGACAGCGTGCCTTTGCCTGCGGCTTGCCCTTTTTGTTCGCGCCCAGGTACACCAAGCTGGGCGACTAACTGACTAACTGGGTAATCCGCTGCACAGCTGGCTCAGCTCTCTATGGGATTAACATATGAAAGACTGGCGCGCGCAAAAGGTTCATCCTTTGAAGGAGCGCCGGCTGCTGCTGCTGTTGCTGCGGCTGCTGTGTGTGTTATTCACAAACAACATCAAGTATGCATACTTGCCGCTGTAAAAAAGTTATACAAAATAAACATTCACACTTTGGCTACACATGCCCACATGGAAAATTCATATTTGCTTCGCCTTCTTGGATCATGTCAGTAGCAGCTGCGCCTGTTTTGCTTGCCCTTGTCAATATTTATATATTGTTATTATTTGAAATTGATATGTAAAAGCTGACTGGAAACATTCATTATACCCGTCACTTAACATGCTGCAAATGGCTGGGCAAAGTCAACTTATTCGAGCCGAAATGAATTACCAGCAAAATCGCACAATATTGTGTAGGTTAGGCTTTCATAAAGGGCAGCAACCCATAAATAAATAGACACTAATTAGATTATTTTTAGATAATTTAGCAATGAGCATTCGGCAGCCAATCCAAAAATTAGGGAATATTAAATATAATATAAAAATAGAATAGTATATTAAAAAATAATAAATATAATAATAATAAATATATATATTTCGGCTGCAGATCGGCAACCATCTTCAAGGCAATTATTTGATTTTTATTTTATTAAAATAAAATGAAATCTTTATGAGTGTCATATCATATCATATCATATCTTTCTTCCACTTGACTAAACTGTTGACAGCTTCATATAAAATTCAAACCTTTGTATATATTAAAAATAAATAAGAAAAACCTCCAACCTGCAGTTCAATAAAAAAATATATTTTTTATTTACCCCAATCTATCGCAAAGGCAATTCAGAGATTTCCGTGGCACCCAATTAATAAGTTTTCTTTATGAAATATTGGAAGACCTTTACAAATATATGCATCAACAACTCCAAGGAATATATTCGACCTTCAGTTATACCGAATTTGGCTCTATTTTAGCCGACTAGGAGATACCCTAAGCCGATGGCTAAAAAAAGCCATGGACAGGCAGACGGACATGGCTAAATCGCCTCGGCCTTTGATGCTGATCAGGAATGTATATAGGAGATGCTTCCTTTAATTTGAACCCATTTTTAACAATAATAATAAAGGCAAACACTTTGGGTCGCAAATGTGAGCCAGCTTCATGCTGCCAAATGACTTTGAAATTGAAATTAAATTAAACCAAATGTCGACCACATTTTTGTTTTTCTTATGTAAATTACAAAGTATATTTCATTAAATAATTCAAACTATTTTTGTCTTTACGGACAACAACAATGCATAAGTTGAGCTTTAAAAAAATTTCATTTTTTTTAAGAAAATACAGAGGAAAATCACTTTAAGAAGCTGTCTTTGGCAAGAACTATTTTTCATTTTAACTTAAATATACAAATGACATTCTCACATTGAAAGAAAGCATTTTTCATTTAAATAGAATAATAATCAAAAGACATGAGAACGTCAAAGAGAGGCGCGCACACACACACGCATACAGAGACAGAAAGCGTGCCGCAAGGATGCGGAAGTGGAGGGCAGCTGCTGCTCTAAAAGTGGAGCAAACTTTGCTGAGTTGTCTCAAAAATGTAATGTGTTCTAATTGTTTTTCAATTTATTCACCGACACTGGGCGGGGCAGGGGCAAATCGAGTTATGAACAGCGCTCGGCTCGCTTCAAAGTTAATTATTGTTTTCATTAATGCTTCAACTCTTTGCTAAATGTTTTTGCTGATGCCAATTTTCTCAATTCAATCAAAGGCCCATTGCGGCTAACAGTTAAGTGCTTGGCCCTGTCTTCGGCGCTACGACATCATAATAAATGATTTATTTTAAACATAATTAATTTGATACGAAGAACAAAAAGTTCATTTGCATTAATTTGACAGCCACAGACCATTTAAAGCCCAATTTGCAGTCTGGCCAAAATCATTTCATTTCGTGATTTATTTAATTGGCATTGGCAACATTAATCAATTGCCTTTGAGGCTTAGGTGCACAGTTTGCGTGATTATTGCGGCTCAACAATTGGGCAATATTTATGCAATTATAATTAAATGTTGCACAATTTTAGGCTCCCTTAGAGAAACTAACATTTAGTTGCAAGATCTTGTTAATTATTTCAACCATTTCAGTCAAGAAAGTGAACATTGAGTAAACAAAGCTGGCCAACCAGACGTATACTTAATTAATATGCATCTTAGCAAGGCTTAGCTTAAAATAACATAAGCAGAAAATTCACTTAATGCTCAAACTATTGCAAGCAAAATAGTCTCAAATCAGAAGTCCATACGAATTTTGGAAACTTTAAAATAAAAATGATATTTAGATTTTAACGGAATGATTTATTTTATGTACTTAATTTAATCTGCCTTTAAAGTAACAAATAAAAGCACAACATGTGCAATAAGTGAAGTCTTTTATTTCTTACTAATATTCTTATTTCTTCACTACAAAAATATGTAGTTATTATGGAAATTTAGATGTTTAAGAATGCTCTTAATTTTCCGGCAAAGTCGGCTTGTTTTAATTAATTCAATTTTATCTTACTCTCACTTATCCTACTGCTATATCTTTCTTCAAAACGGCAATTCTTGAGTTTAATCAGCTAATTGCATAAAAAAAAACGTCAAAAATAATATTTAATTGTGTTTTATGGTAAATTAAATTTAAAAATTGTAATATTTCAATGGTTTATGAAATTAATGCATATTTTCCGCATTCGTTTTTCAATTACCTTTTAAGCAAAAAGTATTTAACAAATCACCTTTTACGTTTCCTATGGCACAATTGTAGACCAAGACTATGCTTCAATTATAATTTTTATTTACAAGTGCATTTTTATTTGTAAAGGTTATTTTTTTAAATTTTTGTTGTTGGTTATTTCATATTTGTTTTGTTTTTCAATTTGTATCTGCACTGCACTTACAAAGTTTTTGTTAGAATCTATTTTCTTTGGCTTATCATGTTGGTCCAAATTGAATTTAAGCTGGAATTTGTATCTTTAGACTTTTAGCTCGATCCAACGAACTCAAGCGCCGCGCGTTAACTGAAGCTAAGGCAGCAACGCAGCATCCTTAAATAGTAGTCGCTCCCCCAGGACTGGCACACGGTCGTCTTCAAAGTCAACAACCACACAGCATCCGTTCACCATTGTTGAAAGCTTTGCTTTTCACCAACCCGACAACACACACGCACGAATCGGGAAAATCAACAATGGTTTGCGACTTGGCTAAAGCTCTAGACTGGAATGTGCAACAGGTGTTACCAGTCCCGCTGGCGATGCCAATGCAACAGGTGTCTGGCAGAGAGCAGGGCTGGGGAGGCCCGCTTCAAAATGAAAATCAAACCAGTTTAATTTTTTTTTAATAGATTTTAAAAGCGCGTTTTTATTTCACTTTTTGCATGCAACGGACGCATTTTTTGTGATTAGCAGCTGAAAAATGCGTTGAAATTCTCAATTGATTTCGATTTGATTTTTTCAACATTCATCAAAATTAAAAAAAAAACTACAACAATTAACCTTAGCATAAATGAACAACAAAAAAGTTGTGCTTAAAACTAACCTAATCTATGTGAATAAATATATATAATATATATATATATACCCTAGATGGCCCCCCACTGAACACAAATTAACTAATATAGCCAATTGTTATTGCTATTCATAAATTTGCGATATCCATTTGGAATCTTCAATAATCTCACTTAACATACATATTATATTTAACTTTTTTTTTTTTGCTTTTGTTTGACAGTTTAAAATTGGAAGAGCTTACAAGTCCCGAGCAGTTGCGATTATTGCTGACGTCGATGTGACGATAGATTGTGGAGTCCGCCGTATGATAGCCGGCTAGTTGGGATGTTGTTTTTTCGGCGCTTGTCTCCATGCTGTTGCGATAATTGTTCTTGTTGTTGTTGTTGTTGTTGATGATGTTGGTTGGATGATGGTGTTCGTGATGTTGTATATATACAGGTATACAATAGAGAGACAAGACATTAGTGGAAACCTTTTTTCAATAATTTAAACAAATAAACGTTAAAGCTAAGGCTTAAAAATAATTCTTTTAAATATGATAAAAGGTGGTATATAAAAAAAAACAATCAAAAACAAATATCGGCATTGTGGCCAGCCGTAATTGTTTAGACTCTGTTTTGAGCCTAGATTTTTGTTTGATGTGTTAATTGTTATTTGTTGCAGGTGTTGTTTGTTTTTTTTTGTTTTCTTTGTTAATATTATGGTTAATAGGCTTTCACTTTTGCTTTGTTCTGTTCAGTTTTTAGATGGGTAAGGGATTCACATTTTTTATCACTTGCACTTGAAATTGTCATTGTTTCTTTTAATTTAAGAAACCCATTTAAAAGTTTCGTTCAACTTGGAGATTGATTATTTTGATGGATTTCACTTTAACTTTTTGTTTTTGCTTTGGTAGTAACCACTCCTAAAACCTGAAAAGATGTTCCGTCGTTACGCTGGCCTTCAGTTACGAGAGCCAAACGTATGCCGCATTGCTAAATTGTTATTTCAAACGGATGAAGACGAATCGGCACAGCGGGCGTCGTTTAAAGATTTGTTTGAAGCTCAACAACGCCCTCAACTGGACGGTTGATCGCAGCCTTCCTGATTAATACATAATATATCTTTCTAGATATCAGTGTGCAGCGTTCATTGCATTGATCCATTTGTTGATCCTTTCTATGTATTCAGGACATATCCCGAGAATCCGTTCTACTGATTCCAGGAGCAACGATCCGGTTGCCGTGTACTACTTTGAGTGCCGAGTCCGTATTGACTTTGAGCATTTCCAGCATCAGTCGTGTAGCATTCACCTACATCACTATAAAACCAATGCGAAGTTCCAGGCTGCTATCCAAATGAAGATCATTAGATAATCCATGCGAGGGGTACTCGACGATGTTCAGCGAAAGCAGACTGTTGAGGCTGGACGTGGAATTTTGATGAAACGTTTAAGTGCAGATGAGACAGTAATTGCAAATCCATGAGAATGTGAACCGACGATATATTGGGCGCGGTGGTGTAAGAGTTTGCAGACACATTTGTGTTGGATTAAGGAGGGAAAACCGAACTGAGACACACTTTCATTCTAAAATGATGCATACATATAAAAAAAAAAATCCTAACATTAACGCAAGGTCACGCGCACTAATAGATCGCCTATGTACAAGGGTACAAAAGGGGCCAGGCTAAAAGAGATATAGAGAGGGAGGTAGGGAGAGAGAGAGACAGGGAGGCAGCCGCGTCGATTCCGTGAAAAATGCTCGTACTGCTAATGAACAGCTGAGTAGTTTTTCAAACGGATATCGAGTATGGATCTTTTGTTGTGTATTGTCTTTGATGGTGCGCTCGCTGCCAGCCCAAGCTGTCACGCTCCACACCTGTTTGTAGATTAGTTTAAAAACGCCCAACACACTTTTTGAGTGGCTTCAAATGGCAATGGCAGCTGCATTTTTGCAATCAATTTGAACGCCATCTGCGGCATAGGGCAAACTGAATGTGTCTAGCCATTCTTTGCACTTTTCAGTGCTATCAAAGGCCAAAACATTTGACACATATTCGACGCTAATGTTGGGACGATAACTGCAAGCAAAACGGAAACATAATTTAAGCACAAATAGCTCAAACATTTAGTTAACAGTCACTTACGATTTAATAATTATGCGCAGTGCCGCCTTGCGCTCGCGCTCCAAAAACCATTCAATCATATGGCCCGACATGAGCGGCGCCCTTTTATACAGATCGAATAGTTTGCAATAGTTGCCCAGCGACCAAGCGGAACGAAACTCTAGAGCGTGCGCAATGGCAGGATTCTCGCGCTGATCAGCTGTTATCGAACGCAAAACAGTTGTGATGTCTATAAAATTGCAATTGAGCGTAGAGTATACAGAGAAAGCATTAGTTGTGAGTAAAAAACAAATTTAAATAAGCTTCACATATATAAGATGCTTTTTGATTTGCAAGCCATACAGATCAGTCATAACAGCAAAAAGAACAACTTGAGTCTTACTCATACTTGAGAACTGATTCAAGTTTTTGACGAAATATAAATGCCTTATGAAAATAGCTTTATGATTATCACTATAAAGCTTATGGATATTATTTCGCTGCACAGATTTTCTTTTATAGCAACACAAACTAATTAATCCTTTATGCAAGTCAAACAATGAATCATATAAAAATTAAATTAACTCATATCAAAATTCTCACAAATACATTTTTGAAATATTCCAACTAAATGAATATCTCTTACAAAGAAATTTTCTTTCTCTATTTTTAAGCCCCTATTCAATATATAAAATATATTAAATGGCAAAACTTTTACAGCTGGATGCCTTCTAGAATATTGCTAGATATTCTCGACGGAGGCATTAGCCATTCTAAAAGCTATAAACTACGCTTAAGGAAAACCGAGAAAATGTATTACCTGCATCGACAACATTTCCAACTCCAACCCAAAAATTGTCAAGATTCGGGACACACTTTTTAAAAAATAATACCCTCTGCAAGGGTATAAAAAACGAGCAAAACTTCACATTGTTTGGGTACCTTGGGTACCTTCCTCAATTGAAATGTACAATCTTAGCTCGCCTCCGGATCGGAATGATCCGCAAACCTAATTATCCGCTGTGGTCGTAAGCTATCGACCACGCATATTCTTAATACCTGCCGAAGGCTGGTAGGAGAACCCACTTCGCTAACACATTACCAGCGACCGACCTATTATTAGTCTCGCCCTCTAACATAGAGAAGATTTACAACTTTATAAAAGAATTCAACCTAACCAGTCAAATTGAAAATAAATTATTTTAAAAGATAGCTAAAGGCCTGACACTAGCGCTGTTTTGTGATTATTAATTATGGTATTATTTATAATATGAATGTATCATAAATAATCTTAATAATAATAATAATGAAATATATAAAAACTTACCCAAGGTATTTTTAGTAAATATGTAATAGATAATGCGATAGGCTGTAAATTCGAGCGAATTGCTGCTGTTGCCCAATTCTAAGTAAAGCATCTTAAGCTGTGTCTGGCACTGATTGAACTCTTCATGATCGCCCTTTTCCATGGCGATGCGCGCATGCGTCTCATATACCTCAACTGTGAACTTATCGCGTATACCTTGGACCTAGAAAAAGGAAAGAAAAACCAGTTAAGACCAATTTTTAACTGATAAAGGGGTTTAGATGTGGGACTTACAGTCAAATCCTGGCGTATGGACTTCAACTGATCACACGCATAATGATAATCCTGATTGGCACGCCATTTGCCCTTCACATTGGCCAGCGAATGAGTTAGCACCTCAACGGGACGCACTTCGGACGGTGATGGCGCTTTGGTAAGGCGCAAGAATGACTTTTCTAAATCCCTACATGAGCCTACAATATGCAAATTGAGTAAATCTAAGCCCGCCGCACCCGCGCCCGCATCATCCTCGTAGAACATGGCCGATGACGCTGAACGGGAAGCCGCCGCCGCGGCCTGCAATCTCTTCTTGTGCTTGGCCGTGGTGAGACCAAACGGTGAGCTTGCAATTGCGACGACAGATTTCTTAGACGAGCCGCTGCTCGACTGTGAGAAACGTGCCGCACGCTGTTGCAAGCGCGCTGTGTCATCATCAACGGCACCGCCCACCGACGACGAATGCGTGGCATAAAAATGCGGCGTCTTCTTTTTGCCACCGACGGCGGCAGCGGCAGCGGCTGCACGCTTATTCCTCTTCATCAGCATTTTCTGCTGTTTCCTCGACATATTCGAATTGATTGGTATAAAATCGCTACCCAGCGTATCATTCAAGCCAGTCTTGCGGAGCACCTTACGAGCTGGTGGACTGCTGGCGCTGCTGCTGCGCGACCGCGAATGGGAACGAGAACGCGAACGTGGCGAACGAGAATAACGTTTCCGATTGTTATATTTTGAAGCCGAGGACGTGGACGACGTGGGCGAACTGCAAAATGCAAATGTGAAAGAAGACGAGTTAAAAATTGTTTTTTTTTATAAAATTAGCTATTATTTAAATAAAAGGCTAGCTGCAGCTACAACAAAATACATTCCAGCTAAATACATTCCAACAAATTAAACCATTTCGAAGGTAAATAGATCTCTATAGGTAAATCTTACAAGCTGAAACTTTATGCTTCGTATATGTAAAAGTTTTAACGATTTAATTGCTCAATAAGTAAGAACTACACCTGATCCTGATGTGTTCTAAATACCTATCTACCATTGATAATATAAGGTCGTATATATATTTAAACTTACCGTGAACGACTCCTAGAGTAGCGGGAAGACTGCTGCTGCTGCTGCTGTCCGTAACCGCCATTGGCAAACTTGTTAAAAGCATTGCCCTTATGTTTAAATTGATTTACATTTGGTGTCTTTTGACTAGGCTTTGGGGTTGTCTGTTGCAGTTGCTGTGGTTGCTGCTGTTGCTGCTGCTGCTCCTCCTCCTGCTGTTGTTGCTGCTGTTTTTTGTTAAAGTAGTTGCTACGTTGTGGCTGTGGAGGCGTTACATTACTGAGCACCACGTCTATAGCATCGCGTTCGCTGTGCACGGTCGGCATGGGCTCATTATCCCAATCGCGCGTCCAGAGTTCGTTGCGATTGGCGGCAGCAATAATTTTACCCTTTAGACAGATATCGATTTGATCCTTATCCAAGTCGGTTGTACACTTGGAATAGCAACGTGCCACATACTGATTTAGAGAATCTGGCCACGAATCATTCGAGCCCATTTGGAAGCAGCTATTGGGACGCTTAAATGCAGCACTTGCTGCTGCCGCTGCTGGTTGCGGCTGGGGCTGCGACTGCTTTGGCTGCTGCGGCTCCAAAACAGCTAGCGGCGGCTGCGGCGGAGGCGGCTGCTGCTGCTGTTGTTGTTGTTGCTGTGGGGCAACAACGGCAGCTGCTAGTGCTGGTGTTTGTATTAAGGGTAAGGGGGGTGGTGGCTTGCTTAAATCCGGTGTGGACGGCACTGCTGGCGTAGAAAATGGATTTAGAGAAATGCCAGAAAATCCAGCAGGCGATGATTCATAGGCAGCAGTCATTTGCTGCTGTTGTTGTTTGTTTATGTTGTTGTTGTTGTTATTATTATTATTGTTTTTGTTATTACGCTTGCGCTTCTTTTTGTTAGAATTGTTGTTGTTGTTGTTGTTGATCATGTTATTATAGAGATTTAGCTGCTGCATAGCATGCTGTTGTTGTTGCTGCTGCTGGTGTTGTTGTTGTTGTTGCTGCTGCAGCGGATTTGGCGCATTTGCCAAACGTTTCTGATTCAAATTTAAATTAAAACGTATGCCACCAAAATTTTTCTGCTGCTGCTGCTGCTGCTGCTGCAGTTGTTGTTGTTGATTTTTATTACCCGACTGTGCAGGTGGTGGTGGCGGCGGCGGCGGAGCCGTAGGTAGCGGCGGTGCCACCAGCGCATTGCTAAAACCAGGCGGCGCATTTGACGAGCTGATGGTCGATGTTACCTGCTGTTGTTGTTGTTGCTGCTGCTGCTGTTGGTAGCGCATATAATATTGATAATATTGTTGATATTGCTGTTGATAGGCGGCTGCGTTGGTGCCATGATGATGCCACCAAGCGTAGTTACTCCATTGCTGCGCAGTAGCAGAGTTTGCGGCCTGCTGTTGTTGCTGTTGTTGTTGTTGTTGGTGGTGATGCTGTTGTTGTTGTTGCTGCTGCATCTCTTGCAGCTGGGGTATTAATGGCGGCGGTGCGCTCATCGCATCAGACATTTTTGTTGTACCGTTTCGTATGGTATTTACGTGTTATGTGTGAGCACCTTTACCTTTTGGAACTTACCTTTACATCAAATTGCGTGCCGCACCTTTTTGCGTTGCAAAAAAAGAAAAGCAAGATAATGTGAAAATGCCATATATGGGACAATGTGCAACATTCGTGCGTGTGTATGAGACTGTGCTGGCATGTGTGCGCGTATACGTTTACGCCATTTTGTTTTTTTTGCTTACCCAAGAATCTTTCCGTGGCCTATATAATTGCAGTTTCACAATTACCGCAAGAGGTAGTTGAACTAGTTGATACACTTGCACAAGCTAACGCGCAAACTGTTTTGCTTGCTACACGTAGGAGAAAATATTGCTTTTTGCTGTTGCACACACAAAACTTAGATTTTCTTAATCACGTTTACACAATGTGTGCTCATTTTTTTGTGACAGAGACAGAGGTGTTCGACATAAAACTTCGATTACATCTGAATGTCGATATCACAGCTACAGAGTTGACATACAAAACTATCGAATTGATAATATCTTTTAAAACATCGATAAGAAAATTCTTCGATATGGCGCAATTATATTTAATAAATGGCAAACCTCTTTACATTAAGCCATTTTGTATTAACGCATTATTCTAAATTGTCTACAAAATATATTTAAAATATATATATATAATTCAGAATTTCCTTTAGCAAAGTATCGAGTACAACTTTAAATGCAACGAGTAGTATCGAAACAAATAAGTTGACATTCGAAAAAACGCGCAAATAGCTGTGACGCTACATTAAAATTCGCAAAAAAATATAACAATCGCACTGCTTTTAGAATATTAGTGAAACCAGAATACTACAATGGCGTTTGTTCGCACAAAGCACGCAACACGGGACCATTTACCGCACTTGATGAGCAATGTGCCAGAGGAACATCAAGACCCAATCAAACAAATGTGCCTCAAAATGATGTCGCATGATGCCTATGGGAAACCGTAAGTTCTTTTGTAGCAAAAATGAAGGTGTTTATATGTATATTCGATGTCTCATCGCAGCTATCAGTGGAGCACTAGAGATTTCGAGTTGGGCGCGCCCTTGGGACGCGGCAAGTTCGGACGCGTCTACTTGGCACGCGAGCGTCACTCCCATTACATGGTTGCCATGAAGGTGATGTTTAAGGAGGAGCTGCGCAAGGGTAACGTGCAGCGGCAGGTGCTGCGTGAAATCGAAATACAATCGCGTCTCAAGCATCCAAATATACTGCGACTGCTAACTTGGTTCTACGATGATTCCCGCATTTATTTGGCACTGGAAATAGCGTCCGAGGGCGAACTATTCAAGCACTTGCGTAATGCGCCCAAACATCGGTTCGACGAGCCACGGTCAGCGAAATACACCTACCAGGTGGCCAATGCGCTTAACTATTGCCATCTCAACAATGTCATACATCGCGATCTTAAGCCAGAAAATATCCTGCTGACGGGCACAGATGATCTGAAGTTGGCAGACTTTGGCTGGTCTGCGCATACGCCCAACAACAAGCGCAAAACCCTGTGCGGCACCTTGGACTATCTGCCGCCCGAAATGGTCGACGGTCGCTCCTATGATGACAGCGTTGATCAGTGGTGCTTGGGCATTTTATGCTATGAATTTCTGGTAGGCAATCCGCCCTTTGAGTCCAACAGCTCTGATAATACGTATGAGAAAATCAAGCGCTTGGATATTCATTATCCATCGCATATGTCATCCGGCGCAAAGGAAGTAATTTCAGGAGTAAGTTGATTATTCAAAATATCTTTAAAACAGTCCAATTTTACCATGTCCTTTGTGTAAGATCCGTTTATATGTTATATGTTTGTCTGCTTCCGAAACAGATAGACTTTTCGATCAGTTTGTTCGATCGTAAATTGACAAATGCTTTATTAATATCAGACTAAAGGTCCCGCCGATTTATGTCTGCTTAGCTTCGATATTCCGAAAAAATTTCTTTTATTCAAAAATATGAAAAATATATAGATCTGTTCTTTTTGCCAAAGACTTTAATATACAATTCTGTTACTCCCATAAAAGCTTTTGCGTCGACAGAGTCAGGGTCGCATCAGCCTGGTGGAGGTTATGACTCATCCGTGGGTGAAGGATGGCATGGCCAAACGTGCTGCTCAGCTTCAACAAAGGAACAACGAACGGGGCAAGGAAAATTTGGCTAAGAATTAGCCAGCCCCTCAACACTTCATTTAGATTACATATGGATTTTGTCTCTTGTAATAAATTAATAAAAATGTTTTAAATTAAGCCCTTAGACTACATGATATACCAACTCTATGCTCTCCTTTAATAGGATCTTTAAGCTCTAAGCCCACGTGGTACGTAATTCCAATGTTTTCTGTTAGGTTTAACTGGTAGACTAGACCCAGAAAACCATTGTCGCGCACCGTGGCCTTAAGCAGCGAGTTATCATTGATTTGGTACTGGCCGCCAACAGCATATTGTTTTGGCTCCTCAGTGTAAAGGTCCGCCTTGAAGGCGATAGCCCAGCGCTTACTTAAGCGCTGAAATATGGAGGCACGCCAATCCTTGAAGTCCTCGCTGCATACGCACAACATTAAGGTTACTATCGGAAAATACTTCGCAAAACGAATCTTACAACTTAAGGCCCAGCTCGGTGCTTCCATTATAATAGCCCCCACATATTGCATGCTTCTGAAACGCCCTCTCGGCAATGTTATAATCCATTCGAAATGCCAACAGCCAATTCTTGGCGAAATGTAAAAGTGCATAGCCCATAAATCTTGGAACATTCAAAACGGGTATAATCAAATCAAACTTGATGGGCGATCGCTCGTAGCCGGAATACACTTGAAGCTTGACACCAGAACTAGATAAGAAAAAAAGAAACATGTTAGGGCCTCGCAATCGGGTGCAACTGACTCTGTTCACTTAAAAATCAGTAAGATCTCTAATTATCCTTACACTTATTTATATATGAATATATATATTTATTGTTATTCAAGAACTTTTTATATACGAAAAACTGCACTTAATCCCTCCTATAAACTCAGCCTCAAGGACATGGCTAGATCAACAGAGACAGTCTTCTGGTCTGGAATTTTGTATTGTTTTCTACTTACCCGTCGCGTGGATTGTATATGGCCCACAACATAGCATTTGCCGTACCGCCAACTAATTTGGATCGTCCACCAACTGCACCCATTATGTTATCGGTCTGCCAAACCTGAAACAGGTCCCAGATACCCCATTTCTGGCGCATGCCCACGCCGCCCCAGACATTGTTAAAATTAGGTTTACCAGATCCATAACTAAATAAGGTAACTTTATCCTTAACATTTGTAGTGCAATCGATATGCCAAGTGCCAATTTTATAGCCGGATATCAGGCATTGCTTGGCCAATAAGCCGATGTGAAAAAACGTCGGCATATCGCCCTCCGCCGGAGGGCCAGGTATTATCTCCTCATCAGTTGAATTATTGGTGTAGCCACCTTCATCACCTTCCTCGTTTGTTGCTTCAGGACCATTTCTCTTTTTTTTAAAGCTAAGCCTTTTCGTTAATGATGGCATTACGTTAAAATAGAAACCGTTAATTTACTTAAAAAATATCTAAAGAGCCAAAAAAAAGAATTTAAAATTTTTGTTTTTATTTATCAAAACTAATTTTTTTTTTTTTTGAAATATTGTTCATGGTTTGCTAGAAAGCAAAACGAAAACAATAGGCTCCAGTCGGGAGTTCCCGACTAAAGGATACCCTGAACCAAACTTCACGTTCAGATATGGCTTCTTGTGCGGCAAAATCGCGAAATAAAATGAAAAACAAATTCTAATTGGAGCCATTTTATTCAACAATTTAAAGAAGTCTTTTAGAACATTCGAAAGTTCTATTGCACAATAACATCTACTAGACGAAAATTTCTTCAACATCAGTAGTTATTCAAGAAAACGTTGGCCAGGCATGTGCCAGCTAGGACACGGCCTGGGAGCTTCTGTCTATTGATGGTGGAACCAGTTTATATGGCTCATCAGGTTGATCAGGTTATCTTGAGCAAGATCCAGAGACCTAGCCATGAACAAAGACCCATGCCTCGTGAGAATCGGAAGAGATTTGACCAAGCTAGTTTTTCACGATTTTTCCACACATGCGAGTGGAATTGCCCGAAACCGCGCATTAGCGTGCACCTTCAATGAAAATTTCAGCTCCCCAGCTCTTACAGCTTGGGTCTCAACCAATCGCAATCAGGCGGTCAGTCTATCAGTCAGGGCAGATTAAAGTGAAACAGCGTTGTTTTGCTTGCCAAAACGATTTTAATGAACAATTTAATTTTCTTTAAAATAGTTTCAGCATCGGCACAGTCGAGGCCTCATTAATCTGGTGGAGGCTCTGACCAAACGTTCTGCTACATACTCAACTGCAACAACCTTCTGCTACATAGTACACAAAAGGGTTTCAACCCTTTATACTCCATGATATACCAACTTTATGGTCGCCATTGATAGGCGAGCCGACTTCTAAACCAACGTGATACATAATACCTATATTCTCGCTGACATTAACCTGGTAGACCATTCCCACAAAGCCATCGTCGCGCACCTTGGCCTTTAACAGTGCATTGTCTTGGATTTTGTACTGGCCTCCAATGGCAAATTGCTTTTCATTTTCACCGTAAATATTCGCCTTTAAGGCAACGGCCCAGCGTTCGCCAATGCGCTGGAATATCGAGCCTCGAAGCTCCTTGAAGTTCTCTCTGCGTGTGCACAGCATTTAAAGTGATCAATTGATTAAATTTAATTTTCAAAAGAATTCTTACAATTTTAGGCTCAATTCGGAGCTACCGTTATTAAAGCCCACGCATAACGCGTGCATGTCAAAGCCCATATTGTCAAAGTCGTAGACCGCTCGATAGCCCAATAAATAGTTCTGCAGCGGTTGTAGAACCACATAGCCCATTAGTTTCGGTGACTTCAAAATTGGTACGATCACATCCATTTTGATGGGTGATCGCTCTAAACCCGTATGTAGATCAAGCGTTACTTCAGGTCTAGCGGAGATTAAAACAAATGAGAATGTTACAAAGGCATAAGGAGTAAGAGTAACAATCCTTTGGAAATATCTACTTTGGCCGAAAAAAAAAATAAATTGTAATCGTAACTGAGGAGTATATCCGAGATGTTCTAAAGTAGAGGCTTGCATATTAATTCTTATTGTTCTTAAAGTGAGAAACCTTTTTACTTCCAAATGTGAAATATCTAGTTCCAGTAGGAGCTCATTTAAGCGGACAGACATGGCCTGATCTGGAATAAAAATATTTCACAAACACTAACATTCCAATGCGACGCAAAATTTCTAGTCTGGCTTTTCATCTGGCTTTTCCCACTACACACGACATACATATGCCAGCCGACTAGCCTTTCGCTCTCCAAAAGCCAGACGAACGTGGCTTGCCGATGCTGACATGGCATAATCTGGACTATAAATAACTCCTGCATGCCTCCTCCTAAAACAATATAAGCACTAACATTTCAATGCGAGGCAAAATGTCTCTCTGGCTTTTCATCTGGCTTTTCCTGCTTCACACGACATATGCCAGCCGACTGGCTGGGCTCGCTCTCCAAAAGCCAGACCAGCGCGGCTGGCACGTACTTATATGGTCTGCCTCCAACTTACTCGTCGTGGGGACCGTATGTTCCGCGCAGCATGGCATTGGCTAAACAGCCGACGACTGTGGAACGCACTCCAAACGCACCGACGTAGGCATTGGTATGGTAAGCCTGACACATATGGAAGATGCCTAACTTCTCGCGAAGACCAACTCCGCCGGAGACACCGTAATAGTTGGGCTTGCCGTTGCCAAAACTATATATGCCAAGTTTGTCGGTTAGTTGAGTGGTACAGTCAAAATGCCAGGCACCAATTTTATAGCCGGTTATCAAACATTCCTTGGCCCATCCACCGATGTGAAAATATGTTGCCATTTCCCCCTCTAACGGGGGTGGAGGTATTACCTCATCCGAAACTTTACTGTCGTCTTCAGTTTTTGAGGACGTCTTATTTTTAGACTCATCTGTTTCTTCTTCGACCACTGGTTCCTCCTTCTTCTTTTTCTTGAAACATTTTTTTTTCCATATGGACATTTTGTATAAACTTATTAACTGTTAATTTATATAAAATATCTTAAAAACCAAAAGAATACTAAAATTTCTGTCTACGTTCTGAATTTATCACTACAAGTCCTTTGAAATACTGAGCATTGCTTGCCTAAAAGCAAAGCGACATCACTTTTTTTTTGTCGAAAAATGTCAAACTAAAATAAAGATCAAGCTGACAGGTGCTTGTCATAGAAATGTCAAAATTCTGAGTGGGTTAGGTTTCAGAACTTGATGAAAAACTGAATACTAATTCAAATTAAAGCAAGTGAAGGTATACCAAACCAGAGACAGGCGCCAGGCCAAGGCCCAAACTCATAAGCCCAAGACATTTGGGCAATTATTGGTAATCCCTATCCAAAATTAATAATAGATATAATTCGACTTCGTTAAAAGACTTCGTGTTATATGTAATGCTGTATAAATACGAAGGAAATTGAAATTGATTGGGAAACTCGCGTAAACTTCTAAAATATACAAAGTTTCTCTTCTCTCTAATGATTCATATTTCCATCTACCAATTGTCAGCATGAAAAATGTCATGTTCAAAATAAATTAAAATTTCTGCTGAATTTGAACCAATTACTGCTCTCTTACCAGTCCGATGCTCCGTCAGGGGTCAGAAGAGTTTGATTTCACATTTGCAAAACACAATTATGGGAATACTTTATTTTTTACATTTTAACAGAAATCTTTTCTATTGTGCAATTGAGAAGGAAGATGTTGGGTATAAATGATGCCCAGATAATGTCCAGACTAGTTGCTGGGCAAGATAATTCTGGCCAGAACCCGTTCTTCATTTACAGCACAAATTTATTTGAATTTTATAATTGAGTTGCTAGTTGAAACACTAACACCTAAGACGCCAGGAAAGACCAATTCTGTGTCCGCCCTTGATAGGATCTGAAACGTTCAAGCCCGCATGGTAGAGGATCGCAATATTTTCGCTAAGATGTACTTGGTAGGCCAGGCCCAGGAAGCCGTCGGAGCGCACCTTCATCTTGAGCAGTGCATTTTCATGGACCGCATACTGGCCTCCAATGGCAACTTGCATATCGTCGTCCTTATAAATATCCGCCTTCAGGGCAATGGCCCAGCGCTCACCTAAGCGCTGAAATATGGAGCCGCGCCAATCCTTAAAGTCCTCGCTGCATGCGCACAACAATTAAAGCGACTATTGGAAGAGATTTTTAAAAACAAATCTTACAGCTTGAGGCTCAATTCGGTGTTGTTATTATTAAAGCCCGCGCACAATGCGTGCTTCTCAAATGCCGAGTCGTTAATGTTATAGACCATCCGGAAGGCAAACAGATAGTTTTCGGCCAGCTGGAGCAGCACATAGCCCATGAATCTTGGCACATTCAACAGCGGTATGATCATATCAAACTTGATGGGCGTATGCTCGTAGCCGGAATAGAGTTCAAGCTTTCCACCGTCACTAGATGGGAATAGGACAGTTATGAAAGTGCGTCTCCTATTCTATACTCCATGCCATACATATTACTTACCCGCCCTGTATATCGTATATGCCACGTAGCATGGCATTCGCCACGCCCTCAACCAATGGAGCGCGTAGCCCAAGCGTACCCATAATGCCGTCAGATTGCCAACCCTGTGACATATTGAAAATACCCACCTTTTCGCGAATGCCCACACCGCCGGAAACATCGTTAAATTCGGGTCTGCCCGCCCCATAGCTATAAAGGCCAATGTTGTCTCCAATATTCGTGGAGCAATCGATGTGCCAAGCGCCAAATTCGTAGCCAGCTACCAGGCATTGTTTGGCCAATCCGCCGATGTGGAAAAATGTGGGCATTTCGTTCTCCGACGGTTGCGGTGGAATTGTCTCCTCCGGATTTGGAGGTTTTTCTTCGGCCGAATCTTCATTTTTCTTTTCAGAATCTCCCATTTTGGCAAATGAACCGTTAATTTATGTACAAAATATCTGGAGGATCAAAAAATTGCAATTAAGAAAGTATATTTAGATTTGACATTACAATCGAACTGAAATTTGGTACAAAGTTTACTTGAAAGCAAAGCCCAAGCCAAGACCATCAAAATTAAGACATTCTTGTTGGTCTACACCGAAAATAACATTAATCAAGGTGCGAGAATTTTCATAGACCCGATTGTAGTATAAAAATGTTCGTTCAGCATTTGTTCAGCAATCAGAAATCTTTTTTTATTTGATTAGAACAAATATGGAGGACCAATAACCAACGTGGCTGAACTAAGCCCCATTATCACAGACAAAAATAGAAAATTATAAAACAATTTAGAAGTCACAAGAGATTTGTGTAGTCCAATCCAGAGCATGAACAGATAAACAGTATATTCATTTTGCTATTCGCTTTATAAAATAGGTAGAAAATTTGTAAAATAGGTAGAAATATTTTAGAGGTTCCGGACAGAGAATTATCAAAATAGAGCAGAGCTTCCAGTGCAGTAGAAAGCTGAAAAGAATTCATTTAACAATTAACCCAACAAGACATAATACAGAATTTAACATTATTTAATTAATATTAGTGTACCAGAATAAATTACCCAGCATTGCTCGGCTCAAAATCGAATCCGTGGCAACCATATCTTCCTTGGACTTGGCCGATCTTTATGTGTACAGAACGATCTTTCGAAATGTTCAAAAGTTAAATATGATATAAAAGACTTTTAGTCCAGACTAGACTAGGGTAAGGGGTTCGGATCAATATATAATTGAGTGTAAATTTTAATTTCTTTAAAGTAACAAATACAATTGAGTCTTGATTACAAAGCATTTTTATTCAGAGTACAAAATTTCGAGCATATAAATCGATAAAAAGTTATCTAATTAACACTTCAGACTCCAGGCAACACCAAATTTATGGTGGCCATCGAGTGGTGAAGTGGCATTTATGCCAACGTGGTACATAATGTCAATATTTTCGCTAAGTATCGCCTGGTAGACCAAACCCAAGAAGCCATTTTCGCGCACCCGCATCTTGAGCAGTCCATCATCATGGATCTTGTACTGACCGCCAACCGAAAAATGTCTTCCCTGCTCTCGATAAAGATGCGCCTTTAGGGCAAATGCCCAGCGCTCGCCCACGCGCTGAAATAAGGATCCACGCAGTTCCTTGAAGTTCTCCCTATATGGAGACAGCTTGACAACTTGGACAACTAATCAATTTGGGAAAACAAATCTTACAGTTTGAGGCCATATTCGGTGTTCTCATTCTGATAGCCCACACATAGCACATGCTTCTCGAACTCCATGTCGTTAATGTTGTAGACACTACGATAGGCGAACATGTACTTATCGGCCAGGTGGAGCAGCACATAGCCCATGAATTTGGGCACGTTCCAAACTGGTATGATCACATCTAACTTGACCGGCGAACGCTCGTAGCCGGTATAAAGTTCAACGTTGACACCATCACTAGATGGGAATAAAACAAGTATGCTTGCCAGATCGATATGGATCTTGGTCGCGATCTGGAAACTACTCACTTGTTCTGCGGAATATATGTGGCTCGCAGCATGGCATTCGCCAAGCCACCAGCTGCTTCGGTTCGTAAACCAAGTGTGCTCAATAGGCCATGAGTCTGCCATGTCTGATACAGATTGAATATGCCAAGTTTCTCTCGAATGCCGACGCCACCGGCAACACTCCTGACGTCCGGCCTGGCGGACCCAAAGCTATATAGGCCAAGCTTGTCGCTTATATTAGTGGTGCAATCGATATGCCAGGCACCAAAATCATAGCCGGTTGTTAGGCACTGTTTGGCCCATTTGCCGACATGAAAGAATGTTGGCATTTCGCCCTCGAGCGGCTGCTTTGGTATTACCTCGCCATCACCTGAGGAGCTACGAGGTTCATCGTCTTCAGCATTGCTGCCTTCCCTCTTCTTTTTCTTGAGGGTGAATCTTTTATATACAGACATTGTGATTAAAACTAAGCCGTTAATTTAAATAAAACGTCCAAAGATTGAATTAAAATTTTGCTTGTTAAATTTTTTTTTTTTAGTTTTTCTTCATTTAGGTAAAAAATCTATTTGAAAGTTGATTCATGGTTTGCTGGCAGTAAAGCGAACCCAGACTGTCTGAAACAAAAACGTATAGAAGACCACACCGAAGATAAAAAAAAAACTCAGAAAAGATGTTCGCGGCAGCTGATCGTAATAAAAATGTTGTAATTTTTACAAATGTTAGATCTAGATTTTCGAAATGTTAATGTTGATTTTAATTTAGGAAAATGATTATACCTTAACTAGCTTCATGCCGCTGTTCGATCATCTTACATGCATGCTAAACTCAAAATTGTTTTGAAAACTTTCTTGCAATTCTTCATCTCACATCTCACCTGCCATTTGCTGGCTTACAAAAACTTTGCTCAATTAATTTTTCAACAATTTATGGTAATTCAGAAGGTTTGCCGAATGCGATATCCTCATGAATGTGCATATTGCAACAACTATCTCCAATCTTCTGAACCTTCGTGCATGTTTATATATATATATATATATATGTATATGTATGGATGTGTGTGTATATGTGTATGTATGTATGTTCGTGTACGTACTTGTGTATGTATGTATGTATATTATGTATATGTATGCATAAATGTAGGCATCCGAGCATGTATGAATACATGTTCGCATGCATGTTTGCATATGTACAAAACAAACATGTATATATTTATGTACTTATAAATGTTTATGTATGTATGAATGTATATTACTATGCTTGTGTGTTACTAAGTGTTTAGATGTGTATTTATATATTTGTATGCATGTGTGGACTTATGTATATTTATATCTATAAATGCTTATGTATGTGTATATGCATGCATGCATGTGTGTGCATGTGTGTGCATGTGAGTTTATACATGTTTGTATCCTCGTGTATATATATATATCTTTGTTTGTACGTATTTATGTTTGTGTGCGTGTATGTGTATGTGTATATTTTAATACATGTATGTACATATATGCGTGCATATGCATATAAGAACTTATATATGTTGCATGTATTCTGGCCAACTTTACCCCAAGCTGAGCACCACACATTCCTTTCTACGCGATTCTCATGCATTCAAGTAAGTCTCATAGGGTTCGCTTCAAGTAGAGAAGGAGGCGGCTTCAACTATGCTGGAGACGACGATAGTTCCAGTAATTAAGGAGGAGGTGGCTTAAGTAATGGAGAAGGAGCCAGCCTTTATATTGGAGGAAACAGGAATGTGAGCAAAGGAGAAGGTGGCTTTAAATTAGAGGAGACGGCGGGGTCCTCAATTACCGGCGGCTAAGGCGAAGCCTTCGAAAGAAAGTGGTACGTATCAAAAACATAACTGTCTTTTTATATTTAAAAAAAGTGGTAGAGCTAATACAATCGTATGTATGCCTGTTATATGTATTTTATAATAATTGATCTACTACGCGATTCTCAGTGCGTTTAAATTTGAGTGAGTAAGAAAACTGTCCGATCGGTTTTGCTTAGATTCATTTGACGAATGTTTTACACTTTTCGCAAAATCAATTCCTCATTGGTGAAAATGGCGGTCAGGGTATTGCTGGGCGAAGTCTGGCGTTCAAATTCATTTTCAAAGATCTTTATGAAAAAATAATTTAATGCGGATTTCATCCGCCTCCGATTGGCTTCATTCATTAACGGGTTCTTTATTAAACGGGTGATTTAAATTGTTTAGGAGTGCAAAATAGCGGGCCAAAACATCAGAAATTACCAGGGAAACCGGAATTTTGCAATGTTTTCGGTATTGATATAACTTAGAAAATCGATTGTTAAAAGAATAATTTTTATAGAATAATTGTTCAATCAACCTGAAAATAATGCAATCCGACTGATTCCAGAAGTCGTTCGTTTTGCAGAATTTTAAAGTATCTTTGTCTTGATTTAATTGCCGCAGATACTAAAACAGGACATAAATTTAAAACTGTAAATTGGTAACAGAAATAAAATAGTGGCGATAGGGACAACTGTTAACACTCCAAGGAAAGGCCAACGCCAAACTTGTGATTTCCTTCGGTGATATTTTTACAATCGAGAACTGTTGATATTGACATGGTGATGCCTTCGCGTAGCTTCTGCTGGTATCCCAGGCCCAGTTCAGCGTTGTTGTTTATTTTGGCACGGATCAGGGCGTCACCTGCCAAATGATAGATCATTCCCACACCTATGTTCAATTCACTTTCTGTCGGTTCCTGGCCCTCCTCGGCTGCTGCTTCTGCAGCTGCTTTGCCAATCTCAACAGCGGCATCTATTTGCTCGTTAGCCTTGTGGAATAGTGAGAGTAGCCAGCCCTCAGCATTTATTCTTCAAAGTGTACAGATTAGACGCATAATCGAATAGTTTCATATACACTTACAGTTCTGCGTGCAGCGTTGTCGATTCATTGGTCCAGCCAAGCGCAACCTTCCAGGATACATTGCCGCCGTTTATATCGCAGTCAACGGCAGCTCCGCCCAAAAACTCTTTATGGCCTAGCACTAACGACAGACCCACTAATGGATCAGACTTAATATCTATTTTGCCCAAAATGTTATAGCTCTCCTGGGCATAACGAGCCATAAATTTGCCTTCCTTGTCGCTGTGTAACAAATACATTTACTAGAATCAGTAAGAGTGAGGGTATATGGCAAAGATACTTACCCCGATGAGGGCTGAAAGCGTCCCTCCAATGCCAGCAATAGTCCCTCGACTAACTTATCCTTTTGCGCAATCTCGCCATAGAGCAGATTGTCCGTGTTCCAGCGTTCCGTAAGCGTTAAGCCATAATCCTCTATATTATATTTGCTCTGCAGGGAGCCCATCACTTTGCTGGCATCTTGACTGGCGAAGCCAGTCGTAAAAAACTCGATGCCGGAGCTGGTCATGGTCTTGCAGTCCAACTGCCATAGACCTGGATGGTAGCCTCGCCTGAATAAGTCGCGGGCTAATTTGCCTAAATCAGTATAAACAGGTGGCGGCGCCATTTTCGGCCAAATAAATAATTTGTAGAGCTGGAGCGAATTATATCGTTTCGGAATTTTATAAATTAACAGCTGTGTTGTATCACCAGAATTTTTTTGAATATGAAAACAATTCAGCTCAGTTTGTAACTTGTCGTAGCCAATAATCTATTGAAATGTGAGGCAACGTATGCTATGCTGACAGCAGCACTCTTTATCCACTTAAATAAATCTCGATTCAATTTGAAAACTCTATGGAAGCCTAGCTTAATTCCATAATCAGATCTAACTTGAAATCCGTTAAAGCTGTTGAAACCAATTAACCGCTGCCTCCTCCTAAATCGTTTGGATCGCGTAGATCGATAGCCAGGCGAGAAAATCCGAGACGTTGCTTCGATGGGCTAGCACGACCGCAGTTCGAAATAAATTTTCTCCTGTTTTGAATTTAAATGCACACCGCAACAGTGTTAATGTATTTATTTGAATAAAAAAAAAAGTTTGCCTTCTATCTGTTGGTCATCTTTACTCACTTTACTTATGTGCAAAAATAATGCAGAGCTTGTTTAACACTTTGTTTTTTTTTTTTTTTCGTTTTGTTTTAATAGGTAAATTATGTATTTCACTGTTTGCCAACAATAAATATGTATTTAGCTATGTACTAAACAAGACTACGTCCAACGATCGGTAGCAAGCTCCGATCCCGGGCCGATTTGTTGGCAAATGCTTGCTAAACATGAAGATTCTTGTGTTATGTGTATTAATTTTTTTTGTGTTTTATTGTTGTTACACTTTTAATTTGTTTCTCTTTTGTTTGTTGTTGTTCTTGCTGTTATTTTGTTGTTAATGTTTGTTGTTGGGTGTTTTTAGTACTGTATGCATATTGCTGGCAGCGCATTCAGCTATTTATCTTGAACTAACTTAGGCTTCCAATTCGAGGCCAACGCCAATCTTGTGGCCACCGGCATTGAAGTTCTTGCCATCGACAAGCGTGGAGAGCGTCAAGGTGATGCCATCACGCAACTTCTGTTGATAGCCCAAGCCAACCTGGCTGGCATTGTTAACCTTGGCGCGCACGCTGGCATCATCGTCCAATTGATATTTGGCGCCAATGGCAAACTTGGTGTTGCTGGTGCCGCTGGCCCACGACAGCTGAACGCCCACATCCAGTTTGTCGGAAGTGCGTTGGAAGATTGAGCCGCTGAACTCCTGGCCATCATTCCTGTAACACAAAGTAAATGTTGATAGCAATATATAAACAATCTAAACGAATTAAATAAAATTGCTGATTGTTTACTTACACGGCTGTGTGGAGGACAAAGTCCTTGGTGGAGTAGCCGAGGGCAAAGTTGTTGGTGGTCAACTTGGACTGTTGTGTATCGAATGCGGTCTGATAACCGGCCAACCAGCCCTGGTAGCCCAGCACGGCAGAGGCATTGATCAAGGGACCCTTCAGGTCAATATTGACATCCGAATCGGCCTTGACATTCTCATGACCGTACGCAACCTTGAACTTGCCGTTCTTGTTGCCCGACTGTGGCGCAAAGTTGCCTTCCAGCGACAGCTTGAGGCCCTCGAGCAACTGATCCTGTACAGCCACCTCAGTGAAGAGAGTGTTGTCTGTGTTCCATTTCTCCGTCAGGGTTAGGCCATAATCCTTGACCTTGTACTTCGTCTCCAAGGAGCCGAATACCTTGCCCGATTCCTGGTTCGAATGGCCGGCTGTGTTGAATTCAATGCCCGACGACGTCTTAGTCTTCAGATCCAGCTTCCACAGGCCAAAGTTGTAGCCTTTGCTGAAGATGTCGCGAGCCTGTTTGCCCAAATCGCTGTATGATGGAGGTGCCATCTGTTAATGGTTAAATAACATTAATAAATAAAATGTACAAATGTCTGCACGCATATATTAATGATCAATTTCATATGTAGAGTCTGCAATTGCGTGAAACTGGAGATTAGATTAGCAGCTCTTATCTTATCACGCACAATTGGGCAACAAACATTTCATAAAAGCAAATATTTGCATGGTAATAAACACCATTAAACAACTATTTGAGTAGCGCGAATTTGAAGAAAATTTAGAAAACAAATTTGCGACTTTCTCTCTTCAGTTGCATTTTTAAAAATAAACGCAAAAGTGAAAGAACTTTACAGATATTTTTTGCTGTACTTTGGCTAAATGTCAATTTCTTTTGCAAAACCAAACAAAAATCAAAAGAAATTGGTTTTCAAGGTGAAAAGTGTATTCACTTGTTAAGTGTGCCCAAATTTGGCAAAGAAACTGCACAACTATCTCTGCTCTCTATCGACGAATGTATGAGTGTCGTGTCTGTGTGAATGGGGGTCAACGCACGTCTTCGGTGATTGGATGAGTAAAATCGAGAGCGTGCGAGGCAACTGCTAGTGATCGTGCAATTGATGACGCACCGTGCGCCACAGTCGATTGAAAAAGATTGCAAGCAATTTCAACAGCCACAAAATTGTGTATGTATAGAAAGTGTATGTAACTGCGGTCTCAGCCTACCTCCTTGCGTCTTAGTTTCTCCCTCAAAACATTATAAGTCCAATACTTCTTGCCGTGATCAGTCATTTTTCAAAAAAAAAATAATTTAAGCAAATAATTCTTATAAAATTCAATTAAACTTAGTCTGTTATCACTTGGCCTACTGTGCAGCATATTTTTGTATCTCTGTTTACACTTTGTTGTTGCTGCCGTTCCGTTAATTACTGTCAGCAAAACGTTCATTGACCACTTGACGTGCACACACACATGCATACATATGCATATATACATATGTACGTAGAGCTAGACAGTACATCGCTGCTTTGGTCTCATCGTTACTTGACGTCACATATGCAAGCATTCGCAAACTACTCACAGGCGTGGCGAAAATAGTGATACATGTGCCAAAACAGCGGCAAAATATGAAAGGCAGGCAAAAGCGAAATCTTTATATTATTGGCGAGTTTGGACAGCGGCCAAACGGCACGGAAATGACCAACAACATAAGCAATACAGACGACGGCGTGTGAAATCATGCGCTTTCCCGGCTAAAAGAACACAAAGAATTTTAGCAAAAACTATGAACGCGGACAAAATACATACATGTTTCGTGATGTAATGGGTCACAAGGATGGAAAGCAGAGAATTTAAAGGTATAGAAGGTTTGCCTTGGTTTGATTTCACTTTGGGTACTCGTATTTCATCAGCACGACCTTGACACAGTAGATAACATAAACAATTTATTCGCCTATGCGGATTGCTTCTGCGTGCCCAGGCTCAGTTTTCATCTAAGATTGGAAGCGTGTGCTGTTACGCAACACTCTCCAGCAAAAACAAGTTTTTATCCGAGCATTAACCCACTGCACCAGCTAAAAGGTGTTACAAAATAGGCGATTTATCGATTTTCCATGATGTCACACTCACCCCTAACTCAAATTAAATAAAATGCATAGTTGCTCCCATTGCTGCTCACATGACCAGCGGCCAAAAAGCAAACAAAACAATAATAAAGCAAACAGCAAAAGTTTAACAAGCCAAAATTGATAAAACTGCTCAGACAGATGCATGTGATAAAGCAGCAAGAAAGAAACCAAAAGGTAGGTTCCGATTTAATCAAAACAAATTTCAGCACAGCGCAGGCAACATGTTACGTAACAGGAAAGTACTCTATTGCCGGCAGCTGCCATCGTGGAAATCGAATGTAAAACTTTATGGCCGCTTGGTGTTTCCATGTGTTTGTCTGCCGGTTGCTTTATTTATTTGAATGGACACAAAATCATTATCAATTAATTGATATTAAGAGAAGTTCGCACAATAGCATAAACACAATGGAAACCCTTTGGGTGTATGTGTGTGTGTGTGTGTATATATGTGTGAGGGCTTCGTGTCTGCTTGCAAAATTTTCATTTCGAGGTTATGAAATCACTTGTAACGAAAAACCGTTTACACATACGGATTTTCATGCATATTTGATCTGTATGAAACCGGGACAGATATTTTTGATGTCTTGGATAAGTTTTACTTACTTTGATGAGTTTAGTTAGATTTTAAAGTAATGCGAAACGCAGGAACAAGACGACCACGACCACACAACGTACACCACAAAATTGATTTGCAACTGAATGTCAGTGTGACCAGCATAAAAAATGGCTAAAATACGATTTCTCTTTGGGCGCGAATATACTGAACCAAGAAGAAAAAACTGGAGCACGATAGACATTACTTGTTGGGTGCTTACCATGAGCCCTTAAAATCAAAATAATAATAATAACAATAGCTACTAATAAAACCTAAGCCACTTTAATATTAAATTATTAAGCTCATATTATTCAATTTAATTATTGTACCGAATTAACGTATACATTAATATGTTTCTGATTTGCATACTATCCGTTTGCGAAAATGCAACATTGTGGGGAAAGCATCGATACTTTTTCATCTATATGGTTTTAGCGCCAAACTGACTGTCCACGATCTTTTAACCGTTAATTGCTAAATAAATTTGAAGACGTTAAATACAGAAATTTATATTAAATCTAACATACAGTTATGATTTGCTTAAAGTAATTACATTATTTAAAGTAAAAATGCATATGCATCGAATCAGTGAGCAGAATGCTTGTGTTGTGTATTATTTATAGCTACACCAGAAGCTCGCTGAAAACGTGAGAGCTCACGTTCTCTGTATTTAGATACGAATCTCAATTGCATTTAATTAAAATCTCGCATTTGGGAGCGGCAGCGGCGACGTCATGTTGAAAGCGCGCTTGGAACACGACCCAGTCTACGGCCGTTGCCTGGCCACATCAGAGGCAGTGGAGAGTGGCGACGTTGTTGTGGAGGAGCTGCCCTTTGCCTATGGCCCCAAGCGAGAGAGTGGAATTGTGTGCCTGGGCTGCTATCGTTTCCTGCAGTTCGGCGAGGACGGCGACTCGCTGGACCGCTGCGAGCTGTGCGACTGGCCAATATGCGGCAGCTGCATGGATGATGCTGATGATCATCGGGGCGAGTGCGAGATCTTTGCCGCGGCACGTGTCACATTTGCCGGCAACGTCGGCGAGGATGGCGTCTGTCCACAATTGGATTGCATAACACCATTGAGGTTAGTTTGTGGGTGCCCACGGGGCAAGTGGTGCGCGGTTCACACAACTCAAAATCGCACAGAAATGTTGACAGTCGCAAATGGCCCAGTTGAACGACGGCCAACGTCTTGGCCAGCTGGCCGACTAATGTACGCAAGTCAGCGGCCGTTCATCTTTGAGGTTTTGCCAAAATGTATACGAATGATGACGAGCTGTGTGCGCATCGTCCTGCTTCATGTCAGTGAGCAATATGACAGCGACGCCGGCGCTCGAAGTCAATCGCACGGCAGTCGAATGTAGCCGCATTTATGGGCGCTTTCTGGTCGCCAACGAGCCAGTGCAGCGCGGCGAGCTGTTGGTGCAGGAGCAACCCCTTGCCATTGGGCCCAAGTGCAATGGATATGTGCTATGCCTCGCCTGCTATCGTCCAGATGTCCAGGAGCGCTGCTCCCTTTGTGGCTGGCCCCTGTGCAGCCTATGTGATGGAAATGCGTCCAACCAACATCTGGAGCTGGAGTGCGCCGTGCTGCAGTTGGCCAAAGCGCGTTTCTATGAGATGCCCGCCGGCAGCCTGCATTGGCCCCAGCTGGACTGCATCATGCCACTGAGGTGCTAGACGCCAGACGCATAAAAATAGAAACACATTACTCAAGAACTGTGCCAATTTTTGGCATGCATACATCAAATATTTATGTGTATGCGAGCGAATGTTAAAGTGACGCTAACATTTTTGCATATGTTAGTGCGTGACGCTAACATGAAGACACAACGTTAATGAATAACAGCTGTTATAAATTGAAAACAACCCACATTAATAATTTATTTATTTGTTCTTTAAAATGCATTTTATACAATTATGTTTATATGAAATCTCTTGAAATCATATAAGATTCATCTTTTCCAATACAACTGCATATCATGCCTTTATCTAAACCTCATCGCCATTTCTCCGCCATAGAGTGTTGCTGGCAAAGGAAGCACAGCCGGAGCGTTGGCTCAACGAGGTGGCGCCCATGGAGCACCATGAGCAGGCCCGCCGCGAGAATGCAGATGTCTGGCATGCGGATCGGGTAAACATAGCCCAATATTTGCGCGGTCCCTGCAAGCTGGCTGAACGTTTCAGCGAGGAGCTCATCATGCAAGTGGTGGGCGTGCTGGAAGTCAATGCTTTCGAGGCACGCACCAGCCAAGGCTATCCGTTGCGCTGCCTGTATCCATACACGGGAATTCTGGCCCACAATTGTGTGCCCAACACGGCGCGAACCATTCATCCCAGCGAGGGCTACAAGTGAGTTGAAATTTACCCAGGGCAACGATTACCAAGATTAATCGCTTTTTATTTTTGTCCAGGATTCGCTTGCGCGCTATGGTTGCTCTGGAAGCAGGCCAACAGCTGCAGCACAGCTATACCTACACCTTGGACGGCACCGCCCAAAGGCAGGCGCATCTGCGTGAGGGCAAATACTTCACATGCAGCTGTGAGCGCTGCCTGGATGCCAGCGAACTGCAGACACACTTCTCCAGCATGAAGTGTGGCCAGTGCACGGAGGGCTGGCTGCTGCCCAAGCACCCGACGGGTAATTGGCCATGTACTGCTTACTCTTATGTTCCATATCAACCAGCCACAATTTAATACAGTTCTTAAATAATTTCGATGTTTTATCCTTATGCATTTTTCGATTGGTTTTTTGCAGCTATGAACAGCAGCTGGAACTGCCGCGCCTGCGACCACAGCACAAGCAGCGAGGAGGTACGGCAAATTGTGGCCGCGCTACAGGCCGAGGTAAATGCTGTACAGGCTCTCGATATGGGTCCAAAGCGCCTGGAGGAATCGGAACGTTTGCTGCGCAAATACAAATCGCTGCTGCATCCATCGCATTACATAGCCACCAGCTTGCGGCAGCTGCTCATCGAGATGTACGGCCGTGTGCAGGGCTATGAGATGGTCCAGCTGACAGATCAGCTGCTGGAGCGTAAGGCGTCGCTGTGCCGCGAGGTGTTACGTGTGCTGAACATTTTTGAGCCGGGCCTGAGTCGCGCACGTGCTATGAATCTCTATGAGCTGCATGTGCCGCTGGTGCTGCTGGCTAAGAGCGGCTTCATAGCCAGCAAACTGAGTGGTGGCGAGCTGCGTGCCCGTCTGGTGGATGCCATTGATCTGCTCAAGGAGTGCGTAGAGATACTGCAGCATGAGGATCAACGGTCACAGGAGGGCATCCTGTGCGGTGTGGCCAAGCAGGCGCTCCAACAGCTCACAATAAGCGTTGAGGGCCTGGGCAGCGAACTGGACTAAGTGGAAACGAAATCAATTTGTACTTATTCATATGTATATCATTAAATTTATTTCAAACTATACACATAGTTGAGGATACGCATATGTATTGGCTTTGTGGCTGCTTGAGACCATCGAGAGAGTTGCCTGTTCAATAGAAACAATTCGCTTAATTCTCAAATTGGATTCCGTGTTTTTTACATAATTGCATATTAAGGCGTTCTTTAGATTAGTTTCAGTTGGTTATGCTGAAATGACACTTGCCAGTATTAAGCCAATCCCAAATTCAGTGGAAAATATAAACGTATAAATGTTGTTGGACGACTGCTTCTTGTGTTACTAATATTATGTAAATAAGCACTTTTTGTACAGGCTAATGTCATTCCAGCATAAATCGAACTGTTATTAAAATATGTTGAACTTGACCGATATAAAATTAAGCGCATAAACAAAAATTACAATAGTTAAAACAACATATTTAGCTTTGTTTACAATCAAACTAATTACGCCTTATATATAATACGAGCTATTACCGCATACACAATTGCCTGGCATTAATGTTTATGTTTTTGGTATATGAATTTGTTTGCTCTTAAATGCTTGAATGTTAGTTTGTTATCTGTTTGTTTGTTTGTTTTTTTTTTTACACACATTTATATATTTATATGTAGCTAATTATCTGATCTACGTATGTTTATGAAAAAACTAGTTTCTTTTAAAAAAATATTGAGTTTCTGTTGAGTATGTTTTGGCTCGCCTGGTGCAATAATTAATTATTAACTAAAGTGTTAATTAATTATTGGAATCTTTGCATATAATACACACAAGCAAAACTGTAGCTTGGAGTCAAGGTGAGAGTTATGGGGATAGCTGGGTGGGAGCTTCAGAACTTTTCAGATAAAAAAGAAATCACACGAAGATATAAATATAAAACAAAAAGAGAAATTGATTTTGTGGGACTGTCACAAATACGAACACGCGCTCGCGTACATAAAATACATTTATAATACATACAAAATAATAGAATTTATCACACGCCTTCTAAACATCGTGACTGAGCAGCGGGGTGTCGTGATAGCGTGCGGCGTGATTTAGACTAGCGCAAGGCAGCAGCCAAAGCGCCGGATGGCCGCGGCCAAACACATCTGCCAACAGTTGATATTTACGTCGATTCGGCCGATAGGCACCCTTCTGTTGTATCGCCTCAACGGCCGTCTCATCGTACAAAATGGCATGTAGCTGATCTACCATAATTGCCGTCACAAACAGTCCAAACAGCGCCGATTCCAGCAGCAGGATGACGGAGTGAATCCTAAGTAAAGGAAGAGTCTATCAATCAACAATTCATCCATCCATTATCATTGTCAAAGCGAGACTAAGAACTTACATGCGTAGCTGCGAATCAATGACATTCTGACTGCATTCCGTGCAGGGCGATACCCAAGAGCCGAGTATCAGCCCGATGGAATAAAGGGAAAGAATACCCACATAGACGAGAAATTGCAGAAAATACTTTTGATTGCGTTCGCCCACACAATTGTTTATCCACGGACAATGATGGTCCATGCGGCGTATGCAGCGCTTGCAAATGCGACAATGATGGGCACGTGGTGGCCTATAGGTTTCGCAACGGGTGCACACAGTCCATTCGCTGCCATGGCCATTGCCGGATATCTGTTTTGTACCGTTGTTCGTGGTATGTAGATCGGAGAAGTCCAAGCGATTTGCGGGCAGCGGCACAATGCCCGGATCTGAGAAAACAGCCTTCAAATGCGACATGCCAAGCAGGAAGACGATCGTGTTAAAGAGCACAACATGGAAGGGCGCCCAGATGCTATAACCAAGATATTAAACGTAGGTGAATTGTCATCACAAAACAAGAATCGTACTCACCTCAGGGGCATGGTTGTCAGTATAATCCAGCGCATGACCACATAATCTGCATAGATAACAGCGCCATAGGTGAAAATCAGGCAGACAATGCCACAGGGATCGCGAATGAAAACCATGTCCAATATCGGCTTTTTATTTTATGTGTGTGTGTGTGTGCCCGTAATTGAATTACAAATCGAAGCTATCTCAGCCCTTGCCCCTTTCCATCTAACGTATCCAGTAACACTAAAGTTGCTACACTGCAGCTCAGCTGCTGGCAGCAACTCTTAACACTTTACACTTGATAATTTTCACTTGTGATGGCTATGTAACGGTCAGTATAATTTAGTATCTCATTTTAATGTTTCCAAAAGTTTCATTCATTTATTTGTTGCTATTTTTCGATTACAAATTTTTCACCCTAAGCCTCATAGTGGGCATACACGATACAGCTGGTTGACAGACATAGTTGATCGGCCCCACACACGTCACAGATTGTTAGTTGTTTCGCCAAGCATAGCTTGTAAGCAAATCAAATAGAAAAAAAAACCAAAAAAGTGTTTGTAGGCTTAACATAAAAATCGCGTCGCTATATATTCTTGCCATTGTTGTCCAAATATACAAAAAAATCGCGACAAACGTGTGAGGTCTGCATGATAGGCCACTTGTACATACGATAGACTGCGAAAGCAATACGATATCAGTAATCGGATGTCAGAGATTGACACTTCACATCGATAGCTGCCAAACATCGATATATTCATTAGTCATTTTTTACACAAAAGCAAAGGAAAAACGGTGCAAGTGATTATTCAGCAATTTTATTGCAGTATTTCGATTTAATTAATGCAAATTACAAAAATTTCGAGTCACATCAAATCGTCAGCCTCGTGTTGGCAGCTGCCTAATTAGGGAAAATACAAGACAATACGGGATACTGTATGTGTGTTGTTGTGACGCACGAAAATCGATTGCGTAGCAGACGAAAACACCACACAAAAGTGCAAGTGCAGTTACAATAACAACGAAAAGCATAAAATTTGGAACACAATTAAACAGAATTACAACAATTACCCAAATAATTAATAGGCAGCTAAGTGCGCTTTTGGTCAAAGAGATGGGCATATTTGGGCAATCGTCGCCGTTTGACGCCGATGTGGGTAAGTCTCTGTCCATTTCCCCGGCCCTCAACTTATACCCCCCCCTGCCATGGCCCAACAATGACAAGTCCAATTGGTCGTAGTATTGCCCGCTTGTAATTAGCAGCTGCTGCTATTTTGCTTTATCTTATCTGTTTGCCTTCGTACCACCCCCTGTCATCTCGTTAAGCGCTCAGCAGACACAAAGAAAACTGAATTCCAAACCGAGTCACATGCGTTGCTCTGCTGGGAGGCTGCGCAGCTGCTGCGTCTGTTCATTGAACTTCCTTGGAGTTTTGTCTGCAGTCGCTGACCTTGAAGTCAGCGACACCACCCCCACCGTCGGACACCCCTTGTAATTCAGAAATGTTGTGCATCCTAATTCCCTTCACGGGGGGGTCTGTTAATAGAGTTATTCCAGATACATATATGTACGTCTCTGAAATCTCACAAGTGCAAACTCTTAAAATTATTTTAATTAAACCAATCCAAGCTTAAAGTTCAACCCGTTTTGCGAAATGAATAGCTGCCTGATAAACTAGTAAAGCGTATACATTATTCGTTGTTGGGTTTTCTTTTTTGCTGCTCATTTTAATGCGATTTGCTGCATATTCTATTGATTTTGCTTTGCTTCTTTGCCACGCTTATCAGACTGAGTCAGCATGCTGATTCTTTCCCTGCCAATGATAAGCAAATAGAACCGTATTCCAACAGAAGTCGTTGCTCTATTTGTTGTTGTTTTTAGTAGTTGAAAGCGTGGACAGAGCATTGTCATACAACTTATGAATGTTTGCGATCGATCCACAGAAAAGGCCACGAGCGAGACGAACACGAATGATAACTGGTCATTTATAATGGATGTATGCGACAAGGTGACAACCAATCCTCGTCTAGCCAAAGACTGCCTCAAGGCGGTGATGCGGCGCATGGGCCATGCCGATCCCCATGTCGTAATGCAGGCTATTACACTGCTGGATGCGTGCGCGAACAACTGTGGCAAGCCGTTCCACCTGGAGGTGGCGTCGCGTGACTTTGAGACCGAGTTTAGGCGCCTGCTGACCAAGGCACAGCCGAAAGTCTCATTGGTAAATGGCAAGCAAGCAAGCTGGAGATTCAAAATTAAATCGATTTTGTTTTGCAGAAAATGCGTCAAGTGCTGAAGAACTGGGCCGAGAATGATTTCAAGAATGATCCTGAACTGAATTTGATACCTTCGCTGTACGCCAAACTGCGCAGCGAGGGCTACGACTTTAGCAATCTGAACGATAAAAGCAGCGCCAAGTCAGCCGCAGCGAAAGCGGCAGCCGCTACCTTGGCCAAGGATCCAAATGTGGTCAGCAGCCAGCAGGAGGAGGATGATATAGCCAAAGCCATAGAGCTGTCGCTCAAAGAGAACAAAAGCAGCCCCAAGCAGCAGCAACAAAGTGCTGCGGCAGGTGCTTCAACAACCAGCAGTGCCTATCCCTCGTTATATCCCTCGTTTGGTGGCAGCTCTGCACCCACACCAAGCAATGGAAATGGAAATCCCAGCGGCAGCAGCGGCGCCGCCGCTTCATCTCGCACTGTGCGCGCTCTGTACGACTTTGAGGCAGCCGAGGAGAATGAGCTGACCTTCTTTTCTGGAGAAATCATACACGTGCTGGATGACAGCGATGCCAATTGGTGGAAGGGCTACAATGAGCGCGGCGAGGGTCTCTTTCCCTCCAACTTTGTCACTGCCGATTTGTCTGTAGATCCCGAACGCTTGGACATCAATCAGCAGCACAAAAACAATGCCCAGAAACAGGCAGCCGTCGATGAGGAGGAGGCGTTGCTGCAACAAAAGACTGAAGCGGCTGCCGCACAGCCCGTGGAAATTGATGAGGCCAAAATTGATCGTTTGCTGCATCTATTGCATGAGGCCAATCCCGAGGATCCCTCGCAGGATAGCGACGAAATGTTGCGCTTGGAGCAGCAGGTTCATCAAATGGGACCGCTCATTGATGCCGAACTGGAGCGTGTCGATCGCAAGCATGCACAGCTAACACAGCTCTCCAGTGATCTAGTGGATGCCATTAATCTATATCATACGCTCATGCGTGATGATCGTGCAGCTGCTGCACAGTTTGGCGGCGTCGCTGCATATATGCCTGGGAGCTTTCCGGGTGCTGCGCTCTACGGCGCACCTGGTTATCCTAGTGCTGCTGGCTTCCCGCCAGGCCAAACCTATCCGGGCATGCACTCAATGCCGTATACACCGCCACAGCCTAATAATGCAGCTCCACCCACGACAACTACAGCTTATCCGGGACAAGTGCCCATGCCATACCAAAACGGGCATGCGCCGCAGTTAAATTGTAAAAAAATTCCGTTAATTATCATTGAATCATTTGCTAATGCATTAACGATCTCTTGCAGCTTTGCCGCCTCACATGTCCCAGTCGCCTGCAGTTGGTGTGGCTCCGCAGTCACATCCAAGCCACCCCCAACCCATCTACAATGCCCAGCCCACACCAGTCACCACTCAGCAGCAGCAGCATCAACCAACGCCTTCTAATTATCACATGCCAATGCCTGTTGAGCAGCAGCAGCAGCAGCAGCAGCAGATGCCGCCCTCGACGCTTCCGCCGCAATTTACCGCCGCACCACCAGCTGCCACACAAATTCAGCAGCATCAACCACAGCCACATGCCTACATGTCGCCACAGCATCAACAGCAACATCCACAGCAGCAACAGACGGCGCCGCCGCAGACCTATTTGCCGGCGGGCGCTACAGCGCAGCCGCCACAGTTCTTTGGACCAAACGGAGCTCCACCAGTTACACAGAGCTACATGGCGCCACAGCAACAGCAACAAGCACCACATCCCCAGCAGCCACCAACACAACAGCAGCAGCAACAACACAATCACAACGATCATTTTAGTCAGCTACATCAGCAAATGGCCGCCATGTCGATGGCGCATCTTGGTGGCATGCCACCAGCCACAGCAGCAGCGGCGCCAGCATATCATATGCAAAACGATGCCGTCAAGAATAACATTCCTATCTATCAGCAGCAGCGGTAAAACCGTTAACTAATAATCCCGCTGTAGTTTCCTTTACTTTGTTTTTGATTAATTTGCCAATTCTATTCTAATATAAACCCCATTGCAAACTTGTTTCAACTGGAATATTTATTTTTACTTTGATACATCAGAATTTATCTATTAACTTCCAGCTTTTATGCTAAAGTTGAATATTTGTTTATCATGTTTATTTTTGTTATTCGATAAGCTTTGTTTGTAATCTCTAAGAAAATGTCGGGCAAATGTTTGCATTAGCGCCAAAAACTAAGTTTTTAAATAAGTGAAAGGAAATCTATTTATATACCATATACCCTATAAATATTATATTAAAATATATTATGTATAACTCTATATTGAGCGTTGAGCGAAGAACACAGTTTGACGGAAGATCAATCAGAATTCACTATCACTTTTATGTATTATGTTTATTTTACTATTATAATTATGCGATGATAAAAATAACAAGCGGAAACGAATCACATTTATTATGCTGCAAACATTAAAAAGTTGATCAGCCGCAAATGCTGATTAAACAATATAATATATAAAAAGTAATCATAATATAATTATAAACAATTTGTTGTTTTAAATGCCTACGGCTCAGCGCGTGCGTAGTTTTATATAGCGCCTAATGTAATACTCCTCATCGATCTTGTCCAGCATTAGCAGACGCAACTGGAGCATCTCCCTGCGATGCTGAGACTCCACTGCGCTTAGATTGGGCGCATTAAGCCAGGCTTGCACCTCCGTATATAAGTCAATATATTTGCGTCGAGTTTGTATGGCATATGCAGGTACTTCGTTCATGTTGTTTATTGACTGCGAGTCGTTTACGAACTGTTCGAACACCTGTTCATTTTGTTTAAAAATCCACTTAACTAACTTTGCTACAAATTTGGCGTCTTGAAGTTTTATCGCAGAAAAAGTTTATTGTAATAGTTGACCACCTGTCAAACGTAACTTTCCAATGTAATTGAGTATAGTATTTATTAAAAATTAACATCACAGAAAGCTCTCGTTAAGCGCTGATCCGTAGATTTCCATGAAATACAAAAACAAAAGTTGGTCTTCAACTTTGACATTTTGATAGTTATGTTAAATGATTGCAATACGCTTTCTACACTTGGTGACGTGTCAAGACCTTTCTTTATTTGTTTGATTTTTCCTTCACCATAAACAAAATAACGAAGCTGCCATCGTAAAAAGTGCGCTCGCATTTTATGTCTTCGTCAATGTAACCACTGCGTATACGTTATGCATGGGCTTGCGGTATTGTGCTCTTGCTCTTTAGTTCTCGTTGTAAAGCCGTGCAAATGCATTCAAGAAAATATTCATGCTGCTCAGTTATTTAATTGGACTGTGCTCCACAGTTTTTAAATTGACATTGTTAAAACTTTAAACGCAATAAACAAATATGTGTCACATTACAAGTGTAGTTAAAAATAAATAATAATAATAATAATTATAAAAGTTTTGCTCAAATAAGAAAAATAACTAAATCAAAAGTTAACATTAACGCAAACATTGTTTGCGTTTGATATAATATATAATGATCTGTTTCTTTGTTTGGCATTTGCAAAATTAACGTATTCCATATCTCTTTTAACGATGTATCGTTTTGTATCATTGTATCGATAGTTTTACTAGTCGTTCCTTTGTGTTGCGTGTGACGTCACAGTACAATATTCAAGGTTTCTGCCGCTGTTGCTGCGTAATCTTCCAAGTGCCATTGCTCTTGTGTGGCACCTGAGGAATCAGCTGTTTGCATGTAAACAACATTCATTGACTTCTTGGTGGTTGTTGCGCAGAATTGTTAATCAGACCAGATTGGCAAGATTGCTATCACGTAATCGAACACAAAATGTGCACGCTTCACATCGAGGAGGAGACACATTTGGCTGCCATGGCCAGCAGCATCAGCCGAACGCGAACGCCTAGCCCAATGCAGCTGCTAAGGGCAAACGATGGAGAGCTTACATTATTTGACATTAGTTGGGACGATGTGCTCATACCAAAAATGTGCACCTACCTGTCAGTCAAGGACCTCTTCAATTTGCGAAGCTGTTCGCGCACAGCATTGCGCCTGGCGGAGGCAGCTTTGGAAAAACATCAGGAGCTGCATTTGTCGGGCAACAATACACACAATATTGAGCTGGGTTTTAAGGTCCTGGCGCGTTGCTGTCGTCGCTTGGAACAACTGCATTTGGCCAGGTGCAAATGGCTAACAGATGAGCTGCTTCTGCCGCTGCTGGAGAACAACAAACAGCGACTATCCGCCGTCAATCTGAACGAATGCGTCAACATAACGGCACTGTCGCTGCAACCCATCATTGTGCAGTGCAAGGAGCTGCGCATTTTAAAGCTCTCCAAATGCCAGTGGCTAACCACAGGTGCTGTCGATGCTCTGACGCTGCACCAAAGCAAACTGGTGGAATTTGATATCTCATATTGCGGCGCCATTGGCGAACGCTGTCTGATTATCTTCTTTCGCAAGCTCAACAAACTGACCGTCCTGTCGCTGGCCAACACGCCCAGCGTTACGGATCAGGTGCTCATACAGATTGGCAACTTCTGTCGCGAGCTGGAGCACATTAATCTGATTGGCTGTGCCGCCATCTCCGATTATGGTGTCCAGTAAGTACGGTTATTCGATTAGATATGTATTAGTGCATGCGTGTGTGTGTGTGTGTTTGTCAGTGTTGCCAATTCAGCAGTTTTCTAGCTATGTGTGACGATTTTCAGCTGGACATAATTGGCATTTTGCACTGCATTAGCTATTTTAATTAGCTATTCAAATTTATTCAAATATTGAAGAACAGTATTTGCTTTATGGCATAATATTTTGAAATCTCTCGGCTGTTGTGAACGGCATTTGGCAACTATTTTCTATAAGCAGTTGGCAACACTGGTTTTTGTGTGTGGCGTCCCTTGGCCGCGACTCGACTGCACACAATACTCTGCCTTTGCATCTCTTTCAGCGCACTCAGCGTGCACTGCAAACGTTTGCAATCGCTCCGAATCCAACGCTGCCATCGTATCACGGAGCGCTCGTTGGCGCCTTTGCGTCAGCGGGTGCACATTGATCGACCACGTCCACGCCAGGATGCCCATAATGCCTACAACTTAAACGATTTCTATCCCAGTGACTTTCTTGTTTACTAGTTCCACATCACTTTCTCTCTCTCTCTCTCTCCTGTTAACTACAGTGCCCTGACCAAGAGCTGCCCACTGCTGCAGTCCCTGATGGTGCAACGTTGTCCATTGGTCACTGAGCGCGTGCTGGCGCCCCTGCGCGGACGCATGCACATCGATCGGCCGAGCATGGGCTACAATCTGCCCGCACTGCAGCATCGCTTGTACCTGCAGGTATGAAACAACTGAATAACCCATGGGTCTATTGAGGCTATCGTCAGACGAGCGACATCTTTGTAAATATGGACGTAGTTTATTACAATTGTTTAGCTTAAGCTTACAGTTGTTAATATTAATTTAAGCTATACAAGTACAATATAGAAACTAATATATTCTGGCTAAAAGGAAAGAAAGAAAGTTAAAGATGTTGATGCCATAAAAACAAGCTGTTCGTTGTTAAAGGTACAAGAAGTTCGCGTTACCCAGTCAATCTACTTATACACGTTAGGATCCAGCTAATGTTTTCAACTTTTTACTTAAATACCAGATTTCAACAAATAATGTTTAAAAAGCGTTTGCAAAAAATTGCCAGCAATAAGCGTACAAATACAAATTGTGTGCAGTTCCCATCATTGTGCTGATATCAGAGGCGAACTCGAGGTAGTCTTTGTGGCCGCTTCCGCGCTGCTGCCCACGGACAGCTTCAACTGGGTAAGGTCATGGGTAAGGCCGCTGCTGTTGGCTCGCCAGCGTTCGTGCAGTTGATTGAGATGCACATAGGCGGCCATGGAGATGTTTAGGCTGGGCATGACAGCGCTCAAGCCCGGTTCACCGATGAAGGCGAGACCGCATAGGCCCAGGTACGTGTGGAAAGGATCTGGCGTGGACTTTGGCCATTTGGCAAAGCCGCCAATTAGTTCATCCTGTGTGCTCAGTATGTATTCACGATTCTGAGCATAGTCGGTCAGCTCAAAGCCGTTTAAAATGCGCAACGCAGCGCCAATCCAAAAGGAATAACACGTATCCACCGGCTTGTTGGGTCGCCCCTGAAAGCCGTCCATTTGCCGAAAGACAAGCCAACGCTTAATGCGCTCCACCGTCGTCTCGTCCAGGCGATGCAGCTGTCCGCTTAGCTCCAGTGCGGCCAGCGCACAGAATGTGGTGCCGCCGTGCGACTCGCCCTCCAGCTCCTGACTGAAGCCGTAATCGTAGCGTAGACTGCGCATTATAAACTGAAACATGGCCTCCTTGTTCACGCCATCCCAGCAGTCGAGCATGTGGCAAATGGTTGCTGCACAGTACACAAAACGCATATCATTCTCGCTGCCATCGATGGAGGCACTAAAGCTGCCATCCGCATGCTGCACCGCCGCCACGCCCTCCACGATGCTCTGTCGATTCAATCGCGACAGATCATCGCCCAGTGTCACCAGCACTGCAATGCTGGTATATGTCATGGCAAGATGACCCCATTGATACTGCCGCATGCATTCCAGCAGCTCAGCGTCCTCCGTTTGCGGTAACATGGCGCGGCAGCCCTGTAAAAGATAGCCCACAATTAATTGTTATTGCCAATATGTATGTGTGCTCGTAGCGCATACAAAAGTGGTTATACATGTTGCGCTGATAAAAGCACTTGACGTAATAGAAATGTGATAAGGGTTACGTTTCAGTCTGCCCCACTCCCAGCCCATTAGATGCTGTTGGGCCAAAGCATGGCATGTAATGACCATGACCAGTTCCCGGTTTTCATTTTGGCGTGCATGAATCGGTAAATGAATATTCATTTTATATCCTGCACCCATGCAAACTGATTGAGCAGGATTTAGTAAAAAATACTCGTAGAATTCTTAGAATTCTAACTGACGTGCCAGAGCTACAACAACTTAGACACTTGAGCAGCTTACTTGGCAATTGTTGTTATTTAGATCTGTGTAATTTATAACATCAGCATTTGAGATGGGATACGGAGCGCTTGTCGCAGTAGCTGCTGCAGCGCCACGTAAAAAGATAAAGCCAGAGACAGAGACGTTTGTGTTTGTTTGGCATTGCCTGGCTAGTTTGTTTATCTATCGTATCTGACTGACTGACTGACTGACAAGTATTTATGCTCACCATAAAGCCGCCGCGTCGCTTTTCATTTTCGCGTGGCACCACCAGGCCGCCGTAGGTCCAGTCGATGATGTCCTTGCGCAGCTGTGGGGATATCAAGTGCAGCGAGTTGAGCACATCGAGGCCACAGACGGCAAAAAACACAATGGTGCTCCTGTTTTAAAAAATGTACAACAGACAGTATAAGTAATAGTCATATTTAAGTTAACAAACCTTGAACATATCCTTACCTGGTGTTATCATGCGAGGACATGCGCGCAGGCAACAAGTGCAGAAAGCGCAGCAGATTCTTTGCATGCTTGGAGTGCAGCACGGGCTGTAGCTCGGAGGGATCTGTCATATCTACAACATGGTAGGACATTTTATATATTTATTTTGAATTCCCTTTTGCTATTGTTTATCTTTATCGGTGTTTGTACGAGTGTGTTGGTTATGACTAAGCGTCGTCGTCTCTTCATTAAGAGTTGGTGTCCGCGCAACGGTGCGCTTGATAATGACTGTGCACTGGCACGTGTATGCATTTAAATAGCCTAGCATTTACCTTATTTTTATTATAAGCCGGTTTTTTGCATCGCTCTCAGGTAAATATCACAAGAAAAATTCCAGTACCGATGCTTCTTTGCGTGCTTTATGGATGCGGTATATCGATAACTTTTCTGAATAATTAAATGATGCAACGATAGTTTCTTATAAACCACACCCATCTCCAATGTCGCCGAGTCGCTGTGAATGTCAATAGCCAAACATATGTTTTGAGCCGCATTGCATTAGTTATTTTTCTCTGCAAATAAATTGCTATTTTAAATAAAAGAAACATGCGTATAACACAATATTTAGCTAGTAAATTAAAAAACTTTTCAAATCTGCCCAAGGAATATATTGAGCGCAGCAAAAAGCAGGTAAGTAAAATGTTTTATGTTGAATCAACATCTCGCAGCTCACGTAACAGTTGACGCTTCGGCGTGGAGTACCTGTCTCAATTTCCGTATTAATGTGTAAATCTTCTCAGGTATATTGGCAAACGCCACGCGAAAAGAATTATCTACCACGTACCGTTGAGCGCAAGCGTTTTCGCTATACCACAAACCGGTCATGGACAGGCCAGTTCCGGCAACAGAATATGCCGGGCACGATGAGACGAAAAGTGTTTCTGGAGCCAGTTGGTAAGTGGACTGGTGTCTTGTGATATATTCATAATATTCATAAACTCGTGTCGGTGTGTGTGTGCAGAGGATTGGAGCTTCTTCCGCGGCGATCGCATTGAAGTGCTTGTCGGCAAGGATAAGGGTAAGCAGGGCATTGTCACTCAGGTAATACCCGAACGGAATTGGGTTATTGTGGAGGGCATCAATTGGCATTATAGGCGCGTGGGAGCTGAAAAGGAATTCCCGGGCATCATCATAAAGTCAGAGTCGCCTCTTAATGTTACCAAAGACATACGCCTAGTGGACCCATCCGATCTGCAGGGCACCGAATTTGAGTGGCGCTTCACGGAGGAGGGTGAAAAGGTGCGCGTATCGTTGCGTTCGGGCCGCATCATACCCATTCCGGAGACAAATAACCAAACGCATGACTACAAAACGCCCAAAGCCTACATTGAGCGCGAAAAGGATACACCGGCTGCCGTTGTGAGCGAGATTACTTTTCAGCCAAAGTTGTCCACGTTCGAAATGGATATCATGGAGGAAATGGGCATAAAGGAGGAACGCACGCCGGCCAAGAGCTACTGGTATTAGACATACCTGGTTGGTTCAATAAAGTGTACAATAATGTGAAATGTGTGCATTTAATTTTCTGTTAATTTAACATTCGAAAATTCTGTTATTGGCAGCGCAATTAACTCTGTTGCCTTGGAATCGTCTACCTTTGGCGCGATAATTCAAAAAATGTTATCGATCTAATCGGCGCGTAATTCTGAAAATAGAACTTCCGTTAACATATCGAAATGCATCAAGTTTAATAACTTTTTATTTTAAAACAATTTGTAGTGTAAGCAATATTAAAAAAAAAAAAGTATTTTGTAAATGTTTAAAGCTAGAAAAATAGATGGGCTTATAAAATTTGTTCATTTGCGTGCCGCACTAAAAATCTCCTCGCGATGCTCGCGCAGTGTTCGGGCCAAGCGTCGCACCGTCTCCTCCGCCTTGTCAAAGTCGCCGCGCAGTGTTTTATTAAATGTATCATAGAGCCAGGTACATGTCTTGGAAATATTCGATTCATAGCTGCTAAAGACGCGACTCGTGTGCTCATAACTGCCAAGGAAATGGTATAAATGGAACAACTGATAAACATTGGCTCAAGAAACTTACCGCGCTGCATTCGCTATATCTGTAATTAAATACGTATTGCAATGATTAACCGCCAACACCTGGCGATGACTCATATACTTCAGCTCCACATGCGGCAGTGCCAATTGCGCTGCCTCCAGTGACGTCAGCGATGCATGCAACAGACTGCGACAGTCCAGAGCTGCTTGCAGCTTCTGCTTGGGATCGCTGAAAAGCAAACAGCTATCAGCTATGAAAGGTAACTTGCTTAATTAAATTGGGGAGTATTTCTATAAAATTAACCAATTCAAAATGGCTGCCCGCCTATCGTTTCTTTTAACGGTAATCGCACTTTTTCGTTGAAGTTATCGGAACAAATGGTAGTGAAACATGAACTTAATTTTAATTAAAATAGAGTTGAAAACAAAAATCATAATGAGAAATAGAAAATCAAATACGCGCCTACTCACATATGCCGGTTCAGATGCCGCCACTGCTTTAGGGCCTGCGTGGAGGAGTCAGCGGCGGCACGTAGAAGCAGCCCACAGATGCGCCACTGCTCCAGGGCGCTGCCCAGCTTGTCCCGGGTATCGCGCGCCACCTCCAGCTGCTCGTCGATGCTCTCCTCGAGGCGCGTCATATAGGTGCCGCCGCTTATGTAGGCAATAATGCCATCCTGATTCACATAGAGGTCATTCAGCTCCGCATAGCTGGCGGCCAGTGTCTTGAGGCGTTGCTTGGTATGCTCCAGAAGCTCGCCATAATAACGTATGCTAAGTAAGTAGAGCGCCGATTCGCTCAAGTTGGCAAAAAAGTCCTCGTGCATGGAAGCCTTGCGTGGATCAGCAATCACGCCTAGATTATGCGCCAGCTAAGGGTCGTTCGGGTAATTATAGAACGAGGTCATAGCCATTATAATATTCCAATAGTAAGCACAAATTAGGGCCTTAAGCATGTGCCAAGCGGCTAATTGTCGGCAACACTCACCTGAGCCAAGTCCTTGGTGGGCGTATTGGCCACAATTTCGTTGCCCCCACGCTCCCCACCCACCAGCGTCAATGGGTAGCTGCTTAATTGTGTTGCCTCCGGTTTGCCCTGTGCATTCGTTACCGTTTCCGTTGTTGGGCGCGCCGTGTGCTCCATGCCCTCCAGACCCAGCATGGCATCGCGCCTGGCCTGCACATGCTCTATCCAGGCCTCGACGGTGGCCATACGCGGACCCGGGCAACTGCCCTCCAATTTGCTGATCTGCTCGTCCAGGCGCACATATTGCTGTGCTATATGCTGGGCACAGAAGTTTGTACAAAAACGGCTCGAGGTCTATTGATTGGGAAATTACCGTTAGATTGGGGCCGCCATTTTCCTGTAGACGCTGTGCGGCAGCACTTGGCGGTGTCTCCATGGACGAACCGCAGCCCATCATTCAGCCCCACAACAATGATGACATTTTCATCAGAACATGCAATTTCATATATATATATATATATATACTCGACGTCGAAATTTGAGGGAACGGAATATGCAATGTGTTATATACTATTTACGTCCGTAACGCTCGCCTGCCACATGCCGAATGCGCGCCATTGTCCGCCTGCTCCACTTCCGAAGGGAAACAACATTTTTGCGGACCATATGTGGGTGCCAACCCACCTGGGCACCCATCAACTGACCGCCATTAATGCTGGCCCCAGTGGAAAGAAGTGGAGAAGGCGGAGGCGGAGGCGGAGTCAACAGCTTGTATTTGCTTTTTTGTTGGCCGTGCATGTCTGTCCGGCGTGTTGTTATTGTAAATTGGCGCATATAGTCAACTTTGACAAGCTAACAAACAACAACAGAGAATAATAACAATAACAATAACACATTTGTGACAGCTGCTTTAAGCTGGCCAACAAAATTGATTGGGCAACCATTTAAACGGTTTTATGCTTCAAAAGCCTGGTCATAGCATAATCTAACAGCAGGATAAACATCTTGATAAAAATAATGTTAAATGATATCGCTCAATTTGATTTTCGTATAAATACGTATTCATTATTTTAATATTCATATTTAATGGATAACTGCACAAGAACACTTTGTGCGGCTGTCCAAATGTGATTACAATTTTTGCAAGTTTCCACACGTTTTCTAAATTTCACCAACGAAATCCCCTGCGTGTTTTAAAGAGCATTTGTTTATTCTGTGATGGGTTCAAGAAATTCGGTACCTGAAAACATTTACAGCGATTCATATTTAATTAAACAGTTGTCCGATTTTTATAGCTGTGACCTTCTGGGCCATTAATTTGGCGCTGGGCGCTGAAAATAGTTAATTCTGTTCAGCATATTGATGGGGCTCATTAAAACCACCTGTCGTTCAGGTAGGGCGGGTAATTGCTTGATTGCGCTGCGCCATGGCCATTTGGCAAATCCCTTCGAGACATATCACATGCGTTTGTTTTAAAAATATATTGGGATCCTGACATAGCTGCACTTATCAGCTCTTATCAAATATAAAAATGATTATATGTTATCTGCGAACCTGTACAGATAAGCTGGAGATTGCATTACATTTTCTGGTAGTCATCATTTGACATATGTATATAACGTTCAGATCACCGGACAATAAAAAAGAAGCCCGTCAATTTTCTCCACATCAGCGACATGAAGCGGAAAATTAAACAAATATTGGCAACCGGTTTAAACATTTCATTATTTCTATGGATAATAATTTGCCTGTCAATATATCTGTTCGTGCCGGATAGTAGGCGCATTGTGCCACAGCAGCTAACTACAGTGGAGCTTGGCGCTGCGTACAGTGAAAACCCGCAGCAGTTGATCGATTTACAAGATTTTGAATTTGTCATAGAGCAAATGTCGTGCAAGCCTCACATCCGGGCGCTCATCATGATCCACTCGGCGCCGCACAACATTGAGAAACGCTCCGTGATACGTCGGACATGGGGCAGCCCGTCCGTTATATCAACCGGGTCGCCGTTGCGCCTCTTCTTTCTGGTCGGCGCCGTCGCGGATGATGGGATGCAGGCCATGCTGCTGGCGGAGCACACACGGCATGGCGACTTGTTGCAGGGCAACTTTCTGGACGGTTACTTTAACCTGACCTATAAGCATGTGATGGCTCTCAAATGGTTCCATACTCGCTGCAAGCCGGCGCAGCTGCTGATCAAAGTGGATGATGACATTTATCTTAATACGCCGCAGCTGCTGCAGCACTTAAGACTTCCGTTCTCAACAGACTCCGTTTTCGAGCAGACTCCATCTGAGAATCTGCTGATGTGTGCCATTAGGTACAGAGATCGTGTGATACGTTCCTATTCGTCCAAGTGGCGCGTTAGCTTTTGGGAATACTCCGGACGTTACTATCCGCCCTTCTGTCCGGGCTTTGCAGTCTTCTACTCCTCGGATGTGGTGAGGCGGCTCTATGTGGCCGCACAACGTTCCAGTTTTTTTCGACTGGATGATGTTTTCGTTACCGGCCTGCTTTCCAAGCGCAGCAATATTACCATAACTGACCTGACGCCGTATGTGCTGTGCCCGGAAGAACTGAACCTGCTGCTAAGCCGAGGCACTGAACCGAAACAGTTGAGGTTTTTAGTGTCCTGGCACAAAATGTCTGCGCAACAAATTAATGGTCTTTGGCAATTATATGGAACTACATATTGATAGACATAGTGGGTAAACGCTTAGCTCCGGTTGGGGACACAGCACCGTTCCATTAATATTGCTGCGAGCTATAAGAATCCAATTTCCCCATTGGGAAATGCTATATTGCCGAGGTGTACAAATTATCGATGAATGATAGCGTGTGGCAAACATTATTCAACTGGCCAATTAAATTTTCTTATACTGAGTCCACAAATGAAACATATCTCAGGCTCATGAATGAATAGTTAAAGTTTGTTGAATTGCCCTTTAAAAAATTTAACTTATTTTACAACCTAATTTGAAATATATTTAAGCGTTTCAATATTGAATAATATTCTGTAGTATAAAGTATGATAACATTACGAATACCCATTAAAGTAATATTTGTAAAATATAACGTATACATTTAAAAATAAGTTGCCGCTCAAATTTTCTAAAATCTGTGCTGCCATATTGCGGTTTAACGAACTGTGCTGCCATATTGCTGTCTTACAAACTGTGCTGCCATATCGCTTCGATATGGCTGCATAGCGAAAAGCGCCCAAATATTTGTAAACATGTTTTTTCCTTATTACTATAGGCTTTAAAAAAATTGTACCAGCTGAAAGTTGATCTGGGAGCACGCCATATAATGGGGAACTTTTTGTACATTTACTTCAGTTAATGTACAAACTAATGATTATAGAATTTTATTGATTATTTCTACTGGGTTAGAGCTACTCCTTGAACTCACGTCAGTTCACTGATCTGGCCTGATTTCCTCAGAACGCAATATTTGCACTGGGTGCTGCCTCCTCTCCATTCTCGGATTCACTGTCGCTTATCTCAATCCTAGCTATAACTCGATGGTGCCTTTCCTTTAGTTTCTTAGCAATTAATTGTTTAATCGTCAATGGTCTTTTCGCTGGCTTCAAGCTATACACTGCGCTAATAACCATTAGCGGCGGCTCTTCCGCCCTCGCCTCCCCAGTGTCCACAAGCTTTACACTCTGTTGCTGCTCACATGGCAGCTCTTGTTGATGCTGGAATTGCAGCTCAATCTGTTGCTGCTCTCCTATTAAAATATACAAACATAAATATCAAGGCAAAACTTGACTAGATTTTAGATCAAATTACCCATTGCTTAGAATAATTTAAATAACTATGGGAAGACAATGTTTGCTTAACAAACATTTTACCCAGACCGCTGCTTCCGAAACAATAGAAGCATTGTGCCATCAGCTATGTTTAACTTCAGTGTTGTTAAGCGTTGGCATTTTATTGCTCAAATTGAACTGGTTTGATTCATTCACAATTAACTAGTTCTCGAACGAATGCGAATATGCGCATAAAATAAGAGTGCAAAAACGCAATAAACTAGAATAAGAACATTGTCTGAAAATGTCTGTGCTGCGTTTTCTGGTAACGCGGCAGGCGCTGGCGGCTCTAGCAAAGCGTTCAGCACTGCCTACTCTACAGAATTGCCGCACAATTTCATCCTTAGTCAACAACCACAAATACCAACCGATTTTGGCAATAAAAGCAGATGTTGCTGCGTCCCAGTTCCAAGTGCAACAAACGCGCGGGCACAAGCGTTTTGGCCATGGCGAGGAGAAAACCCCTCAGGTGACCAAATATTTTCACCTTTTGGTGCTCAGTTTGTTTGTCATCTCGGTGCTGGACTGGGGCAAGTGAGTATTAGCTTGGTCATCTAACCAACAAAAATCGATCGATATGTAAAATGCATCTATTTTTAGAGTGAAACGCTTGCTCATACCCAAAGTGGACGCGGATGCTGGCCAGCGTCCGTCCGATGCGGCCGGAGTAAATGGCGACAGCAGCTCCGATGAGTCGGAGGACGATGAGGCGCGTCTGAACCCGCACGATGGCAAAAAGATTAAGGAAAAAGTTGGCTTTCGCGAGCGCAAGGTATGCGAAACATAAATCGATGCCACTGAGAAACCTTTTGTGTCTTTACAATGCTGTACATATAAATATTTAACTATTCACTTAAGTTTTCTTATGACTTTCGTTTCTCTTTATGTTGCCCGTCACATTTTCTGTTGCCATTACACACATCACAACATCAATATACACCTCTTAGATAATCGAGTATGAGAATCGTATCAGGCAATTCTCAACGCCAGACAAAATCTTTCGCTACTTTGCCACGGTGCGTCTACAGGATGCCACACAGACAGTTGTATGCATGACACCCGAGGACTTTTTGCGCTCTATCTATCCGGGCATTAAACAACCAGATGGTAATTGAGTTATATAGGCATATCTAGACTAAATACTAACACGAACTGCTCATAAATGCGTCCCAGTTTTATGTTGGCGTCAGCGCTTAGTTTTTCAATTTCTGTTCAATTACCAACCTTCTTCTTCTGCACTGCCTGCGTTTTGTTCGCACTTAGCTAAAACCAAACAAACAAGAGTAATTGTAATCTTCCTAAACGCTTATTGCTTAGATCATTGAGTATGAGAATCGCATCAGGCAATTCTCGACGCCAGACAAAGTATTTCGCTACTTTGCCACCATCCAAGTGCCGGTCGCCGATGATCGCCATGAGGTCTACATGACACCAACCGATTTTTTGACTAGCATGACGCCAGGCATGAAACAACCAGATGGTATGTGGCTTAAAACCTCCGACCCCAATTCCACATCGCTCTCCAAACTAACTAATCCCGAATTATATCTAAACACAGTCTGCCTAATGCAATTTGCCTTTTACAGGTTTGGGTCTGGATCAGTATCGTCGCTATGATCCCAAGGTAACTACATTTAAATTGCTTTGAATGGCATCCCTTGCTCTTATAACTGTTTACTTACAGTCTGTGGGGGAGCAGTTGAACTTGCAACTGGAAAAGAACAGCATATTCTATAAGCTGGGCTCCTATGGACTCATTACCTTTTCCGACTATATCTTTCTGCTCACCGTACTCTCCAGTAAGTCAATTTTCATTAATGTTACTGCGTCAATTTGTATACTAAGATGTTTTTGTCTCTTACAGTTTCGCGTCGCCACTTCGAGATTGCATTTCGCATGTTCGATTTAAATGGCGACGGGGATGTGGACTGCGAGGAGTTTGAAATGGTGGCGACTCTGGTGCGCCAGCAGACCAGCATGGGTACACGGCATCGGGATCATGCGAATACAGGGAACACATTCAAGGTAATTATCGTTTGAATGGACTGTGCGCTCCGGCAACAGATCTGCGCAGCGAGCGAGCGAGCGGGCGAGCGAGTATTGAGAATGCCATACTAAACGATCTTTTGTACTGTATATTCTCTATGTCTTTTGGCTTTAATCCTTTTGAATGACGCGTGTACGTTAAATGCGTGTCTAACTGTGTACATATATACTTCTCTTCCTTTATTTGACTACTACTTACAGTCCTTGAAGGTACTTTATGTGAAAACAACAAACGCTTTTAAACTTTCATTTTGCTACCACACCCCTCTCACCCACACATTTACTCAACTAATAATTGCACATACTTTGCATCCACTTGAAACTACCTGCAAATGTACACACATTTTTCTATTTGTTACAAACACAATATACCTTATTATTGTATAGATTTTCACTAAAATACTTTTCTCTGCATTCGCCAGGGTGTAAATTCGGCCCTGATAACATACTTCTTTGGGCCCAACATGGACGAGAAGCTGACAATCGAAAAGTTCTTGGACTTTCAGGAGCAGCTGCAACGCGAAATACTCTCTCTAGAGTTTGAACGCAAGGAGCCCAATGACGATGGCAATATAACCGAGGCAGACTTTGCCGAGCTGCTGCTCGCATATGCCGGCTATCCGCCCAAGAAGAAGCAAAAGAAACTGAAGCGCGTTAAGCGTCGTTTTCGTGACCATGGCACGGGCATATCCAAAGAGGATTATCTCGACTTCTTTCACTTTTTGAACAACATCAATGATGTGGACACGGCTCTGACTTTCTATCACATTGCTGGCGCCTCGATTGATCAGCAAACGCTGCAGCATGTGGCCAAAACTGTGGCCATGGTTAATCTCTCCGATCATGTGGTCGACGTGGTCTTTACCATATTCGATGAGAACAGTATGTTTGGCTATTTTATTCAATTCATTGAAAACTGAATGCGACACTTATTTGTTTCTCGCAGACGATAATCAGCTGAGCAACAAGGAATTCATATCGGTCATGAAAAATCGCGTGCAACGCGGCCTGGAAAAGCCTAAGGATACGGGTTTTCTCAAAATGATGCGTTCGGTGTTCAAATGTGCCAAAGAGACAAAGCCCGTACTTTTGGATATCTAATTATCTGCCTTCTTCTTCGTCATAATGGATTCTCTTTTGTTCAGTGCTCAAAGCGCGCTTGTTAGTCATTTTTCTTACGCTTGCTCCTATTTATGTTTAGTTAAACTTTACGTTAAACGCTTTAGCGCAATTCAAAAACGAACTGTTGGGCTGGTCAACTGCATAGTTTATTTGAGAATTCGATCCAAACAGCGTAAAGCCTCGGCTGTTTTCTAAAGACCTTTCTAAATTTTATGGATAAATGTTATTGAAAATTCCTTAAAACTGATCGACGAACTGCAAGTAATTGCTTGATATGTTATCCGTAGATTTCGCATTGGCTAACCCAAATGTAGATTTAACAATACAATTTTCTTGTAAATTATATACAAATTTGTTTAAACATACATTGTGCTCTTAATTCGTTTATAAAATTCAAGTATTTTATACGAAGGCCTATAAATATCATACATATGTGTGTATGTGCGCGTGTGTGTGTGTATGTATGTGTGGGCGTGTGTCCATGCATGTATGTATGCATTTATGTATATATGTATGCACGCATGTTTGTGTTTTAATACCAAACGCAGCTGAAGCCTATTTGTCGCTGTCCTGCAAATTTAAATAAAACGAATTTCTGCGAAGTGCTCTCCTCCTCGATTCTCAAGAATTTAAGTAGGCCCCGCAGCTTTTCATGCAAAGCTGGTAGTGTAGTGTTTTTTTTTTGTTTTTTTTTTTGTGTGTGTGTGTAAGTGTGTATGCAAGTGTGTATATTTATATGTATGTACGTAAGTGTGTACATATATATATTGCTTTTTTTTTGTTTTTTTTTTGTCTCTGTGTAAATGTGTATGTAAGTAAGTGTGCACATTTATATGTATGTACGCAAGTGTTGGCATATGTATGTACTTATATATGTATGTGTGTGTGCATGTACACATATGTGTATGTATCTATGTGCATATATATGTATGTACAAATGTATGTATATATGCCTGTATGCATATGTACAAACAAATATGCATACATACATATACATGCAAACATGCATGCATATATATGCAAACATACATACATATACATGCAAACATGCATGCATATATATGCAAACATGCATACGTATATATGCAAACATGCATACGTATATATGCAAACGTGCATCCATGTGTATGCTGACTTAAAGATTCCTGCCTTCGGAGGGAAATTGTCGATCACCTGTTTGATGAATAATATGCTGAGCTTGGTAAGTAAAACCCAAATATTTTAAGTCACTATAGAAATAATCCTATCGAAGTTACATGTTGCCCTGGTGCTCTTTTTCCCCCTGCTGCTCTTTTCCTCTTTGTTGTTCTTTTCTGGAGGAACCCAAAAATATGTTTGGCTAGTTTTTACAAACCGAAACTCTTTGCAGTACAAAAATATATTTCATGGGATCTTAATGCTACGCATAGACATCTCGTATAACAAGTAGATATAATTTATATTCTTAATTAGGTTATGCCAGCATAAGGAGGCTCCTTTTCAGTACAATCATCTTCATCTCTTAGGGAAAATGTAGGGCCCAAGTTTGGAATGCAACAAGTTTAACAAATGGAATGTGTATATCTATAACTGATGAATGTTAGGCTACATCTACATCCTGATCCTCGTCGTCCAGGTCGTCGACAGTCAGGCCATACAGCTCCAGGTCGTGCTTCTTCAGATGCTCCGTGTAGGCATCCAATTGGGTGAAACGTAGCTGGCACTCGCAGCACTCCAGCCAATCATCCACAGAGCTATCGCCATCGCCGTCTTCGCTCTCAGATGAACGTTGTCTGCGGCGACCATTTGTGTCCGTCTCCAGCTGCGTGTCCTGGCCATGGGTCGCCTTGTGTTCCGTGTAGTGCAAATAATCCTGATACTTGGCGGGACACCTGAGGCACTTGTACCAGCGTTCGCGCACATGGGTCACCATATGCTTCTTGAGGGTCGAGCACTCACGAAACGGCTTGCGACACTTGCTGCAGCTGAAGGGCTTCTCGCCGGTGTGGATCATGTAGTGCCGCTTGAGATTGTGGCGCGTGCCGAACGGACGTTGGCACAACGGGCAGGGATAGGAGCGCCGATTGCGCGTATTTCTGGGGAGCCGCCTTGGCGCCACATCGTTGCTAAGCGAGGAGGAGGAGTTGGCGCTGCTGCAGCTGCGCGGCAATGGGGGACGTGACGGCGGGACGGGTGTAGGTGTGGCTATAGGTGCACTAACTGATAGGGCTGGGGCTGGCGTGGGCGTGGGCACCAGCGTAACCAGCAGCGTGGGCGGCCGTGAAGCCATTACGGTTGCCACGGGTAAAGATGTAACAAATTCCTGGTCCTGGTCGGATTCCTGATCCAACTCTTGATCCGCCTCTTCATCCGCCACCTTTTCAGTCTCCACATCATCACAGTCCTGCGGTCCTAGGAGCAGATTCTTGCCCTCGCATTCCACACATCGCGTTGAGTCCTGCTCCATGGGCGGATGCAAGCGACAAATCATGCATATATAGCGCGGATCGTTCATGTGTCGTCGGCGATGCTTCTTCAGGTCACTGAACTCGCGAAAGCGACGTTCGCACAAATCGCAGGGAAAGGGTCGCTCACCTGGTTGACAGAGAGTTACAAAATAACAGATTAGGTGGCTGCCAATGCGTTTTATATCTTTCTAGTGATAAATTACTCAGATCGGTTGTTCGATAAGTGCCTTCAGTTAAGGACACGCCTGTTGCACCTGTGTCTCACCTGTGTGGATCATCATGTGGCGACGCAGATTGTAATTGGACTGCACCTTCTTGCCGCATGCCTGGCACTGATAGAAGTGCCGGCCGCGTCGCTTTATATAGGGTCTCGGTGGCCGCTTGCGGGGCGCTGCCTTAGCTGGCGGTTTCTGCTGCTGGGGCTGCTCCTCCTCGTCCGACGGCAGCTCAATGATCTGCGTTGGCTCCACCAGCTCGCAGCTGACAGTAGCCAAAGGCAAATTCTCTTCGCTATCTCTGTTCGGTGCGGGGTCCGGCACTTCCGTCTCGGATTCGCTGTCGCTTAGCTCAATCCTGGCCACAATTCGATGTTGTCGCTGCTTCAGTTTCTTGGCCATTTGTTGTTTTTCGGTCAAAAGGCGTTTGCCTGGATTTAAGCTATGCGCTGCGCTAATTAACATGGGCGGCGGCTGCTCCACGCCAACCTCATCATCGTCCAAAAGCTCGATAATCTGTTGTTGCTGCTGCTGGCGTCGCAGTTCCTGCTGCTGCTGCTTTCCAATCTGGAGCAACAGGCTCTTTATCTTGGCATCGTCAATGGACACAAAGTTCTCTTCCGGCTCGTGGTATTCATAATTATTGGCATCTGGCGTCAGCAGCTGACAATTGACGTCGCAGCAGGCAGCATCGCAGCAGCCTGAAGCAGTACAGCAAGTGGGCGCTGCGCTGGCGCAGTCGCTGCAGCAGTCAGCGCAGCCAGCGGACGCAAGCTCCATGCCCTAATGTGGAGTAACAAAGGAAGCGAAAAGAGAGAGCATGCTAAGAGAGAGCTTGTAAATGAGAAAGAGAGAGGTAAAGAGAGCTTTTGCGCCTGTGCATATGCTATGCTTATTAAGCTAATTGCCATTCACATCCTTACGCAAGCATCAACAACAATAATAACTTACCTTACCGCAATACATTAACAATCGGTGAACAATTTGCAAAAAAAAAAAAAAAAAAAGAAGAAATTAAAAAGAGGAAAAAATAATTTGTGACTTGCGCTGATTTTTTGCCGTGGCCGTTTCGCGTTGTTAGCCGAGGCCGAGTGAAGAAGAAACTGGATTCGCAGCTCGCTTGCCCGGGCTCAGCAACCTCGACAAACGCCAAAAGTCGAGTTTCTGTCGGCCCGCTGCCTCAGTCGCTGCTCAGTCCGAATCAGCGAAGCGAGGCAACAACAACAAGCAGAAGCAGCTCGGCAGCGCCAGCAGCAGCAGCAGCAGCAACAAAACAGCGGGCGCAACAGGCAAGACGGCATCGACGTCGACGCCAACGTCAACGCGGACTGCAGGCTTTTTATTTTTAATGTACGCGCATATTGAAAACAACAAAAGCTATCGTTTGCGACCCGGCAAACTGCTCCTCTTTGTGGCTGCCCCTGTCCCTGTCCCTGCCCACACCCTGTACCGTTGCGTGCGCTGGCTGTTAACTTGATTTTTCTTCAGGCGCGCACAGCACCAAACCCAAAACGAAAAACAAAGAAAATGCGCAGGGCAAACCAAAAGCAAGGCCCCAAACATACACAACACAACAACAACAACAACAACGATCGCGCATGGTGAGAGAAAAAGAAACCAGCGAGCGTCGCGCAAAACTCAACTCACGATTTTCAAGATTACTTCGAGCAGCAAACGGCGAGCAGTGAAGCAGACGCCGACAATAGGGGGGAGGGAAGGAGGCAAGCTCCATTAAAGCACGACCGAAACGAAGCGAAACGCGGGGCCCCAACAACAATGCGAACAAGAAGAAGAAGAACAACAACAACAGTAACAGCAGAAGTGGCTGCCGAGCAGCGTGAGCTCCGTGCGCAACCATTTCTTGTCGCTCTTTTTCCTTTTTTGCGCAACAACAACCACAGACATTAATTATTTGCCATGTTGTGTTTGCTTTTTGTTGTATATTCGTTTTATTGTTAGGTCGCTGGCGTCAGCGTCAACGTTGGCAGCAAAAAGCTACGCACATACACATACATACATATGTATGTATGTACATGATGGCTGCGTCAGCCTTTTGACAGTGTTGTGCAACGGCACAAAAGGGGGCCCTTTAACAATGTTTGTGTGTATGTATTTGGCATGGTTGGCATGTCAATCACACATTTGTATGTATTTAGCGTAGGTGGTTGATTCTGAGCTGATCGCACGTCGCACCAAACACGACAACATCGGTTGCTATTCTTTCTTTTTCTTCTCCTCTCGCCCTACGGCCGAGCGAGATGCGATCGTGACTCCAAGTACGAATCGACTTTAACCGCTGCTATAAAACTTGTTTTAAATCAGCGCACGCCCACTCGGCCCCAGCCTGGGCGCCTCGGCACAAATAGACTCCATGAGCATGTGCCTGCATGCCTGCCTGCCTGCCGCTGGCTGAGTGGGGAGCAATGCTCGGCCAGTTGTTCGAACTTTTACTGAGCCAGACGGACGTACATACATACATACATATGCATGTCTACAGCTCGGTGCTGTAATTATATCACAGTTTTATATTACTAAAAATAAACATTAACCTGTAATGGGATGGTTTAGTATTACGGCGAATAATTAACCTATAACAGATATACATACATTTATGTATATACATACATATATGTACTATGTACATATGTATGTAGCGCAACTATCAAGTGTTGCACAGCGCGCCGAAAGTTTAAATACCCTTGTATATGTATGTATGTATGTATGTATGAGAACAGTGAAGCTCGTAATGCTGATAGATTGATACGAGATCCTCTTTTTTGACCGATCGCTTCTATATAGCATTATGATTAAGTGGTCTAATACTGATAAGATTAGAAATGCCGAATTTGGTCTAGCTAATTTGGTAAAGATCAACAAAATTATTTTCCATTCAAGATCCTACTTTTCGACCGATTGTTCCTATGGAAACTTTTATGATATAGTGCTCCGATACTGGCTGCAATAGAAAGACTGTCTTATGCTTAGCTTAAATAGATAAAGAAATGAACGGAAGGATGGAATGGGATCGGAATGCTCTCCTATGCGTTACACATTTCATTCTAAAATTGCAATAGCCCTAAGAAGAGTATAAAAATAGGTTCCATTACACTTTGCCACCACAATAGGCGTATTCTGCATAACAATTAATCTGATTCTAAAGAATTATAGCCGTTGCGAGCTCTACAAACATCATATATTGTTACCCTTACGAGAAGATTATTTTAAGAAACCTTAATCGGAAATAACCAAGGGCTGGGGATCATGGAAAATCCGCTTGACAATTGATATAAGTAAATGACAGAACTAACACTTGTGTTTAATCTATTGAAAAAAACTTGTTTATTATGTTTTTGTGTTCATTTTGAAATAACATCTTGAAGCTAAATATTTAAATTCGCATACGATGCTCGACTGGATCGTAAGACAAACAATTTATAATGTCGGATACGCGCAGATATCCGTATTAAATCGATCAAATTTCAAACGTGTCATATACATACGTACATATACATATAAGAAACATATTTGGCAAAATTGGATTGGTACTAAAATCTAAGCGGGCTAACAACTAGGTGTACCGTAAATAGGGCTAAATATAGCAATTTATATATATATATATATAAAAAAAAGTGGTTTCTATTTCATAAGTATCATATGTCATCTACAGAAACGGCATTGGTAATGAGACATATACATAAGATATCGGGTTATCGGTTAAATCAACTCGGATCGCGCATTAAACATATTAAAAACACATGTTGCTAATTATAAAGAAAGAATTACAGGGTATAGAAGAGAGTCTAAGTTATACAGATGATATGCAATGTATGTATAAAAGATCTGGCGTTAAACAACTTAATTATGTACAGTAATTAATGCTAAGGCAAACTAAGTAAAGCTCGGGACATTGGGTGGGTGTTGGTTTGGGTTAGTATAACGCTTGATTAATAATGCCATGATTAGAGCTACGTATATAACTATGGCGCAGCAGCATATACAAATAATAGAAGGCATACGCGGCTGCAGGTTATATTCTATTGTACAATGCGATGCGGGCGATCGCTTAAAGCTTTTGCTGCACATCCTGCTTGTTGGCCTTGCTGGGGTCCAGAGATGTGCTCAGTTTCTCGTGGTTAACAATGAACTTCTTGGCCCCGGAAAAGCCCTGCTTATTGATGTAGAAACTCTTCTGGGCCAGCGGCGAGCCGCCATCATCAACGGCCAGGCGATTTAGAAATGTGGCCGCCGCCCTGGCGCCGCTGTCGCAGGAGGAGGATTCAATGCTGATTGTGGAACAGCCGCCAATCGATGATGTCTCGCTCTTGGCATCATCCATTAGCGTAGCATCATCAACCATATCGTTGACCAGCAGCTGGGGTCCGCCGAGCACACTGCTGGACGAGGCCGTCGACAATATTGAAGAGGTGCGACTGCGACAAGTGTTTGGCTCGCTTTCCGGTATGGAGATGCCCTCATCGATGCTCTGACTTTGACTGCCGCTCGTCAGGCACATGCTCTCCAGGCCATTGCCAGGTAGAATGCTGCTGGGTGAAGCAGACACCGGCGAGGGGCAGCCACTGCTGCTGCTGTTATTATTACCGCCGGCATTGTTGTTGGTGCATAGCTTCGATATGAAGAGCTTGGGCGTAATACGTCCGTCGTAGGTGCCCGAGTCGGGACTGGGACACACGGATGAAGGCGATTGGCATACAGGTGATGAGCCACGGCTGCAATAGGCAATAGTTTCATAATGGTCATTTATGCGGCATAAGCAGGGCTTTGCGAGAGCTGATAAGCTATCAATTATTTTACTATTTGGGTATTTCATCCACCATGTCACGCTCTTTGGTTTGGAGCCATTTAAACTTATATAACCCGACATTATCCAATTGAGATCTAAACTAGCAAAATATTTATACAATGACTTCACAAGTTTTTCAATGATTGGACCATGCAACCCTGAAACCCCATTAGAGATCGAATCTAGTTTAGACCATTTCTTGTGAATCCCTCAGTCACGTTGTTCCTAGCTGTCATACATGAGTTTCTACATCCAGTGAGTCTTTCCTGACATGGCACCAATTGATTTCTGCACTCACCTATCTGTAAAGATCTTCTTGGGCGGCGGTGGCGAGTAGACGCTCCAGTTGCTGACGCCTGGATTGTTGTCGTCCAGCTCGAATTTGCGTTTGACGGGGCCCAGAGACGAGGGTCGCATTGCGATGGGCGACATGGAGCGCCGTGTGGCGAATGTGCGACGTGTCGGCGAGGGTGAGTAGGGCAGGCGCATGCCGGCGCGATTGCTTGTGGGGCTGGGACTGGAGCAGCTGGTGCTGTTGCTGCTGCCGTTGGGCAGCACCACTTGCAGCGGATTGGAGAATTCGTCTGATTTGCAGGACCAGTTCTCAGCCACCAGTGTTAGATCCTCCCAGCTCTGTGAGATTTGAATTTCACGATGCACCTCACGCTCGTGATTCACCTCTCGGCTGTTGAGATCGGCGCACTCCTCCTGCCGCAGCTGTGAGACGCGCGGCGTAACACACAGGGCTGCACCCAAGCCTGCTCCGGCGCCGTTCAGCGCTGGACTATAGCTGGCCGAGTAGCGACGTGCACGTGGCGTAAACGGATTAAAAACTGGCGCCGGCGAGACTTCTCGGGAGCTGGGCTGCGAGCGTATGTGTATATTTTTGCCAAAACAATCGATGCCTGCCAGCGTGTTGAGGCTGAAATTGGAGCCGATGCTGCTGACAATGGACTCGGGCCGCTGCTGCGGCTGCTGTTCCTTCTTCTTTGGTGTCTGCTCTTTGGCTGCCGCGGCAGCTGCTGCGGCGGCGCGCGTCGTCATCGGCGTCGGCTTGCCCGGCAGCGTGCGTATTATGGGCACGCTGAGGCAGCGTTTTAGCGTCTTGGAGTTGGTGCTGGTGCTGGTGCTGCCGCTGGGCGGCGGATCTAGCGTATCCATAGGCACAAAGGTTGCAGCCGTCTCTGCCTCGTTTGGCGTCTTGTTGGGCTGCTCATCGTTGCTGTTGCTGTTGCTGCCGCTGCTGCTGTTGCTGCTAGCGTTCGTGTCCATTGAAACGAGTCTAAAAATAACAAAAACTATGTATTTACTATTTTTTGCTATGTGCTGCGGGCTGCTGACGCTTACGGTGTGGGTATTTTTATGTTTCGTGGGTTTCAGTTGCTACAAAATTGCCTGTCAACACACACACACACACACATACATACACATAGTTACTATACAACACACAAAATCAACAACAACAACAACAACAGCAGCTACACACACACATTTTGTTCTTGCTCGCTCGCTCGCACTCAGCGAGCTGTGTGCTGGTTCAATTTTGGGTCGATCGGTTCACTTGGGCAGCTCAAATTTAATGGGACGCAATTTGCTAGCAGCTCCAAGTTAGGATTTGCCTTAAAAATTCTCATACGGCTGTCCATGCAGCTCAACGACGACGCTGTCGACGTCGGCGTCGTCGTCGTCGTCGGCGTCACCGTCGCAGCTTGTCAATCTTTTTTCGCATCAACTGCGTGCGTTGCGAGTGGCTAGTTTTTTGCTGGGCTTTTACACCGCTTATTCACAAGCAACGCATGCAAATGTTGCACAAATTAGTTGGGCAAAAGTTTGTGGCAGCTTTTGTTCGACATTTGCTAGCTTAATAACTTATCTAAATGCTTTAATTTACTTACAAAGTTATGTCCTGTGATTACAATTTTCTGCAGCCAGTTTCAGTTTTTTCCTAGTGTTGGGTAACGACACTTACGCGGTAACCAGGCACGTTCAGACATTAAAGCATAGTCAACGCTAGCATTGCATAAAATTATGCTGCTCGAGTATACGCGACAATTATTTACAGCATTCAAACTACAAATATCTTCCAAAATTAACTCTCCAAATGGTCAGGCAACAAATTTTTCTGATAAATGCTTGTTAGCAGAATGCGTGGCGTCATTGTGATCGGCTCTGACTGACGAGTCGCATGCATATGCTTGACCCAGCTATGCCGTCCGTTTTGACGCTGTGCAACACTAGGCGCGCGCGCATTTTGAAATGGGCCGCTACGGCACGCTGCGTATTTAATGTGTATGTGTATTTAATTGAAAAGGCAATGCAAAAACACATAGAGACATTTAATATATTTATATTTACTATATGCGAAACTTAAGAAAATGTTCATACTTATATATGTATGTAGGCTAGATCTGTAATTTGGTTTTTAACTTAATAAAAATCACAACTAATTATAATAACACATTCCGAGATGCTCTCATTTAGTTTGCATTAACTAATATATGCTGTAAATAATATATATATATATATATAAATGTATTAGTAATGTGGAACTTAAATAGTTTCTTCCAACTTAATGAAGTTATAATACTTTCCTTTTATTATTATTAATATTATTATTTTGTTTTTGTGTAATTTCCATGGGTGTTCTACAGCTAAATTACATTTTAAGCTAATTTCTTTGTTAGTTTCCTCTTCTACCTCCTGGATGGTATTCATTTACGACAATTGAAATCGTTTACATGTTATTTAACTAAATAAAAGAAATGAAATCAATTTTCAGTGTAAGCATCCTACAACTATTTTGTAGTATCGTAATGAGCGGTGTTTATGTTAAATGGAAATCGAGTTGCATTCATTTAGTTGACTAAGTTGGCAAACGCATGAGCTGCTATGGCGAGCGGCGGGCTTGTCCATCTGGGACTGCATCCTTAGCCATCGGCGAGAGCGGGCGTGACCCAGCCATACTTCTCGTGTGTCTTAACCAGTGACCGGAATGACTCCTCTGCCTGGCGGCTGCACGAATCAAAAAGAGAACAGAAAGCAGAAACGAATTAGATCAAATGCTATGAAACCTGTTGTTCTATACCAAGGACGCACCGACTAAACTCCTTTGTACTTTTCGGTTTGCGCGCAATGCGGCCCTGGCCCTTAACAACGCTGGCTGCAAACTGCATGATTACCGCCTCCACGGTATAGGCGCTGGCCCAGCCCCTCGGTGTGAGCAGCTCCATGCAAATGGCGCCGCCCTCCATCACGTAACCCTTCTCGATGCGCGGCTCCACAACGCGCATAAATGGCGGCGCAAAGGGAAAGTTGTCGGGAAAACTCAAATGCAACAAAATCGCCGGCACACTCATCTCAACCATGTCGCGGGCCAGCGGTGAGTCCGGATCGATGACATGCAAACGCACATGCCACTCAAACAGGCTGTCATTGACTAGCTCCACCTGGAATCGAAAGTCAAACATTTCAATATGGAATAGCCAAAGGGCAAGGGCAAAGAGCATTGGCATTACCGTGAAAACGGCATCGTCCTTGGTCTGCAGGCGTTCCATTTCCCGATACTCCTTCATGAGGCGACGCGAGCGTATGCTGGCATCGGGTGGCATCATCAGCGAGCGTCCAGTTGTTGGGGCCACTCTGTTTAAACAAAGGATTAGCACATGTATCTATCAACTGGCAATTATCATGATTTACTTGTGATCCTGGCGGCGACGCTTGCCCGGAGACTCGCAGACGGGCTGCTCGGCGGCTACGCGCACGATGGCATTCTTTGGACTGGCCTGGCCAGCTGTGCCGCCGCCGCCGCCTCCAGCTCCAGCTGCAGCTGCAGCTGCAGCTGCCACATCGTTTGCTGCCCCAGTTGCTGTTGCGTTGTCTGTGGCTGTGGATGCGCCCGCGATTTCATTGTTGTTGTTGTTGTTAAGATTATTCTTGCTGCTGGTGCTGTGCTCGGCGCCATCGGCCTTATCGCTGCTCTTATCGTTGCTGCTGCTGTTGTTGTTGTTGTTGTGATTATTATGGTTGTTGTTGTTGTTGTTGTTATTGTTGTTGCTGGACTTGTGGAAGATCTTGCGAATCGCGGTGACTACTCTCTCTTTGGAACGTGATGACATCTTTGCAGTGTTCTTTGTTCAATGTGTGTGTGTGTGAGTGTGTGTGTGGGAGTGTGTGTGTGGGAGCGTACTTTTTTCAGTCTTCTTATACAATTTGTCTATTGTGCAACATCAAATCGTGCTGCAAGTAGAGTAAAAGTATAGAAAATATAAATGAGTGAAATGCAGAGATAGGCAGGTGGAATATAGGTGGATTGCAAGTGAGAAAATTTGTGCCTGAAAAAAATGAATATATTCAGAGTCTTGGCACATCAAGAAATGACCCTGACCTAGGGCGCATTGCATATTATACTGTTTTTTTTTTTTGCAAGGTCACGATAATGAAAAAATAATATTTTAAACGGGCTGCTTGACTGAGAGCATACTCTGTTAGCCCCACTAAGTTGAACGTTGGGCTAGGCTCTTATTTATTTTCATTATTTTCAACTGTTAACAAATGAGTCTGTGTCATATCTAGACTGAAAGTGAAACGTTGAAACGATTTTTATTTATGTATATCCAAAGATTATATCGTTGCGCCAGCTCTGGTCGAGAGCACGGAGACACTTCACTGGCAGCTATAAATACCAACACATCCCCGGACAACATCCTTGACAACATTTTCGAGCTTATAAAAACAAAAGCGATAAAAAATATATATGTATGTATGCAGTATGTGTATATATATATGTGTGTGTGTGTGTGTTAAATATTCGCAGCCAAGTACGAACGAAGCAAAAGCGACAACAATAGCTCATAAAGAAAAACGGGAAAGGAAAATAGCGAAGATGACGACGATATCAACAAGAGAGCTTTCGCTGGGTGTGCACGACTAGAAGATACTCAGCACTGAGCATCACAAGGGCACACACACACACACATACACAAGCATGCAGCGGAAGTGCTTCGTCTCTTAGAAATGCATTTTTTAATAAATTTTCCCAATTTTTCCATTACATGTTTTTTTTTGTTTTTGCCTGAACAGGGGAGAGCTTTCCGAAAAGTAATATATTATTGATCAATTTCGGTTTCTATTATTTAAAGTCTTCCAGTTATGCCTAAAAACTTGGTTTTGATGCGATATTTTGGAAATGGGAGCAGACATCGAAAGGATACATATCATATCATATGAAGTTCTTACAATTCTAGAGATTGACACATAGACGGAAATAGTTGGGCTGAGCTCGTCGTCCTTTTGCTCGTAGCATACCTTGGCACAAAAGCATTATGCCCCTTCATACCCAACTTGAATGGGTGCTGGGTATTAAAAAACTTATTGCGACGCAGCCAACAGTTGCCAGGCAGACTGACGGTGGGGTTGGCTGCGGGTTGCGGCGGTTGCACGTAGCATTTCAAGGGGGGATTTTAACTTTTATGGGAAAAGTGGATGCTGTGCTCGGATTTGCTGTAGGTGGTAGGTGCTGCCAGTTAGGTGTTGACCATGAGCCCAAATTGTTCCACTCGCGCATAATTAGCCGTTGCCAAGGAGACGGTCAGCAGGTGGAGCTCAGGGCTCAGCTTGGAGCCCAGCCAGCCGCAATGTCCAAGGGGGGGCGGCATTTGGTATTATGCTTTGTATTTATGATTATTATGGTTATTATAAAATGGACCGCCGTGAGGTTAAACAGGCTTTGGGGCCAGGCCGCAAAGTAGCCTGAAAGCTGTGCAGGCAAGGGCATAAGTTACAAACGTTCTCAACGCCTAATTAAATAAAAGTGTGAGACAATTTGTAAATCATAATTTAATATAACGAGATTTCATTTGAAGTCCCTTCGGTTGGGGCATTTACTTTTCTGTTTCTTTTATTTTTTCTTACGAGCATGCTTGAGCTTTCCCTACCTTCAATTCGTTTAAAAGTACAGTTGCCACTCGATAAGTTTAAGTAAATCAGAGTTGCTTTTACTCGTCACGTTAAAATTCGCAACAAGTTTGGGCGAAGAATTATGACGATAAAATCGACAGGTTTAAATTGTAAATCTAAAACTAACAGAAGTTAGAACATGTATCCTAACCCTATGTTGTAAGCTTTCCAATTTGTTTCTCTAATTTTGTTTCGTGTCGACAACTTGTTGCAAATTGAATCAACAGCTGAAGTGATGCGATTCCAGAGGTCGAATAGCAAATTATGATTGATTGATGTTTGACAGGCAAAAGCCGCAGCTTTGGTCAACAGATGCCATTAGCCAGTCAGACAGACGTCACATATAAGCTGAGAGTCGATTATTATTAATAGCACACAAAACTCATTACCAGCCAATGGATGAGAGAAGTTCAGTTAGGGTTTGGATTTATATCGATTCATTGCCGATAAAATATTTCCTGCTAAACGACTATTTATAGATTGATGCAAGTTATATGGTATATACTTTTGCTTTCAACCATAAACTGGTGGGCAACAGAGAAACTGGTAAAAGGCATCCAGGCGCCAGGCCAAACAAGGAAACAAGTTTCACAGAAATGAAGCCCGACAAGGGAGCTGAGGAGGCCAAGAGAAATGCTAGCCAGACATTCTGGTATTGTCTCTTGGCACCCAGCTGTGTTTTCATTTCAAACAGAAACAATGCGCGCTCTGACTTTAAGTATATTTGGATCTTTTTACAGTTCATCCAACTGGATGCAATTTAATTATATTGACGCTACTTGACAACTCTGAAATACTGGACGGCAAATTGACTGGCAGACTCGAAATTTGAGCTTGGCGCGGAATGTTGGGCGTGTATCTAATCTTATCTAGCTGAGCGAAAATCGATAAGGCTCTCCCTGCCCAAGCCCTGACCTATCCCGTCGAGAAATATAATTAAAAGCCCTGGCATATTAATGATAAGTTTAGAACAGACACACACACACACACACACACACACACACACATGTGCAGCTGTATAAATCAGTAATAACAAAGTGCTGCCGTTAAAAGCAACGCTATAGTTAAATTAGCTTTTAATTGAACTGTTCAATTTGCAATGGCATTGAGAACGCATACAGGGTGCCTCTGCCCTTAAATAAATTACACCCGGCAGCCAGAGTTGTCAAGCCCTATCATTTTTGTTTTGATTGTTTTTATGCCGTTTTAATAATGCGCCATTAAGCGATTATAAATCGATTAATATATACATAAATATATCGATAGCACTTCTAACAGATCAATTTGAGGCGTCTAACAACACTATCAATTGTGAGCGTGGGAATATCAACAACGAACAACATTCTATTCATTTTGTTTTTTTGATTTCTATATATATATATGTGTGTGTGTTTTGCTTGTAGCTTTTATTGTTGTTGCACTGGCATGCAAATTTGTTCTTGTTGTTGCTGTTGTTGTTGCATGCAAATCAGAAGCGTAAGCACACGGAACAACGTCACAATGAAAGCTGCAACACGAAGTGCAAAAAATAAGAAAAAAGAAAATCAAATGCTTAACCCACAAAAACGATGTCAGCTGCAACTGCTTTGTACGACAACTTGTAAGTATTTTGCAGAATATTGATTTTTATTTGCAGTTTTTGGCGAGTTTTAATTGCAATTCAAAATGATATGCAAAGTTTCGTACACGTCATTAAACAGCACTGTTGCCGGTCCGCACAAAAGCAAAGCTAAAGAAAACTTATTAAAAGCGCAGCAGAGCAATTGTATGGTGCAATTTGCTAGCTGCCCGGGCATCGAAGCGTGCCAGAGGAAGAGAGAGAGAGAGCGGGAGAGAGAGGGAGAGTGAGTGAGAGCGCGAGCTGGGCATTTGTTTGCTTGCTTAACAGTTTCTTTGTTTGGCTTTGACAGTGAATTTTTTTTTGCGTTGCACTTTGCGCCTGTCATGGCAATCAGTTGTTGTTGTTGTTGTTGCTGCTGCTGCTGCTGCCACGAGCCGTTGTCATGAGCCTCCCCCTCTCTCAATCAATCACTCTCTCTCCCTCTCCCTCTCTTGAGCATATGCATGTGAGTGTGCTTTTTGCCATTGTTCTACTTGCTTCAGCTTTATTCTTTTATTTATAAATACTCGCTGGTTAATACAAGCTAATTGAATTAAGCACGGTTTAAAAAGTGCATGCGCATTCGTCGTATTAATCAAAATTCTTAGCTTCCTGGTTAAGCGCTTTGTTGTAGCGGGTGTCGCAAGTTCGTTGACTTTCGTTCAGTTTTTTTTTTTGAGACTTTAGCAATTTTGATGAAAAGCATGTGTTGAGTTACGTGTTAAAGAGCTTTCGTTGAAAACAGTTAAGTCTATATTTTCTGTCCAATGGGATCATTTTTTATTTTTTCCTGCGATTGACGAAGAGTTTTCATTGATTTTCGATCAGCTTTTTGTGAGTTTGAGCTTTTGGCGAAAGAGATCAAATGCGATTTTGTCAAAATCAAGTGTTAAGTTACGTGTTAAAGAGCTTTCGTTGAAAACAGTTATGTCTATATATTCTGCTCAATGGGATCACTTGTTAATTTCCCTCTGTGGGATGACACGAAGCCCGTAAAAGTAAGTGGCAAAAAGCTCTCGCTCTGCTTTGCCATTGACCTTGATGTGTGTCTGTTTATTTAACACACTCTTGTGTGCGGCGCCAGAGCTAAAGGCCGCCACCTACGCTGGCATTTCGTTTATGTTTATATTATTTGAACACGGTTTCAGCACGTAGAGGCGGCCGCAGCGCCCGAAAGTAGGCAACACAATATGCCGTTTTAGGTTTTTTGCTTGCGTCCTTTTTGTTTCATATTTTTTGGTGCGAGAAAAGGATGCAAGCTTTGGATGTATCTCTCGATGGCAACAAACGGAAGCCATTTATGAAATTGCTTTCAACAAGAGCGCCAGCAACAACAACAACAACAACAACATGCAGAAAGCTTGGACTCGAGCGACGACATGCTGACGCATGTGTCACATGATGACGGCAATGAACGGCATGGCCCTCCCCAGATTGGCGGCTCTCCTCTCGGTTAGTTAGCGGTTCGATTATGGCCCGTGTCAGATGTGAAGTGTGTGTGTGTGTGTGTGTGTGTGTGTGTTCGGACGGACTGGGTCGGGTGTTGTCTAAAGCGACATTAGGGCCGAGATGAGCTGCAAACGGTTGAAGGTGAGAATTGCCGAGAGGAAACAGAGCTTTAAGCCTAACTAAAATAGCATTTTCTTTGAAGCGAAGAATTGTATTTTTCTGGAATGTTTTTCAATTCCGAGTTTCAGCTATCTATATCAAGGGGGGCGGGGAATAAAGTGTAGCTTAACAATGCATTTTCTGTTAACATGCAAAATAACAGCTTTTTAAATCTGTTAAGTTTTGTGACACTTTTCAACACTAGATTTAAACTTAACCTATTCCTTAGGTTGCATGGTTGTCATAATAGAAGCTATTTCTATACTCTCCTGCAACTAACAGTATGGCATTTCGCAAGAAATTCAACCCTTGTCATTATCTTAACGGTAAACAATGCGCTTTTCCTAGTCGTTAACGGGAACCAAATGCTGACGTCAATGGGAAAGGTAGGTGCAAAAGACAACAACTACAGGCACTTGAAGACACATGCCGTGACATATGGCTCATGTTGATGGAAATTGTTTATCACCTGGACTCATTCGTATGCTCATGTAATATTCATAAATTCTCTGGCCAACGCACTGAACCTCATCTAATCGGCGCAGCCTTTTCTATTTATAGTCCTGACACAACGGTAAATGCTGCCTGTTGCCAGGTGTGCGGGAAGGCGGGAGGGTGGGGAGGAGTAGGAGGAGGGGTTAGGGCGTGGGTGTGTCTGCGAAGCTGGCAATCATGTGCATGCATAATCAATTTACGATTGTGTAAATCGAGAAATTCATTTAAGCTGGCCATGAAAGTAAAATCGACTACTATGCGATATTGTAAAATGTTTAGGCCAAATCCCAAAGCTCAGCTCCATCTGATCAACTGCGATTTAAATGCACAACGCGTAAAGTCAATCCTCATTTTACCGCTGGGATTATTCATGATGTGCTTTCCTGCTTCCCAATCAAACAGAAAGTAGTTGTGTGTGGCCCCACAAGATACCCAGCAAATACACACACACACACACACACACACGGGCTCAGCTAAACACTTAGTTAAATTGACTTTTGAATAACTGTTGTCCATTTGTTGGCCATTTTTCGATCCTTGTCAGATGGGCTGGACCTCATCAAAATTACATTCAGGCATGTGCATTAGACAGAATTTCAATAAACTTTTTGGAGGGGGCGCTGTTAAAAAAATACCAAAAAAATACCCCTTTTCTTAGAACAATAATCTAACAATTTAAGACTTAAATCAAGTGCAAGAGTTGCCTTATTTATTCCTAAACGCAAATAATATTTTCTACTAACTCAACGGATCCTATTGGTAGTTAGAGATTGTTAGTAATATATTTTTGAAAACTTCAGATCGAGTTTAAGTAGATAGATATAGAGGAAGAGAGCATACCCTTTCTACCCATTTTACTGGGTACTGAATATAAACAGTTAGTCGGCGCAGCTGAGGCTGAAAGCAATGCCAGAAAAGATAGCGTGCAACTATAGCTATCTCATTCGCACTCGTTAACACTTCCGCATTCCTTTTCGCGTTCGGTTCCATTCATGAAAAACACACAATTTGGGGCGAACTTTGGCTTCTTGACGTTGCGTGTGGGCGTCGCGATGTCAGCAGTAAATAAAATAGGCGCGTTTTCTGTGTGTTTATTGTGTAATTTTTCTGTCCCTAAATCATTCAGCAGCAACAAAAGGCTAAGCCTGAGAAGTTATATTTAATTCTTGTGGTGCTTTAAGAGCAGATATTGAATAATATGTAACAATTAATTCAATCGTATATTATGAAATGCATCTATAGTATTGTGCTTTATTGGTTTAATTTCGGCAGAACAAAGCCAAGATTAGCTGCTCATATGGTTTTAAATGAGGGCACAAATAAGCTTCTTGATAATAAAGCGAGAACATTTACTAACATGCATATGTTTTGTTTATTTATATTTGTGCGCTGATAAGAAATCCGCAGCTGGGCTACTAACACCAAGCCGGACCTTGCACAAGATGCTCTAAATGTAAACACACCGCGAGTAATTGTGACAGACATATCGTAAAGGGTGCAATCACACACACACACACATATACATATAACCTTTAACCGTTTAAGATTACTAACAGTGTTAATTGATAGAAGCTTTACAGATTCGCTAACAGCAGTCTGGCAGCTCCATTTGAAAAAACAAATTGTTTGTTTACAATTGAACGGCTTGTTGTTATTGTGTATGGAGTGTTGCCATCTGGTTTGCAGTTGTGCTTGGTGAATATATATGTATTTACATTTGGTTCAAGCTGAACTTTCTGTGGGATATTTAACAGCACTGTTCGGCTTACAGTTTTGAGCCTTGGCCATGGACTTTAGCCTTCAGACACACAAAAACCACTCAAAATTTCAGTATCAAGTTCAATGAAAAGCTGACATTGAATTGACGGATATATATATATATAAGTATATATGTACTATGGGCGCCCTGCTTACGCCCTTGGACAGCATGCAGCAGCAGCTTTTAAAGCGTTGCAAAAAGCAATGTCAAAAGCTAAAGTGCAATGCAATAGGAAAACACACACTCACACAAGCATGCATACGCACACGTTCAAGAGCAGGCTGCTTGTGGATGACAACAATTGCGCAGGTAGAGAGGCAAGTGTTGTCTCTATTGAATTTATTGAATAAGAATAAAATAGACTAGGCTAAAGATGTTTTCATGTCTGGCTGGGGGTCAAAAGCTCATAATTGGCAATTGATGCTGACAATTGTTACAGTTGCGGGCCGAAAGAGCAGAGCGGCCAACAAAGGGATAGATAACGGCACTCTCCCACACACACACACACACACACACTTGCAAGCTTCACAAATATGTACATATATACATACATACACACTCGCACAGTTATTTTTAGGGCTCGCTGTGTAACACTTACCAGTCGCAATTTCAATACGTCTTCGCCGCTCGCTCTATCAGCGCGTTCTTATCAAGAAAAATAAAACCTTTGGTTTGTTGAAACTATTGTTGTTAGTTTTGTTGTTACTGACTGTTATATCTTCCCTTTGTTTGCAATATTTTAGGTGAATTGCTGTTTGCTTTTCACTTTATAACTACCGTCGCGTTTATTTTATTTTATTTGAATAATTAGTAGTTAAGCGAACGTAATCGCTAGCAGAACGTTGCTGCAACTCGCACGAAAAAAAAACCACTAACAAATTTTTTTGTTTTGAGTTCGAGCGACACACGACATATTAATGTTAACGCTAGCAGGCGCAGTGTGTTGTCTTATGTTAAATTATATAAAATATCGATATATCGATATAAACGGAGCACTGTTGAACAGCTGTTAAGGTATTTGTTCAGTGTTGGTAAATCTATTCAATTTGTGCTGTTAATACAAACAAGCAGTGCAACTGTCAACAGCAAAATACCAGAAATACTAAGCGCCCGCTCTTATTTTGAATTTGAATTTTACCCGCCACTTTGTTTTTGATTACTCGCAATATTTTTTATTGAATCTTTAACCGGAATAATTATTTACCAATTTGAATAAGAAAGTATAGTTGTTATAATTATATTTGTAATAATTCATTTAATTCAAGTTGTATGCAAATATTGCTTTAGTATTATATACTTGGTAATACGATATTCCGAGTATAATATATGTGTATATATATGTAGAACCCTATCAAGTTCCACATTGAAATGCGCACAATTTAGACATAGATCGTATAGTTTGAACATTTATGATTATGACTATTGGTTATATAAGTAATTCGTTACATTTGGAGTTATTTGATAGAAAAACGTTAAGGTGGCCAACAAAGTGTGTGTTACCTGTAACAGGCGGCAACTCATGGTCTAGATACACATACTTAAACTTTAGCTTTAGAATCGATATATTCATATATATATATACGCAAACAAGACATCGGCTACGCACTAATCAACAAATTCTTAGGCAAATCGTTAAACACATTTTTACTCGTGGAGTTGTTTTGGTTTTCTTTTTTCTATTTTTTTAGTAATTCTTAGTTGTTTTTTTTTAATATTTTCGAAATATTTTCAAGCACTTGACGTATAGTTTAGCTTAAAAATAAATTAGATATTTGATTAATAAATTGTGTGTAGCATTTGTCAACGGAATCTCAATATTGCAAGGAAGATATTTGGCTGCGTTAGCTTTCTGTTTAAATCAACTAAGTTATTTCTCTCTTGGTATATATACGCTATATAGTAATTGGCTTAAACGTATTCGACATTTAATAGCTAGGGTATATATAGGTGTAACTGCGTGCGTGTGTGTGTGTGTGTGTGTGTTTGGTGCCATTTATTTTAAAGAAAACGTGTGCCAAATTTGCAAATAAAAACTAAATAAATAAAGAGAAAAAATCATAAATTCGTTTGTCGCTTTTGGTTTTATTTTAATTTACACATACTTAACGACTTAGCTAATAAATTCTGCTAGAAAAATCATTAAATTTATAAATGTATTCTTCTTCTTTTGTTTATTAACTTTTTTAATATCGAGATTTGCCTTTATGTTTTTACATTAATTATGCATGCTTCAACTTACTTGGCTACGAGAAATTGACTAAGAAAATTGTACGAACTGAACTGACCCGCCCCGCCACGCCCCAAACCTAAAAGCCCGTTAGCCAGCAGCATAAAGATAAATTTATATTATTTTTTTTGTTGAATAGATATGTCTGTCTCCTAAGCTAACTAACACTAGGCCAATTGTTTTGGGGCGGCTCGGGGCTCGCTCCGGACGAGGCATTAAATTCACATAGTTCAAAACTAAAATAATAATTACACACACACATATACAAAAAGATATTGGCTAAAGGCTGATCAGTTCACAAGAAATATACTTTTATATAATGTACATTGGATCTGAACTCTCTTCTGCATTGGGGAACCCCCGAATAACAACATATAATGTGAACAGCTAAACAATTGGATAAATGGAGAATATTTTCTCGCGAAAATAGAAGAAAAACAAAACTCTGTTGTCAGACACAGCCAAGCAGAGGTAGGTGCCAGCTTTAGAGTATGATCTCCTGGGAGCGTCGCTGCAGCGGATCCGCCACCGGCGAATATTTGCTGCCGCGCAACGTGCGCACAGCTGGCAGAGTTGATGTATTGGTAATGCCGTTGCGTGTGGTTACGGCGGTTGGCTGCTTGACGCTGATGATGCTGGGCGTTAGGGTGGCCGAGGAGCTGTCGTTGCTGCCCGGCGGCGCCGGAACGCCTGGACGTGGCAGCTGGGGCGTGAGCGGCATGCGACGCTTGACTGGCGTTGTCTCCTGCAGCACGGCTGCTGTCTTGCGTATGGTCTGCTGCAGCAGGGCGTTGACATCGATGGCTGGCCAGGCGACCAGCGAGACGCTTCGTCATAAATGCGAGTCCATTGACGAGGAGCTGCGCTTGAGCCGTATATGCTTGCTCCACGATTTGTTGGCATTGTTCTCGTTGTGGCCGCAGCTGCTGCTGGCCTGCTCCTCGGCTACTTTGCTGCCGCCCACGGCGGAGGAGAGTGAAAAATATTCGGCAGATTGGCTTAGCGATGAGGCATCCGCATCGGTTATGGCATTCAGATCATGCTCGGCCATTGTCTGCTCCTGCTGTGTGCTCAGCGGCGTCAAGGTGCTGCTGTGCGTCGGCGTGCTCACAATTGTGTGATCCGCGGCCGTGCAGAACGATTCGCGCTGACCCGTTGTCTCATCATCCTCAGCGTCGTCGTCGTCGTCATCGAATTCCTCCTCATCGCCAGCAAAGTGGACGGCATCGTCGTCATCGTCGACGCCACAGCAGCAGCTGTTCGTGTGGCAGGAGCAGAAACTCTTCAGGCTGCTGCCGGGTCGACTGTGGCCTGCCTGCTGCTCGGCTGCCATGCAGCGATGGCAGTCGGCGGCGACGGTCAGCTCGTGTGCCACATCCTCGTCCAGGCTGCTGCAGGAGCTGGTGCGCGCCTGGTCGCAGCTGCAGCTGGAGCAACGCGAACAGCTGCTGCAATAATCCTGCATGGCGTCGGGCACGAAACGCTTGCGCTTAATCCGGACGCACTCGTTACGCGGCGGTGCAGCACCAGCAAAGGCGCGCGCCGTGCTGCTCGAGCTGCTGCTGGGCTGCACGGCGCACGTTGAGGGCGTCAGTTGCTCCTCATCCTCCGGCTGCACACCCAGGCGCACATCATCATCATCATCATCATCCTCCTCCTCCTCATCCGCTACATCTTCGTCGCGCGACAGCTCATCGGTTTCAATTGTCGTATTGGAGTTGAGGGAGGCGCGTCGTCGCTGACGATGCTTCTCGCAGAGCGGCAATAGATTCATGGGCGCGCCGCCGCCCTCGCTGGCCACCTTGTATGGAAAATTGGAGGTGGCCGTGCTGCTGTTGTTCTCCGTTACGGTGGCCGCATCAATTTCAATGGCAATTGCCGCTGAATGCAGCTGCGGCCGTTGCGGATCCTCGCTAGAGTCCAGGGAAGACTTGTTGTGCTTGGCTGGAAGCGGACTTCGCTTGGAATGCAACTTGTGACGCGGCGCCTCAACCAGACGCTGCTGATGCTGATGCTGGCGATGTTGCCGCTGGCTACGCCTGGTGCTATCATATTGATGATGATGATGATGATGGCAATGGTGATGGCAATGATGATGATGCGTGGTCGTCACATGGCAATGACAGCCGCCGGCGGCGGCACAGCAGCAGCGCTCCACAGAAGTCTGCGTCGCATTGTGCCGCTTGCGTCGACGCTGACAGCAGCTGCCGCCGCTCGCGCGTCCCTGGCTGTGCCTGTGCTCCGCGGCCGGCCCATTGCTGAGCCGGGCATTCGGTGTGTGCACAATGACCACCTCCAAGGCATCCAGGGCAACGGCCACAGCGTTATGGGATGCGCTGTGCTCGTGCCGGCTCTGGCTCTTGCCGCTGCCTCCAGGCCGTGGCAGCAGCTTCTTGTTGCTGTTGCTGTTGTTATTATTGCTGGGATGCTGGGCGGGATATTGAAAGGCGCGATTGTCGTGGCACTGGCCAAAGTCCAGAGTCTTGAAGTGCTCGTCGTCGGCGCGTGCGGTCAGCAGATGATCCTCGCCGCTGCTGCTCAGCGTAATTGGCAGCGACAATTGTCGTTCCTCGGAGAGCGAAAGGTGCAAATCGTGTGGCTGTTGTTGTTGTTGCTGCTGCTGTTGTTGCTGTTGTTGTTGCTGTTGTTGTTGTTGTTGTTGTTCTTCGGGGGCAAACTGCTAATCGCCGCGCCTCAGGTCGCGCGGCTTCGTATTGTTCCGATAGATCCACACCTGCAGCAATATGGCAATGTCCAGGCTGACCTGCATAAAAGTTGAGCATTAGCTAAGGGCAGGTGTTGCATGTTAAACACAATTAATTTCAATAAATGACAACAACGACATCTCCGGCAAGCCGAAGTCTTAATACCTTTTCTTACTTATGATTATGTAGGGAAGTTTACCTTGTAATTGCATTGTTTGTACGCAAGGTTATCTTCGGCATGCCGAAGATTTAATACCCTGGCGAAGTTACAATACCCTCTACAAGCGTATAATATTATTTTCTTTAACATCTGGTATATATACGACAAAACTTATGGCAGGAAGCCGGTTCGAAGCTTTGCTAATTAACATATCTGCACTGGCTTAAGTCGGGAGACAATTTATAATTTTTCTATATACCTGCGATGCCCAGAATTGTTGCTATTTAAATGAACAATAGTTGAATAACTATTCTGTTCAGATAATTATGAAGCAGAAATTATTCGATTACATTTTTTTCTCCTATATTATGCTGTCCTATATACTATATAGAGAAGAGATTTGATTTTTATTTATTATTTTATCATCAATTTTCAATTTTATTTCCGCGTTTTCTTCTATTTGCGATTGGGTTTTAGTTTACTGAACATCTTTTTCTTTTATTTCGTTTTGGCCCAAGTGCAAAATAATGGAATTCTTTTGAACTTGCGGCCAATAAAAACATCTGGAAATTTGGAACAAGTGCCTGAATATGTAGCTCAGGTATTTCAAAAGCCATCGGAAATGCAGTGCGAATATTTTAAATTGAATTATTGCAATGCTAAAAATATGAATTTAACAATTTTATATTTTTTTTTTTAAATTGCATTGATCTAAGCAAGCTTCAATTTAAATATGTCAGCAACCCTTTGTGCCTTTTGTTTATATTTTTAGGATTTATTTTATTTAGGAATTTCGTACGCACCTGCAGCGTGCCACAAATCCAGAACTGCGATGGCGCATTTCTAGCAATAAAGTAACCAGTCTTGAACATATCACCGAGCGTCCACATGATCACCATGTGTATGCTCATACCATATGTTGATTTATTCTTAAAGTTGCGCAGAAACTGCGGTGCACCTGTGAATGGAGCATGCAGCAAATAATTAGTGGGAATTGTTGTGTGCCTGGTACAAGTATGTTACCCAACATGGCCTCCGTGAAGACGGCCACAAAGCCCATGGCCTCCATGAACCAGTGAACGGATAGCATTAGATATGTGATCGCGGCGCCAACGGCCCAGACGACGAGCATCATGTCCAGATACGATTGAAAATCTGTCCAGTTCCAAAAGTATTTGAAGTCCAGATCTGAAATTGATGTTATACTAAACTGTTATACTAGTGCTTAATTCATTTGGAAGGTTTTCGTTAGGCAATGTCAAGTTATTTTTCAAACTGTTATCTTGCAAACGGGTTTATGAAACTGTTATACAAAAAAAAGTGTACAGCGGGATAGGCGACTAAATATTTATTTTCGCAATCTTCACTTCATTTGCAAACAAGAATTTATGTAGTATAAAATGTTAACAGTCAAGCAATTTCTTATACTGTTATACAGTATAACATCTTTATTAAGTTTTTATAGAAAACCGCATTTGTATGCAGCTATAGAAACTGAAATACTGTGCTAAACGGTTGTTGCCAATTATAATGTTATACTATTATACTCTTATACAGTATAAAATATTTTTCTTAATTGGACTTACAAACTGTTTGTCCTTCTGCTATGCATAACTTTATACTTCAATTGTTATACAATATGCATAACTGTTATACACGAACAATGTTCAGTATAACAATGTTCAGATTATGATATTTAACAGCGCGTGAATGTTGAAAAACCTGTTATACTTAATTACAATGTTTTTGTTATATTTATTTTGGAATTGACGCCTTGAAACTGGCAAAATGATTTAAAATCAATTCTATTTATTGTTGCCGTCTTTTAGGCGATGTGCATATACGTATACGACGAAAAAATACATTTCCCACAAAGATAGCGAAGAAGCCCCAGGCGTGCCTCTATAATTAGCTCAATGCCTGCGTCGGGGTTGTGGCCCTTGTTCATTGATCAATTTATGGGCCACGTTTCCGCCTCCTAACCCGGTTTTATTATGTTGGCCTGCGCGAGGGCAGATTGATAAGGTACCGAGGCTAAAATACTGCAAATGGCGCGTATAGATAACGAAGCGCCGTAAATGTAAAGAAATAGAAATTGAAAACTGGAACTGGGAGTGTTGTGCTGGGCCATAAACTGATATATGCTGATATGGGTGGCTCTTTGGTTCCGCCTTTAAGACAATCTGACGGAACGGAAATTGCTGTCAGCTGTCAATGCGGGAAAACTTTTCAATGGCAGCTGCGCCTTGTGACTCACCATTCAAATAATGCCTGGAACGTGCACGCTTCAGGACGCCCGCATCCGTGGATACGGAGGCGCCGGTGTCCGTGTCCGTCAGCACTTTTGGCAAGTGCAGCTCATCGCCTTAAAAGGAAAAGTGTGTTGTCATTATTTAATCGAGCTAAGGTACAAGAAGAAGAAGAAGACGCTGCCTTACCACGGAGCGCATGGTCACGTGCATTGGCATTCATGCGTTTCACCTTCACGCAAAGGTGTATCATTAGGAACATGGTGACATTCATGACGACACTCTGCACCAGCAATGGAAGCTCATAGCGGCTGGAGAACCTGTACAAAGGATAAAAAGCGTATTAGTTGTAGTTGTATATACCTGACAGCAAATGGCATTATAATTGCCTTTGATTATGCACTTAGTCACAATTGAAGTAAATTAACTTTGATTGGCGATTCAGAAAGAAAGCTTTAGAATAGAAATAGAGATTTAGTGTTGTTTGGTGCTGCTAAATGATTTCTAAACAGTGTTGTCAAGTCACCTACATTAATTGCAACACTTATAAAAAGGTTTACAGACATTTATATCATTAAACTTTGCGTAGCCAGTGTTGTAAAACGACGTTAAACATGATAACACTAATTTAGTTAATTTATACATTTCATTTTGGTAGCCAGTGTTGTCAAACTGTTAAAACTCTTATAGTACTTAGGCAACAGCATTTTATTGTGGCCTTTTACAGCACTGTGCTGGCAATTGCTCATTTCCGTTTCATAATGAACATCTTGTAGATGAGAAAACATTTGAAAAGCCGCAGCTCAACGAAAAGTTCAAGGATTTCTGAAAGATGAGTTTCAGATGAATAAGCTTTGTGCTTAGTAGAAGCTGCAAGAGAACATAACAGCACACGAATTCGGATAACAGAAATGAGTTTACACTTATTTTTGTTGAATTCGTTTTGCAGTCTCTTAAAAGTTTATAATTAAAATTAATTTGCAGAGCCAACAAGTCTTCAGTCATACCGGATGGGATAAGAAATGTGTCCTTGCGTCCGCGTTGAATATATTTGCATAATTTTATTATGCCCCTTTAAGCCATTTTTAATGGGCACAGCAACTTTTTATCCCCTTGTTATTATTCCACGCAGAATGCCAAAGGTTAAAATGCTTCAAGGGGCTTGCACAATTTTGTTCTATTCCAAGAATTTCTTTGCCGTTTGCACGTATTCCATGAGAAGATTAAATTAATTTTTATTTGCATTGCCCATTCAACTGAGGAAAATTTATGTACATTTTTTTTTTTAAAACATGCTTGTAAGGAAAATTACTTTAGATATTATATAAAATCATCGCGTACTCATTCATAATTTGTTTCTTTCAAAATTTCCCATTTGAAAAACTCAATTTTTATCCAAATGATTAATGTTATTTCATATTGGCGTTAAAGAACACGCCTTGTCCCAAACTGACAGTCATTCCGGAAATTATGATTTATGCACTAACTAAATACTGGCCCACAAAATCGATTGTATGCCCCGACGGAATGCGTATATATATATATTTTTAACTCGGGTGTCAAGCGAAACTGTCATAAATCTGACAGACGGCAAGTGGCAGAGGGCGAAATAAGCCAACACAATGAGACTGGAACGTGTTGAGCATTTGGCCAAGCACCAGAAACTAGGCTGACAGAAAAAAAAAAGTCAAGAGAATGCGGCAAGTCGAAGACTAAATACACTTTGTTAGGCACGAATTTTATGCCAATTATTCTTATGGCCAATTATCAAATGATAAAGTAGTCCGATTAGAGTCGCATTTGTAGATATAGAAGATATCTGATTCACCAGAAAGATAAATCTATGCAAAGATTTACAGATCAGATATTGTTCAAGAATACATACACTCTATAGAGTCCGCTTCTATGCATTTAACAAAATTAGAATACCCCATTCTTATATACCCTATAATTATAAAAAATAGGCATTTGTTGGGGATTTGTTTGTGTGTTGTCGATGGGAGCTGCTATTAAAGGCCTTAAAGGCATGTTTTGCGGGCTTATTTGCGATAAGTCTCTGCACGCCGTTTAACTTGTCCATAAAATTTAGATATATAAATATATATATATATTTATATATGTACGTATTTCCGCGTCATCGAAAAAAGTCAGATATGGGCAGGCAAATGAAGCGCGCACAAAAGTAGACAACGTTTTCCATTGCGCCGATAACAAGTTTGGCATCTAGTTTGTGTTTCATTTTGGTTGTCATACTCTGTTGGCAAAGTGTAAAGGGGTATATTGGTTTTGTGCAGTGCTAGCTACTACTAGAAATCTGAAACTTGGAATATATATAATCGTATATTGCTCCAGCAGTTGGAACACCTTTCAAGCTGGCCATTTAATTACATTAATTACAAGGCGAACAGAGCATTGTGCAGTCGCTTACGCTCGACTTGTTTGTTTTTCTGCTTCCTTGTTGGCAGAACGAAATTGAATTACAAGTTCTGCCATTTAATGTCGTTTCATTTGGGCGCCAGGCCGACAAACACACAGATTGGCAACACTGGCGGCCGCCTATTAAATGACACGCCCCAAAAGGGGCGACAGCGAAAATGCTCGCAAATTGTTGTAGCTTATATACATATACATATATATGAATGCATAAACATATTAGATTGTTGTAGCTTACGAGGCGAAAATAGTTTGACAACAATTATTTTTCTGAGATTTGCTGTTTGTACTATAAAACTGTCTATGATTGTGTATAACAGCATAGAATAATATAAAAGCTTTGTTGTAAGGACTAAAGATGGTTTGTACTAGTATAACAGTTATTAATTAATAGAAAAGCTTAACGTATCAATATGTTTTGTCGCTGCTTTGGTTGCGACTTAAATATATTTTTGTTGTAACTATATGTTAATATTATTTAAAATGTTGTTATTTGTATAACAGTTTATAAAATAACTGAGGTAACTGAGGTGCTGTGTATTTTGTTCATTACATATTTGCATAACAGTTTCAAACTTTGCTATGGCGAATCTGTGTAAACAACTACTTTTGAATAACGCAATGGATCTGTATAGCAAGAGACATTCAGCGTTTTCTGTAGGTACTTCATATCTTAACTGCTGTTAACAGCTGTATACAATAACTGAGTTATATAGCCATGAGTGTAATTTACTTACGTAAGATTATTTTAAGTAATATATAACAGTTCTTTGTTAAATAGTAGGTAATAAAATATAGACATTTTAAGTCTGTATCTAAGTATAACAGTTGCCTTCTACTCTAGTAGATTCTTCTACCTTATATAAAATACGCTTAGCTCTTAAATTGATCAGTAATAAAAACACGCACACACACACACAAGAGAAGGCAGTCCTTTTAACGTGTTAAATATGTATGCAAAAGTCGTAAAAAATCGATGCAAATGAAAAAGTTGCGGTCGGCGAGGGCGAGGAGTCGTGACTTTCCCAGGCTCCTCTTGTCTGGTTGAATGGGAAATGTTTGCGCTTAAATATAATGTAAATAATTTCAATTATGCAAGCCGCTTTGCTCGACTTCCGACTCCTGCCGCATGCCACACACTTGCCACATGCCACTTGCCACATGCAGGCGCATTTTCAATGGCAATTTGTGTAAATAGCCGCAACGATTTGACTGAAAGTCCTGCGGCGGGGGCTTGGGGCAAAGGATCGGGAATTTAGCGCGCACAACATTCATCCAAAAATCTCGAAAGTTGAGTGTTTCGACTAGCAAATGCCCTGTAGGCGGTTCTGAAGAAGCTTAAAGTACGTTAAATTCCAATCGTTTTAAAATGCTCGGCAAAAGAAATAGCACGATACAATAGACGTGCCGAAATGCACAACTAGAAGATACCCTATTACCTACACAAAAGTGGGTTTGATTATTAAGTTTCTCTTTCGATATTTGAAAAAATGTGAAAGCTTTGACTACATTCATTTGCAAGGGGTATACGCGAACCTAAATAACATACAAAACTTCAAGTTTGCAGCCAGCTCTCACAATATCATACAGCTTAGTTGTGGCATTTTTACAGGCTATTTGCACAAATGTCACTTAATGCTGATGAAGTTTTTATTGATAAATTTTCTTGACATTTCTTGTCTGCTCTTTCACTTGTTAGACCAAATGAAGTCACATTCTGTTGGGTAATTTGTATGTTTGTCTATTTGTTAGGTTTGTGTACAAAGCTCTCTCTCTCAGTCCAGCACATCCTGGCTGTGCACATATGCCAGTGCAGGATGTCCGCTTGCAGACATACAGTGGCGGTCAAAATAAGTTGTACACTCACATCTGCGGTGTTACAGTCAGAGTACAAGCCATAAAATGTTGTACTACAAAAACGAGGTATTTCTCATGCTCTAGGGTTTAATTAAATGTGAGTTAAAGTGAACTTTGCACAAAAAGGGAAGGAATATGAAGTTCAGCTCGTAGATTATCTTAATTAATTATAATGTATTCGATTCAATATAACGGAACCAGAAGACACTAGAGGAGGAAGGCCACATTCTAACGAGCATCAGTGTCCATCTGTAGGCATCATAAATATATGTGTGTGTGTGTTCATAATTAAAACTATGCCGGCCTTAATGCAGCGTCAAGTGTGTGCGGCGTTTTGTTTGGTTGTAAACATACACACACGCACACACGCACGCACACAGCAATTTAATTTGCCTGGAAGTAGGCTACACTCAGACCAATTGAGTACATGTCATCATTGCCGCGTGCAGAGTACCCCTAACGAACAGAATGCACAGAAGCTTAAAGGCGGGCCCTTAAGCCTGAATAAGGTCTATATGGCATATGCATGTGAGTAGAAAATGTGTTGCATTGAATGCGTCCATTAAGCGGCCATATATTATGTATACGGCCAAGATTTGTGTAAATAAGACGCTGATGTTGATGAGCCAAAAAGCATCGTAATTATCCTTGAGCTGGGCCGCGCTGAATGAAATCGAAAGGCGCGACTCGGCAGGGTTGTGATGAGAACATTGAATAAAAAACTGGGTCGTTCGTTGTGTTTTGTTTTACTTTTCACTTTCATGCAAGCCTTTTAAATGACCTTACAAGGATTTGGGCGACAATGGCAGCAATCGAACGTGTGTAATAAAAGTGTTATACAAGCTGTTATAACAGTATATGGTTTAACTTGGGGAATACCTCTAATGTGATTCAGAAATGCTGCAATCAGCTTGTAGTTGGCTTCGACTACGATGAATGCATTCAACGTAGTTAAAATATACATACATAATTTGTGGCAACAGTAAGTTAACTGTTATACAGTTGAAATATTAAGCAACAAATTTAGCTAGCTATTAATGTAGTTTGAAAGCAAACAGTTACGGCTTTACAAATTAAAGACTGTGTTTACACAAACTGTTATACTTTTAGGCAGCTTAGTAATTTTATATTGGATTATGGGATTATTCTCTTATACGAAACCATATAGAGTCGCAGTTATAATTTTTACGCCCACAAGACATTTCAGATAAGGATAAGCCCGACAGTTATACAATCTGTTATACCATTTGCGAGTAAGTATCTTAGGAATCTGAAAGCTTTTATTAACCCATAAGACAAAAATATTAAGCTACGCTAAGGTTTTTCGATAAACATCCAAATGAGAGACAAAATGAAACTCATAAGAGCACAAAAACGTATTACGTTAATTTTCTTTATTGGCTCCATGAAAGAGAATATGTGGCCATTTGACAAGAGGTTCTCACATGGCGCTTAGCCGCCCATCAACACGAGGCGAAAAATCTCAGCTGAGCCAAACGGGTGGTAAGGCCATTCCAATTTACGGCTCAGCGGCAGCAACAGCAGGAAGAGTCGGCAAACAAAGGCCCAATAACAAGACCACAAAAGAAAAATTCGCAATATAAAAAGAAACCAGAAAAAAAAAGAATAATGTCGCATTCGAATGCTGCCGGAGAGAAAGCGCACAGCGTAACTGAGTTTTGCATATGGGCGCACACACAGAAATTGTTGGCAAGCCGATGTCAGATATGGATAAAGCAGTACAAAATACATATTTATAGAGCAACGCCCCCACATGAATTATTATGTGCACTCGATAAGGGAGGAATTCAAGAAACAGCCCGAAAATACAATAAATTTCAGATTTCTGGATTTACAATGTCCTTGAATACACATAAAGGCAACTTTTGACTATGAAAAACATTGAGTAAATGCAGCTTAAAGCTTTTAGTTTTATATACAAATGCTTCGAACATAGCACTGCTGGTATACACACTGTTATACTGTTATATTAAACCAATTTTTTATGATAGAGAAAAATAAGTTGCAAACAGTACAAAACTGTTGTTTTGTTGCTCCTCATTTTTGCTTTTATACCAGACACCATACAAACTGTTATAATTTTAAAGTGTTATACTGTTATATAATTATATATACTGGTATTCAAGTCTATAAGCACACGTAACAACTGTTAAACATGGATACAAAAGAAAACACTATCAAACAAACTGTTATACATGTTATAACAAATCTTTAGAGCACGCGAATATATATAGCTTGTACATAATACCAACTGTTTAATATTACAAAAACCAATATATTTCGAACAATTAGTTTTCTGTCTGCCCACTTAGAAAAAACATAAGTTGTACTTTCCGACATCTGCTCATTTTCTTTTTGCCTATAAAAATCTTAAAGCCAAGTAAACACTTGCGTCAATCGGAACACAGAAAGAAGAGCGTGGGTATGTAAGAAACTATGGGTTCTAATTTTTTTCTATGGCATATCAGCAGTTGCTTGTTCGCTTGTGCTTTCATCAGACCGAAACTGTAAACACTGGAACACATTTCAATAGAAAGACGGCGATTGCGGGGGGTCTATGGGTATTGCTGATGTGGCCGTAACTGTGCTTATTGTTGTTCTTGTTGTTGTTGTTATACCCTGTACCAAGTTGAAAATGTGTATTGTCATTTTGTACAAATTTGTATAAATTTCCAACTCTGTATATATGTACATATGTTTATTCTTGATCAGGAGTCCATTTGTCTAAACGTATCCATCTCTGAAATAATGTCTATACTGTTATACGCTACGCGGAATGACTTGATAGACAGCAAAGCATAGGGCTACGAGGAGAAGATGAATGCCTGCTTGTGCTTATATATAATCACATATTTACACAAGACAAAATTATCTTCTTCTCGTGTGTTTTTCTGTATTTCCATATAGAAGAAAGTTCGACAGTTCATGACGGCAACTCGACGCTCTGGCCACAAGGTATCCTCTGTGCGTGCACGCTCAAGAGTATTCTGAACTATTGTTGCTTGTTGTTGCCCTTGTTTAGACGTTTCGATTAGTTTTATGGGTCGTGTGGTCGGTAGTTGGCGTTTTTGCCAACGCAAGCAAATTAAATGCCGCACACTCAAATCAGTTGAAAGCTTAACGTCGTCACAGACTGCGACGCAACTGGGGCCAAAAACGGAATGCACAGGAAGACCTTTAAGCCCTCACAGCACCCCTTTCCCTGCCGGCAGGTGCACGGAACAGCAAGAGCCAGGCATTAAAATTCAATTAGAAAAACGTCTCCAGCAACGCAAAAGAACCAAATTGCTGAGCTTTAGTCCTTGATACAATACGCATTCCCACACCTGTGACCAGCAGGCAGTCCAGGGATTGCAGCCAGGCACGAAACATGACGTGTTTTATTTTTGGAGACGCCCGTCTTCAGTTTTTTAATTACGCAAAAGTCTTCCAGCACAATTAGGAGCTGGCGGCGCTGCCGAAGATAAGCCCCAGTGCGATAGCCCCCGAGCTGACCTTTGGCCTGGCCTGGCCTGGCCTGGGCTGGGCTGGGCTGGGCCCATTGACCGCACCCAGGCTATCAAGACAAGAGACAAGAGTCGCCGCCTTAAAAGCTGCTCAACTGAGTAATGCCATTAAATTGGCTGTACATTGAAAATGGAGCCGCGTTGAAGATAACGCAAAGCGGATCAGCTTGGCACTGATATCATTTAGAAATTATTTGAAATGCATGTTGTTTTGCTAGTGTATGGATGGGATTCAGATTTCTATAGAGACGTGGACGTATTAATATAGTCTAGAATATATTAATCAGTCATTCAATTTGGAAGATTTGTTGCTTTATAACGAAAATGTTTGCATTTGTCTTTTTGCGATGATTAATAATCGATTATAAAGATAATCGATCATAAAGATAATATATCGCTTTTACTTTTATAAAATTTAAGGCCAATTGAGAAATATTTTGATTTGCCAAATTATCGATAATCGATATATTATATACATCATATCGATAATATATCGATTATATTTCAGGCAAGTGAACAATGCTTTAATATATTTCCCAAAATATCGATAGTATATCTATTATTGAGTTATTTATTATTTAATTTTTTTATTTTTAAATTTATTTAGTATTTCTGACTTTTGACAATGATAATAAAGGCTTATTTAAATTATTTCTTACTATACTCACTGAAAATTGACCTATTTAAAATATTTAAATAAATTAAAAAATAAAAAATTAAACGTTCTATTTGTCATACGGCTAATGAACTCTATTGTGCGATGGTTTCAAGTTATTTTCAGGCATATGAAATTCCTCTAAAAAGTTGTAATTCTAGCTTACAGTAATATAGCATGTAACCGCAAGCAAAATCAAAGCATTTCTTTGTTAAAGGCTTTAGAAAAGTGAGTCAAGTGTGGACATAAGCAAAATAGTATATAGGTATTTATACACATATATAAAAAGCGAGACTCATGCTAAAAAGTAGAAGCCATCATCATCATCATCATCATCATCATCATCATCATCATCATTCTCATCATCATTCTCAAAAGCAACCGGTTCGAAATGTGTTAAACGCTAATTTGCATGCAAAAGGCCACATCCTAAACAACCGAAGAAATAAACATTAACATTTATGGCTAAATAAGAATTAAGTAACACGTCCGCCACCTGCCCAGGTCCGGCAAACATGGAGCTGCCCAAAAACACACATATATAAATATATATATATATATATATATATATATATATATATATATATATATATATATATATATATATATATATATATATTAATTGCCATACTCCCACGACACACGCCCCTGCACCTAAAGCCAACCGATCCCCGCCTCTCACAGGGCCCTGACCTTGGGCTAGGTATTTTTAGAGACTTTTGTTTACCTTTGATGTTGGGAAGCTACTTTAAAGATATTAAAAATAAATAACATGTCTAAGTGGGTCAAATATTAAACAAATTATGTCAGCTTTTTTGTTTTTTATGTCACGAAACGAAATACCTGCTTGTTGACTTTCTGTTTATAGGGCAGATAAGATAGGTCGTGTCTTATTGAGTCAATTCAATTTTTTTCCCCTTAGATAAGCAAAGCGTGCCGCATAATTCCAATTGCCCAAATGGCCTCGAATATGCACATGTTTTTGTTTTGTTAATGCCAGACAGACATAATAGAAATGATAACAAATACCCTATCTTGATCTTAAACCAAATCTAATCGGGCAATATCTCAAGATGCCCGCCCATAATAACTCTATATTCGAATATTTGATCAGTTCTTTCTTCACATAATAATATCGAAAAAGTAGCATAGCAGCGCACATGTAGTAATACTTTTACAACACTGACTGGCAACATTTCACAGCACTACTGAAAAATCTAACACGAACTTAGTTGTTTTCAACTGTGTGGCCAAGAAGCATGCAGTACATAAATTCTTGCTACCACTTTGAAGTCCATGTTTGTGGTCACACTTGGTGGCGCCACGAGTTGTGCAATAAAGGTTGTTAAAATTAGAAAGGGGGGTCGTTGTGAACACACCGATGCATGTGGCCATATCAATAGAGCTTAACTTTTGTATCGTATATACTTTTAATAGCGCAATAAGTTTGTTTTATATGCCCTGAACGTTTTGAATATGGCTAAAAAGAAAGCAGCTCCGAACCCATAAAGTATATACAACAACTGGTCTGACAGCGAGGTAGAGACTAGAGCTAGACACCAAATTGAGTTTGTTTCCGATTTTCGATAAGTTGCGAAATCGATGAGAATCGATATCGAAAGAAGTTTTTGTTATGTTAATTAACTCTCAGGCAAAAGGAGAGCGCATTTATTGTTGCAAGAAGTATGTTCAGGGTACTTCGCTTGCATGTTTTTCATTACGATTGCAGGAAACGTTGTTTTATTAAAAAAGAAATGCCTCTGCTTTGCAATTGTCAAATCACACGTGAATATACTTAATTAAATTCATTATCAAATTGTCTGTGAATAATATGGCATCTGATATCCATTTATGCCATACAACACTTACATTAATTGACAGCTATTAATTGCAAATTGGGCATTGGAAAATAACCTATTGAAATTGATATCCATGTGCATATCATTTAATACGTGGAATATGTGAGATACTTAAAAACTACTTCGTCAGCTTTTGTTAATTTTTACGTAAATAAATTAATTGTCACAAGAGGCTTTAGCTATCTCCCTCAAACAGACTATGGGGGCGATAAGAAGAGCCCCTCAGCTCGAGCAGGAATTTAATGTGTGCTGTTTGTTGCTCTAAACAAATATCATAAAATGAATGGGGGCATATCAGCGACTACGATTATATGTGAGACCGTTCGAGAGTAAAAACTTATCTGTTAAGGAAGCACTGAACGGCATTTCGTACAAGTGGTCTCTGCCAGAGAATCAGCATTACATATACATATATTGATTAGTCGGAATGCGGACAACACGTAATACAACGATAACCTCAGATTAAAAGGTTCAGATTAATCAGACTCTTGCAATTGTTCGAGTAGTTTCATACGAAACATATTATATGGAAAAATGTAATATAGTTTTTCAGATTAACAGCTAAACAAAGTTTATGTTTTCAAAGTCAATGTATCTATCCATGTATTATCTCTTCTCTATTAACGATGATATAGTATCTAGTAGGTTCGCATATGAAAATATATTCTGTTTTCCAAGATACTTTTACATATTCTCATATGTCTGCAAAAGGAAACGTCTAAAGGGGTATTATCCTTGCTTTCTCTAATTTAGATAAACATGAAGCTTACGTTTAATTTATTGAATAAAGTTAACTTTAGTCTAATATAAACAATATCTAGATCGTTTATTCCTTTTGCTATTTTATATCTTTTAAATCTTTTATTCCACAACTGCTCTTTTCAAAGTCCTTTTATATATGTTTTAATTTATGACAATTGTGTATTATTATTATTCGGAATTGAGTTAGATTTTCTTCAATTCTCACCAGGGCTTGGCCATTTGCGCTCTCTTTAATTTTCTGTTTCTGTGATTAATAGAAGTATATATTTTTGTTAAACTCAATTTCTTTTACTTGTACTACTATTAGAAATTCAATTTCACTCGGAATGCTGCCACATTTTGATAAAACTTGATTGTGGCATTTGCCACACGCTCCGCGATAGCGTTCATTGCAGCCCCGCAAGACCTTTGCCCAAATTGCTGTAATATCAAATTGTTGGCAAATTGTGTGCCCTCTTTTGGCCTTTCACAACGAAAGCGGCTTTTAACTTTGCGCATTTGCCAACTGCCAACTGCCAACTGCACTCAAAATTTAAGTGTACTGTAAAATTGTATTCACACAACGCACAGTTTCACATAAATATACACAATGTAAAATACACATAAGCATGTGCGTATATATAACAAATTATAAAAGAACTTGTCGAGAGCAGATACCCTGTACACGGGTCTAAGGCAGCATTATATATTCGTGGTGTATACTGCTTGATTCATTCATTAACATGTTAAATATGTCTTTATATAAATAAATCAATTTTCAAATAAAGTTAGAAATTTATATATATTGGCGAGAGATCTTATGTATCATGAGTTGGTCATAGAAATTCCTAGTCTTGCCTTTTAACAACATAATCATGCCCCGTTTCTTACACCTCAAATGTGTACAGGGTATTACAATTACAAATTGTCGGCGGGCAATGTAATGTAAATGTTCGCTGGCTCATTACTTGATCATTATTTTATATTCAGGCAATTTGTGCAAATATTTACGCAAATGCGCTGGTTCTTCTATTTGGGATCAGTTCGTACACACTTCACATACACTATATAGATAAATATGTATGGCTAATAGGCGCTATTATTCAAATTAATTGTATGTACTTCAATCGTCTGAATTGTGGGCAACTTGTTTAGTCACGCCTTTGACTCATATGCGAGTCGTGTACGAAGTGTGAATATGTTTTTTAGGCCTTTGGCTTGGCTTTGCGTTTGTCTGGGCTCCCCTTTTCTGGAAATCTGACGCCCCTATATTGGGTTTAAGCAAATATGCATGTGTCAGCTATCGAAGCATGCTCAGCGCAGAACAAAACCTGATCTAATAGATTGGGTAAATTCATATTATTAGGGCCTTAGTTGGGCGAAAACCAAAGCCAACTGATTAACTTGAAGCACAAATATTTCTGGTCTCTTAAAGCATCTTAGCATCAATTGTTTATTTGTTAAAAATACTTTGGCGTAAGCTTTTGATGCTTATAAATATTCATCGAATTTTTTTCCATTTACTACAATTTTTTCCCTTCACTACCTCAACTCGAAAAGCTTTAAAGC